>NC_085867.1:41821482-42168982 GCF_034702125.1 Engraulis encrasicolus
CCCAATTCAAAACGGATGAGACACTCAACATGAAAAAAAAACATTTTTTTTTTTTTTTAAATCTGTGAGGGCAGATTACGTCATAAGCAACACAGGGCTTGTCAAGTTCAAGCATAAACACATCCGAAATGTGACTGTGATGATGTAAAGGCATCGTCAGACTTTAAAAACATTCGAGCCGGCGTCCCAAATAGTTATCCAGCGTGCACGTAGTGAGGAAATCAGAAATGGCAATAACAATGCTGCGGAGCCGCGAGTGGGAGGATTCTAGAAGGCCCAAACAATGGAGAACGCTGGGCTACTGTACACAGAATTATACAACTGTTCCATTCCTGGAGCCAAATATGAAATATGAGAGACGGACCAAGAGGAACACAGAAAAACAACAGCAGAGAGAGAGAGAAAGAGAGAGAGCGAGTCAGACAGACAGACAGACAGACAGACAGACAGACAGACAGACAGACAGACAGACAGACAGACAGACAGAGGATAAGAGACGACAATAGATCATAAGAGACATGAAAGAAAGACAATGACAGCGACAGACATGTAGAGAGGCAGAGACAGAAAATACAGAGTCCGAGATAGACAGACACAAAGAAAGGATGAAAGACAGAGAGAGGGTGACCAACAGACAGACAGACAGAAAGAAAGAGAAAGAACGAGACAGACACAGAGAGCCAGACACAGAGAGACAGACAGACATGGGGTATGTTTAAGAGACAGCATAGCTTCATTTAAACATGTGGCTCACTGCCACTGGTTTTGAAACTTTACAACACAACATTCAAACCGTATTTCTCTCTCTCTGTCTCTCTCCATCTGTGTGTGTATGTGTGTGTGTGTGTCTTACTTTCTTTCTCTGCGCGTCTATCTCTGTCTCCCTCTCTCTCTGTCTCTGTCTCTCTCCGACACACGCACACACACGCACACGCATACACACGCACACACACACACACGCACACGCGCGCGCGCGCGCGCACACACATGCGCACGCACGCACGCACGCACACGCACGCACACGCACACGCACACACACACACGCTGCCTTGGACCTTTAAAGCATTATGGCCCACAGAGAGGTGGTGGTGGTGGCCATTATCGTGCCACCAATTCTGGCTTTATGTTGCTGGCATGATGGAGAGGGAACACGGCAAGGACATCCCTGCTCACAGTGGCTGGCCCCAGCACACTCCTCTCTTCTCCTCTCTCTTCTCCTCTCTCCTCTCCTCTCCAGCACACTCCTCTTAGACGGTGGGCTAGATTTCGTAGCTCCTTTAGAACATGAGTTTCGTTCTCACTTTCGAGTGGCAACTTGATTTTTCTAATATGACCTCCTGACAATATGCAAAGCAATATTCTGGCTGTTGCCACGCTGAAAAGTTGCACGTTGATCTTAAAAAATAACGAAAATAAAAAAGACTGGGGGTGACGTCACATAATGCACAGTCAATGGGAAGTCTCCGCCCCTCAAAGTTGAAAAGGGAATATTTATCCGCATATCGGGCTTTTTTCATAGGCAGATAATTCACCTAATCATTGAAACAACGTAGGCATTTCATTCCTGACCATTTTCCTGTTACTGGAAAAAATAACACAGCTTGCATTTCTTTACTGACACGTAGTTTTTTGGCGAATTGATCTACCCCTGTCACCTCATTGCTCTATTGCTTTGAGGGAACAGACCTGTCATCTTTTTGACATTTATCTCTCGTTGCCCAATAATGGTCAGACAGTCGAACACTAACAGCGAAAAAGAGCACTCCTGAAAGTTTGAGAAAAATATTATTTTTTTGCATGTACACAACAAGTGAGCCCACTTACCCCCCAACTTGTCACTTTTTGCCATGAAATCTGACGGTTCCGGGTAGCATGCACGCGCTAGCTGTATTCTGCCTCGTTACCTTCGCCAGAAGGTTATGTTTTGCCCGCCGTGTATTTATTTATTTGTGAATATGTCTGTCTGTTTGTTTGTTTGTTTGTTTGTACTTCGTCTAACTCAGTCAAAACTGAGCCGATTTTTATGAAATTTTGTGGGATGATTGGTCATGACCCAAGGAAGAATCGATTAGTTTTTGGGAGTGATTGGGTCAAAGGTCAAAGGTCAAGGTCAAAATGTTTGTTTGTACTTCGTATAACTCAGACAGAACTGAGCCGATTTTTATGAAATTTAGTGGGATGATTGGTCATGACCCAAGGAACAATTGATTAGTTTTTGGGAGTGATTGGGTCAAAGGTCAAGGTCAAGGTCACGAAAAGGTCAAAAACGTAAATTGAGCCGATTTTTTATGAAATTTAGTGGGATGATTGGTCATGACCCAAGGAACAATCGATTACTTTTTGGGAGTGATTGGGTCAAAGGTCAAAGGTCAAGGTCACGAAAAGGTCAAAAACGTAAATTGAGCCGATTTTTATGAAATTTAGTGGGATGATTGGTCATGACCCAAGGAACAATCTATTACTTTTTGGGAGTGATTGGGTCAAAGGTCAAAGGTCCAGGTCAAGGTCACGAAAAGGTCAAAAACGTAAATTGAGCCGATTTTTATTAAACTTAGTGGGATGATTGGTCATGACCCAAGGAACAATCGATTACTTTTTGGGAGTGATTGGGTCAAAGGTCAAGGTCAAGGTCACGAAAAGGTCAAAACGTAAATTGAGCCGATTTTTATGACATTTAGTGGGATGATTGGTCATGACCCAAGGAACAACCGATTACTTTTTGGGAGTGATTGGGTCAAAGGTCAAATTCAAGGTCACGAAAAGGTCAAAAACGTTTTTCTTTGCCAAGCACTATGTGCCAGAAGAACGTGTACATGCTGAATTGAATAAGAGGTCAAGACTGGGCCAAAAATGTAATATTACGATATTCCGGTCCGATTTAAATGAAACTAACACCAAAATTTGGAGAATGTTATGCCCCACACTTTGAAGATGGCCAGAAAAAAATATGTGGCGTAGGCGAAGGTTTGCGCTCTACCGAGTGCCCATTCTAGTTGACTTTGCATTGACGTGACGTCACTCGGTCGGCTAGTTTTTCTTGTCATTTTTATAAATCAATGTGCAAGTTTTGAGGATGGCAACAGCCAAAATATTGTTTAATGGGTTGTCAGGGGGTTATATAAGCAAAAATAAAGTTGCCACTCGTTAACACCAACGAACTGACAAGATATGAGACTGGGCCCACCACCTATCTCTTCTCCTCTCTCTTCTCCTCTCATCTCCAGCACACTCCTCTCTTCTCCTCTCTCTTCTCCTCTCATCTCCAGCACACTCCTCTCTTCTCTTCTCTCCTCTCATCTCCAGCACACTCCTCTCTTCTCCTCTCTCTTCTCCTCTCTCTTCTCCTCTCCAGCACACTCCTCTCTTCTCCTCTCTCCTCTCCTCTCCAGTACACTCCTCTCTTCTCCTCTCTCCTCTCCTCTCCAGTACACTCCTCTCTTCTCCTCTCTCCTCCCAGCACACTCCTCTCTTCTCCTCTCCTCTCCTCTCCAGTACACTCCTCTCTTCTCCTCTCTCCTCTCCAGCACACTCTTCTCTTCTCTTCTCTTCTCTTCTCTTCTCTCCTCTCCTCTCCTCTCCTCTCCAGCACACTCCTCTCCTCTCCTCTCCTCTCCTCTCCAGCACACTCCTCTCCTCTCCTCTCCTATCCTCTACAGCACACTCCTCTCCTCTCCTCTCCTCTCTCCAGCACACTCCTCTCCTCTCCTCTCCTCTCCTCTCCAGCACACTCCTCTCTTCTCCTCTCCTCTCCTCTCCTCTCCTCTCCAGCACACTCCTCTCTTCTCCTCTCTCCTCTCCTCTCCTCTCCTCTCCTCTCCTCTCCTCTCCAGCACACTCCTCTCCAGCACACTCCTCTCCTCTCCTCTCCTCTCCTCTCCTCTCCAGCACACTCCACTCCTCTCCTCTCCTCTCCTCTCCAGCACACTCCTCTCCTCTCCTCTCCTCTCCAGCACACTCCTCTCTTTTCCTCTCCTCTCCTCTCCAGCACACTCCTCTCTTTTCCTCTCCTCTCCTCTCCAGCACACTCCTCTCTTCTCGTCTCCTCTCCTCTCTCCTCTCCTCTCTTCTCCTCTCCTCTCCTCTCCTCTCCTCTCCAGCACACTCCTCTCCTCTCCTCTCCTCTCCAGCACACTCCTCTCCTCTCCTCTCCTCTCCTCTCCAGCACACTCCGCTCCTCTCCTCTCCTCTCCAACACACTCCCCTCCTCTCCTCTCCAGCACACTCCGCTCCTCTCCTCTCCTCTCCAACACACTCCCCTCCTCTCCAACACTCTCCTCATTGCTCCTCTCCTCTCCTCTCCAACAATCTGCTCTCCAACACGCTCTGCTCTGCTCCTCTCCAACATTCTCCTCTCCTCTCCAACACACTCTGCTCCTCTCCTCTCCAACACTCTCCGCTCCTCTCTAATGTTCGCCTCTCTCCTCTCTCAACTCCACTCTCCACCTCTCCAACACTCTCCTCTCCTCGCATCGTGCCACACTGCACCAACACTCAACCATTTGTATTCATGAGAGTGAGAGAAGTAATCTGACCACACACACACACACACACTAACGTTCTCTCTCTCTCTCTCTCTCTCACCACCCTGCCTCCACTCACGCATGATGACCACAACAGCGCTCTCTCTCTCTCTCTCTCTCTCTCTCTCTCTCTCTCTCTCTCTCTCTCTCTCTCTCTCTCTCTCTCTCTCTCTCTCTCTCTCTCTCCTCTCTCTCTCTCTCTCTCTCTCTCTCTCTCTCTCTCTCTCTCTCTCTCTCTCTCTCTCTCTCTCTCTCTCTCTCTCTCTCTCTCTCTCTCTCTCTCTCTCTCTCAGACACAGGCACACAGCAAGACACACACCCTCACATTCACACATACATTGACACACACACACACACATTCAGATACACACACTGTCTCTGAAACATTCCGATGCATACACACACTCAGGCGCGCGCACACACAGACACACGCACATACGCACACGCACACAGGTTCTGGGGTCTCTTCTTCCGTATTTCATCACTGTGCCCTGCGTGAACCTCGGTAATGAGATGATTAAATCTGTGCAGACATCAAACCCATCTCTCTGTAATCTCCCCCACATCAAATAACCACAACAACCATCAGCTCTTCTCTTCGCCAGGGGAAATGTGTCCTTGGCTGCAGTGTATTACCAAACCAATAAATGGGAACAAAAAAGGGCTCGATTGAGTGTGTGTGTGTGTGTGTGTGTGTGTGTGTGTGTGTGTGTGTGTGTGTGTGTGTGTGTGTGTGTGTGTGTGTGTGTGTGTGTGTGTGTGTGTGTGTGTGTGTGTTTGACTGAGTCGGAGAGAGGAGAGTACAATCACAAACATGGTCCGGCACAAATGCCTAGAGAGACACAACAGATAGGCACCAAACAATGTGCAGTCAAAACAGAGACAAGCACGCACGCATGCACGCACACACACACACGCACACCCACCCACCCACACACGTTATTGACATAAAGGTTGAAATGACCTACATTATTATGTTCCAGTCAATTCTCCCCAGAGAGCTTGGGGATGCTCAGTGTGACACTCACCAGGCTGTCCTTTATTATATCCCAAGTTGAAATCTCTCCATCATTTTTCTCCTCTTTCTTATTCCCATTCTCTCACACTCTTTCTTTCAGTTTCTCTACCATTTTCTCATTTATATGTTTTCCCCATCTATATTTCTCTCAACCTGACACATCATTTCACCTTGATATCAGAGTTGGAAATCGTTTCCTCTCCTCTATCTCCATCTCGATCTCTCTCTCTCCCCCCAAAGGAGCATTTACACTTCCTTTCTACACCCATATTTCTTTGATCCCTTTCATATCTCACCCCTGCAAAGGCGGTTCAAGGAGAAAGCTATTATTGCATCGACACATCGCGCTCGGCGCCTGCCATTAAGGCCACAGGCTTGATGAGAATGGAATAAGTGAGTTAAAGACGGAAGATGAACAATTCCCTCGCCAATATTTAATAGATCTTCACTTGCCCATCAATTCTTCTGACATCGAACAGTCCCTCTCACATGTGAGTACTGGTATTACGGGCATACTTTACGAGTATGCAGTATAGGACATGTGCGTTTTGTGTGTTGTGCAGTGAAAACACACATTGTGCTGTCAACATAAGCGTTTGTAACTACACTTGAAGCAAGTCATTTTTGTTGTCCTTGAATGTATGTTTCAAATATCGTTTCAGTGGTCAGGAACATTTAAACACACACACACACACACACACACACACACACACACACACACACACACACACACACACACACACACACACACACACACACACACACACACACACACACACACACACACACACACACACACACGCACACGCGCGCGCACGGGCGCACACACACACACCTTTTCTAAAGTTCCTAGTGTGTCTTGGCTGACAGAGAGATAAGTCTGTAACCCATCCGTCTTCAATACTTCACTTCAAATCTGCCACAAGATACAAATTAAATTGAATTTCATGGTATCATTATCAATGCATGACAGGGGTGAGGTGAAGTAAATGGGGAAAAATGAAAGAGAGAGAAAGAGAGAGAGAGAGAGAGAGAGAGAGAGAGAGAGAGAGAGAGAGAGAGAGAGAAAGGGAGAGAGAAAGGGAGAGAGAAAGGGAGAGACAGAGAGAAGACAGGAGGCAGTGATGAATGAGTCGAGCAGCACTGACATGACAATCTTATTCACACAACCCGTGTGTGTGTGTGTGCGTGTGTGTGCGTGTGGGTGCGTGTGTAGGGCACCACCAGACACACTGGAAACCAGAGCCCTCACCAGCACAGCGTGTTGCAATCAACTCCAGATGAAAAGTGACTCACACCAACAATCGCCTTTGTTCTCACACCCTTACGCTAGGGACACATACGCGCAAATTTGGCCAAGCGAAGCGAACTTTGCCATTCATTCCTATGAGGGAAGTGAAGACAAGCAAAGAGGAGCGAAGCGAAGCGAAAATATTTGACCAAGTTTTATATTATGCAAATGAGGAGCAAATTTCGACTGCGGTGGCCAATCAAATCAATACAAGAAATGTTCCATTCTACCTGATCCACTGCTACGACCCGATGACCGTTGAGCTGTCAGAACGGAACACTAAATTTCGCCTCTCTCTGCATCGCTCGTTTCGCTTGCATATGTCCCTGGCGTTGTACACTCAAAACGATACAAACACACTAAAATATCTTAGCTTTATTTCTTTCAGGATCAATAAAGTCATCTCTGTTCTTTACTGCTTTTCATCAAAGACCTTCAGAACTACCACTGGGACTGAAAACTGATGCAGGATAACCTACAGATGAGAGGGATGTGCATTTGCTCCTTCCTGATAGCAAGGTAAGCATTAAAGGGACACTGTGCAGGAAATGGTTAAAAAAGGTACTGCAACTATGCTGCTCATTGAAACTGGGCTGCCTATTGCCAAATTTGATCTTTACATGAAAGTTTACTTAGTAATAAACAAATATTTTCTAGTATGGTTCAAGTACAGTCATTTTTGCAGCTAAAAATGGCTATTTTTGAATTCTGCATGAATTCTGGAAATAAACAACTAAAAATCTCACACAGTGTCCCTTTAAGCAAGGCAACATTTTAAATGAATCATCTTCACGAGTCCGATGATACTAAAGCCTATATAATAATAACTATTTAAAAATAACACATATAAAAAGTTAATACATAAATAATCAATAGTAAGTAGACCAAGTCTCTCCCGGCCGCTCGCGTGAGCTGTACATGTGTACAATGTGACTATAATGGCTACCCTTATCCTTCTAAACAAGAGAAAACACCAACCGATCACACAACTACCAACTACCATACTTCTTATCAAGGCGCCCAAATTATCTTTAATACTAATAGAATTTCATATTTATTTTGCTCATTTTTAATATTTAACGTGCAAGTATTCATTAAAATCAATAGAAATATGACGCTAATTTACATAACTTGCTTCATTATGCTTTCAACAGATGTGTGACCACACCGTAGCATGGCTACCACCTGTGTCTACCAGGATACATCATAATATCGATATTTCTTGAGCTCAGTCCTATAAGCACAGACAAACACACAAAACACGCACACACGCACACACACACGCACACACACACACACACACAACTAGACCCCCCCCACAGAAAGCACAGGCTCTGGGCTCCCAAGTCAAAGGCAAAGATAGTTGTGATAGATAGCCGCGGCCCAGCGGAGAGCCATCCGTGTTAATCAGATCATGGAACTTCCCTTTCCACGAGCAGCATGTGGCCACGAGGGCCGGGGCCTTGTACCGCACATCAAAGGGGCTTTGCGTGAAGCTTGTGTACGTGTGCTGTGAACACAAAAGCCCACCTTCCCACCAACACCGCAACCATCAACCACCCCCACACCCCTTCCACACACTCTCTAGCAATACAAACAGGTTCCGACTACATCCATCCGTCCATCCATCCATCCATCCATCCCTCCATCCCTCCATCGGAGGTGGTGGAGGGCGAGAACACAGAGGCGCTGCTTATGGGAAGACCGGTCCCGGAGAGACAAGAATGTCTTTGAAATCTACACCCGTTGCAAAAACTTGACGATCCCGGCCCGGGTCTAACCCCAAAGGGTCTGGCGCCAATGAACTTGCCCATTACAGCCCTGCCCAATAAGCCCTCACACACACACACGCACACACAGCCAGCCGAGCCCCTTCCACACCCCTCCCCTGGTCAGCCAGCCAGCCAGCCAGGCAGTCGACAGCCAGAGACATCAAGATACGAGGGGGCCGAAGTGGGGAATGGCCTTTTCCTCTGCGCTGCTGCCCTGTCTGGATCTCTGGGGCACAGTCAGGCAGGCAGGGAAGGAGGCAGGCAGGGAGTCAGTCAGTCGGTCTCTCCCCCTGGGTCCCCGACTCCCCCCCACCGGTCAACCACCACGCCAACTCACCACCACCACCCACCACCATGACTCCACTCACGCAAGCAAGATGACCACAACAGCGCTCTCTCTCTCTCTCTCTCTCTCTCTCTCTCTCTCTCTCTCTCTCTTTCTCTTTCTTTCCCATTTCCTCACTGTTTCTGTTTGCTCGTTATGTGGGCTGTAAGATGTCCCCATTCACACGAGAGAGAGAGAGAGAGAGAGAGAGAGAGAGAGAGAGAGAGAGAGAGAGAGAGAGAGAGAGAGAGAGAGAGAGAGAGAGAGAGAGAGAGAGAGAGAGACAGACTGAGAGGAGGGGAAACTGCTTTAGAGAGTGAGAAAGACAGAGAAGAAGTGGAGCAATAGGGTCAGTCGGATAGACAGACACACAAAACACAGACAGGACAGAGGAAGGGAGGGAGGGGAAAAAAGAGCTCTTTGTTTGGGCGCCTACTTGAAAAGGGAGCACCGTGTAGATATGCTAAATTAGCATCAGAGGAAAGTTAATTGGCTCAAAAGGGTAAGGGGCCGATAGCGATCATCACAGAGGCATGCGAGGGAAGGGAAGGGAAGGGAAGAGCCACTAGTGATGTTTGGCCTCTGGCGTGCCACCGCATGCATGCATCATAAGACCTTTGAACTCTCTATATTATTCTACAGAAGGCAGAGAACTTGACTCCAGGACTCCCGGTCTCCCTCCCTCTGATGTCAATGATTCCCAAACAACATTAGACCACGGGAAGCAGGAATTGGAAGGTTGCGGGTTTGAATCCCAAATTATTCATGGTTGAAGCGCCCTTGAGACCTGACCATACGTTGCTCTAGCGCAGTGATTCTCAAACTTTTTCAGACCGAGGACCACTTTGTCCCCTCAAAAATGTTCAGGGACCACCTGTCAACTGAATTGAGAGTTGACGGGTGGTATTTCGACACTTAATATTGATGCAGATCACTTACTTTTTATTCCCATTTACAACCCTGTCTTATTTTGGTGAAAATATGACTAGAGGCATGTTTGGCTTTGTAATTATGTTACAAATATAGCCTTCTGCTAGCTTGTCTTGGAAAAGCAGAAATCCCTTTGCGGACCACCTGAGCTCTGTCGCGGACCACCAGTGGTCCCCGGACCACACTTTGAGAATCACTGCTCTAGCGATTATATTTGTATACAATTCCCTCTACTTAAGTCACTGTGGATAAGAGCACGAGCAAAGTGGAATGTAATGCAATGAACATCTCCCTATACTTTGTGCAGCGACGATTAAGAAATTCTTCCTTGAATTAATGGGATCATTTTGATTTCTGAATCTGATCCCTAGATGTTCAGAAATCTCTCTGTCTTGCAACAGAGGCATCTCCAAACATCTCACTATACTTTGGACAGAGACAATTAAGACTTTTACTAAGCAATTTACAGGCTAACAAATTAGACCATCAGATGAAAAGTACAGTTTCGCACTGCATCATGACCGAAGCTGTGAAACCAGGGGTGGAGCTATAGGGGGGCAAGAGGGGCATTTGCCCCTGTGCCCAGTGCCCTCCTGTAAGGGTGTTGGGGGCCACATTGTGGCTATGGCAGGCAGTATGGGGGGCCCTATCAGTGTTTTGCCCTTGGGCCCTGTGTGCAATTGTTCCGCCACTGTGTGAAACCAATGATTGGTGATGAACTGGTCATGAGTAAGTGGTTAGGGCGTCAGTCTTGTAGCTCAAAGGTTGTCGGTTCGACTCCCCACACACCAGGTTGGTGGGGGGAGAAATTAATAAAAGCTCTCCCCTATCCTCCTCCATGACTAAGGTGCCCTGAGTATCGTACCGCCCCGCCGCACTGCTCCCTCCTTTTGGGGCTGCCTCCTTGCACGGGTCAGGCATAAATGAAATTTTGTTGTGTGCAGTGACCACTGTGTGCTGTGGAGTGCTGTGTCACAATGACGATGCGAGTTTCGGAAGGGGCTTTCACTTCGAACAGCCTCAACAAAGACTGAGATTCCACCAGAATAAAAACAGATACACCTACATACTGATGGAGCATTGAGATTGTGTGTCCTTTTTGATTATCTCCTATCGGTACTAGACCAATTCGCCAGGCAAACATAGTTTCTGCCACTAGGCGGCAGTTTGTGCCACTTCATCTAGTTTACCAGGATACATTTAAAGGGAGTATTTGGATTACAGGTTCTCATAACTGTAAACCACTGTAAACCCAAAACCACTGGGATACTCACAGCAGAGGGACCTCCACGATGAGATGAACAAGGTTACAGATGAGTTCCTTCAGCAGGTCCTCGCCTCCGCTCTCTTCAAGTCACAACACACAAACCAGAAAGCAAACAAGTTATGAATCAGCAGCGCCGGCTCAATGCATACAGATAGAAGTATGCATTTCACACTCCACCATGAAAATGAAAATTGAAACAAGCAAACAGTCAATTTCTCAAATAGAAATACATAACAATCCACAGTGTGCATAGTTTTTATATTTTTATGTTGTCATTTGCACGAAAAAAATTGTTGTTTGGTGTCTAAAGGTTAGATTAGACTTCTGCAACTGTGCTCGTCAAAAGTCGCGTGGGACTGGTCACGAACCAACTTTGTTTTCATGCATCTGCGAGGTCTGCGAGGTCTGAGGTCTCGTCACGAGCCACATTTGAAATTGAGCGATTACCTTCACTACATTGTAAGCTTTGCAGTCATTATTAAGCAATGTTGCTTTCTAGCCCGGTTAGCTGGGTATTTTCACACACATTGCAAAGGCAATGTACTGGTATCATTATTTGACATACCCAGTCTGTTTTCACGAGCAGAAAATGCAAGCATGTAAATAGTTGATTCTGCCGATGTGCGTTTACATTCGGTGGAGGAAGCTACGGTAGTAAAACCGCAGGCATTGTCCCACGAGTGTTCAACTGATGCATTGTTTGTTACTTAGCTTGTAGCTTTGTGTATTTACACGTTTACACACAAGGCATTAGTTTTAACAGAATACAGCTCTGCTCTCGCAAACTACCGGCATTGCGCTGCCACAAGAACAAGGAAGTAGCGAGACGACCAATCATAGCGCCTTTTTGTCTGCGTCCTCCGCGTCCATCCGACGGATAGTTAGATTTTTTTCGAGGCACTCGACGACGGGCGCAGAGCCTCTGCGCGGGGGGCGTGGACTCGCACAGAAAGAAGACGGACGGACGCAGAGGCTATGCGTCCGAAGCATAACTCTAGCTTTAGAGGTCAGCAACCATTCATCCATCGCTACAGTATGTACACTGGTCAAAATAATAGAGGGAACGACAAAACAAATCGATGCCACTTCCACGCAATCAGATATCGGTAAAATCTGCCTGTCCAGTGAGGAAGCATCGCTGATCGTCAATCCATTTCAAATTCCACAACAGAAGGAGAAAGGAATTCACACTCGCTGTTTCCTCCTAAATGGACATGGTGATTCATCAAATATCTGACTTGAAATTGCATCGTGGTGTTTATGGTGTTCCCTTTATTTTTTGAGCAGTGCATATTGACAAGATTTTAAGAGTTTTGTTGAAAAATGACGTAAGCGCCGTTTTAAACATTCTGTTGGAAATTACTGCTCTGATGTCCTATCATCTAGCATGTGTGAATTTTTGGCCTTTCAAATATTTTGAGAACATACATTTTAAACCTATACAGAATGCATTTTGCAATAAAATGACGGATAAAAAAAATGCCAATTTCCCAAAATGGGTATACGTCATTTTGCATCAGAACTCTTCATTTGTGAATTCCCAGACAACAAGAATGGCTTACCACAGGTGCCTGGCGCCCTCTCGTGGTAGGAGAACTGTAAGTGCAGCTCCTCCTCGCTCATCTCCCGGATAAAGACCTTCAGCAGACAGCGGATCAGGAGCAAGGCATTGTGGGCCTGCCAGATGAACAGCTGACTGCATGGGAATAATAATAATAATAATAATAATAATAATAATAATAATAATAATAAAGAAGAGCAGGTGAACCGTGGTACCTAAAGCAGAAATACCAATACAATAGATATCATTCAGACATCAACCATGTAAAACAGGGCCTATTCTAGTCGATTTTGTCCCCCAGGCGAGCACCCCCTCTTTTCTTTTTGAGAAGAAAGAAATCGCTATCTGTGAACATAGTAGTGTACATTTGATAGAGCACAGCTGATCTAGTACCTACATACGTACTGTACTCTGTGTCCATGAAGAGTCATTCTAAATGTAAAGTTGAATGCTTTATTTAGCTCTACTTCTGTGAAATATTTTGTCTTTATTCAGATAAGACAGTGTGAAAGCAGACAGGAAGCAAATGAGGAGAAATAGATGGGTATTGTGTTGGTTAATGACAGAGCTGAACCTCAGTGCCCTTGGGCAAGCAGCCCTGTAGTGTATGTGGTCAGGTCAAGTGCATTAGCATGCCGTGACAGGGCACCCCATGCTTTAAAAGCAAAATATGCACTCATGTGTATACTAGGGGTGTCAACAATGATCGATTCTGCGATCTGAATCGATGCGGGGCATGGACGATCCCGAATCGATCCGGCAAGTTCCAGAATCGATCCGGCAATTTTTGTTAAGTTTCAATTACTTCTATGGATATTTCGGGAGCAAATGAATGTTAAATTAGATAAAAGCTCTTCAAAACATTGCACGACTGATACAGACTGAGACAGATTGAAACAGAAAACAGCCAATAAATTGTTGCTCAGCATCTGACTACTTGTATTGCCTCATCATGACTGATTAAACATTTGCTTTGCTTTCAGTAGAAATGTAATGCATTGCAATACATTGTAGAATTGAGTCGGATCGGATCAGATCGGATCGCATAAAATCGAATCAAATCGAATCGCTACCTCCCGAATCGTGATCGAATCGTGATCGAATCGGATCGAGAGGGCAGTGCCGATCCACACCACTAGTGCATACTGTCTAGTGTGTGTGAAATTTAGCACCCTCTTTAAATAGCCCCACCATACTCACTCTTGGCATTCTGTGGAGATCTTCAACTCTTTGGTTCGTGCAAGGAAGATCCTCACCAGCGCTCCGAAATTCCCAGATCTGGGATTGTTCTTAACTGTAGGAGAGGGGACAGGATTAGGAATTGGGAATTCAGAAATTGTTGTCACTGCAAAAAAAAAAACACTTGCCACTTGTAGGAAGGTCTCTGATTCTGATGCTGGAAATGGGAACATGGATAATGCAGTGTTTGTATAGTTTGAAAAGTCAGACTGTTGCAGAGTACTGGAATGAGTTATTAAATGCTTCTCATAAATATCAATGTACATTTACACCTTTACTGTGGTTTAAGCTGTTGGTATAATAATAATAATAATAATAATAATAATAATAATAATAATAATAATAATAATAATAATAATAATAATAATAATAATGCATTTTATTTGAAAACGCCTTTCAAAAAACTCAAGGACACTGTACATAGAGAAACAATTATACATTAGTGATCAGTTAAGTCTTCAGATATTCAAAGGATGTATACATCATAAATTAACTACCGGTATTTCTACAGCACAATTCATACCACATCCAGTTCTCCAGTCCTTCAACAGATTGACAGAGGTGAGAGTTAGGCTGAATCCCATTACACCCCTTAGCCCTACGCCCCTTCCCCTTCTCCTCCGTGTTGCACGTGCACGAGTAGTAGTAGTGACGTTTCAATTTACGTTAAGACAGAGGGGTAGGGGTACGGCGAAGGGCTTTCCACCCCTCCAAACGGAGATTTTCAGACACCACACTCCAGATGGAGGGCTACGACAGATATCCCTCAATGCATTGCGAATGGCTTTAAAAAAAAAATGGCGGCAAGCCGCGGCATCCACACCAGCACACAAGTTCAAGTACTTTCACCGCAATTGACGGTTTTCAAGTGGTAATAATTATTCCATTGTACTAAGTTTAACATTGTCCCAATGTGTCATGCTCATTGTCTCCGTGAAACGCACATGAAAAAAAATCACTATCAACGTCAACCTTATGCATGGAATTAGTGACAGCTGTGAGTGTCATTCCGTGATTGTTGAAGGGGTGTCTCAATTCGTAGGGGTTGCGTTTCAAGCCCTACACCTTGCGGCTTCGTTTGAAAGCACGAGAAGCAAGGGGAAGGCGCAGGGGTAGGGGTAGAGATTAGTAATGGGATTCGGCATAAGTCACTAATTTTCAAGTCAGTAGTCAGTTTCAAGTCTTAACACTCAAATTCCAGTCACAAGTTAAGACACATTTGACGTACAAGTCCAAGTCAGAAGTCAAAGTCTCAGCCAAGCCAGGTTGAGTCCAAACGTCATTTTTCCAGTCCTTTAACCATTCACCATCATGTACTTCAGGGCTATTCAATTAGAATTTCATCTGGGTCATATTTCGAAACCAAGAACTGCAGTCGGGCCGCACATTTTCAGACATCACGACCACTGAAATGACACTTAAAATCAGTAGTCCACAAACAAATTTTAAACCTGTTCCTCTAACCTAAAACTTAACCACATTGAATGTGAATGTATAAGATAAGCAGAAGATTCACAAGCAAATAATGTGTTGTACTGCAGTAACAAAACTGAAATGTGCTTCAGTTGGGGGCCATGCCTGGGCCGCATGTGGACTGCATCTGGGCCGCATGTGGCCCTCAGGCCTCCAATTGAATAGCCCTGATGTACTTTATGCAAAACGGCCAAATATAACTCAAGTCTCACGTATGGCATTAAAGCCGATATTAGTCACTCTACTCCTCAATTCTGGAATTCACTCTCCCTCTGGAATCCGTAAAACATTAACTCTCTTCCCCTCTTCAAATCCAGACTCTAAACTCATCTTTTCTAGTAAGCATATTCGATTTGATTGCAAAGTTTCTTATTCCTATCTACTTTACTTCAATGTGCCTACAAAGGACTGCACTGCTAAATGTTCACAAGTCACTCCAAATTTGGCAAAGTTAAGTCTCAAATTATTAATTTTGTGACACGTAAGTTGAATGCAAGTCACGTGACTCAACGTCCACATCTCTACAGACAGGAACACAAAGGCCGCACCGCACCCGGAGTTGCCACTCGAACTGAGTTCAAATAAGGTTCATTGTTTCATTCGTTCACGTTCATTGTTTAAATATTTACTTCAGGCTTTAAAAGCCTGCCTTTATATGCCCCAAATTACCCTACCTCCCTGAGTGCAATAAACAAACAAAGTAAAAAACATACTCAGAGTTTTAGCCAATGGGATGATTGCTTCTTCCAACAGTTTTGCATCGGAGCTGAAAGGAGAAAGAAGAAAACAGAGTGAATATACAACACACACACACACACACACACACACACACACACACACACACACACACACACACACACACACACACACACACACACACACACACACACACACACACACACACTTGTATGTTTGTTTGTTTTTAAAAAAAACATTTCCATTTAATTTTGAAAAACCTGCCAGTGCCTTGTCTAATAAACTAAGGTCCGGGATATGTTGGCTGTAGGATACATGAGCGCATGCACATTTCATGCAAGTGCTGTGCAATTTTGGAGACGGTAGCAAACCTGACACAAGTTACACAAACACAGGTGCACGGTAAAAGAGACAAGATTGGAATGATTGTGCAGAGCAGCATGGGATTTCCCAGGCTAGCAATGAGCGACTCCACTCCAATAGCCTAGTAAACTAGCGCCACCCGCTGGCGGTCAATTTTTTTACCTGCAAGTGGTCTGGTGGTCCATACATAGCCGTGAACTGCCAAATTGCCCTGAATCTGGCAAACCAATCACAACGCAGAGATTATTTTTATCAAAGCAGGCGGTTTTGAGGGAGTGGCGACGAAGCCCGCGACAAGCACAACAACATGAAAGATGGTGCTGATTGGTTAGAGCGTTGGCCAAACGGGTTGTTCTCATCAACAATCTTCGGATGTATATTTCATCGGGGCCAGACTAAATTAAACATCCAATCTCACATTTAGTCTGGTTTATCAGGCTACGAATCCAGAGCAACTTAACACCAAATGGAGCCCTGTCATTCTGCCTCCTCACCTGCAGGTGGGGCTGGTGATGGTGAAGGAGATGAGCTGGTTCCAGAAGGGGTCATTCTCTGAGATGGACTCGGTGCCAATCAGCGTCTGCAGGCTCTTGTTTTCCGCCAGGTCGCTCACTTGGCTGGTGCTGGCTCCCATCTCCCAAAGATGATGATGATGATGATGATGTGCACGCCTCTCTTCAAGACGTCATCACTCTACACCAAACCCTGGGAAGGGAACAGAAGTATCCATGTTTACAAGGGTGACGCTAATTAATATTAGGAACAAGTAGAAGAAGTAGATATATAGAAGATATATAGATATATAGAAGGGTCAAAGCGACCAAAAAGGAATTGTCATTCAGTGTAACGGATACCTTCTGCTGACTGTAACTTTAAGAAACAAGACACTTTTTATTTATTTTTTTTCCAGTGAATTCATGAAAGCCTCAGCTGTCATCCATTCACTTGAAACAATTTAAAAATCATGTTTTTTTACAGTCAGCAGAAGGTATCCGTTACACTGAATGACAGTTCCTTTTTGGACGTCTTTGACCCAGAAGTAGTTATAGTAAATCATTGAGAAGGGCTGTGTGAAGCCTAACTGGAAATAGCAGACCGACAATGCTGTGGGAGCACAACAAACATTGAAGTGGGCACAGGCAGGGTTAGTAGGCGGGGTAATAAGGCAGATACAGTCACTTCATCCTTTACACAATATGCCCTGCTTGGAGAGGCGCTGCTGATTCGTGACTTTTCGTTTTCCAGTCATGGATACCTGTGGGATTCCTACTGCACATGGTTCATGTCTGGGACCTTCATTTTCTGATTTATCATCTGAAATATTTATCAACAATTAGACATGTCTTGTCTTGGACTCGGGCAAGTGTGTGTAAAGGGTCATTTTCAGCAGATAAAATTCACCAAATTCCTTTTTTTTCCTGAACTGACAAATTAACAGCACTGCTGGTAATGCAGCCGGCCCCAGACTTGTAGCTAGGAAATAAACTAGAAATATCAAAAAAGAAGCAAATGTCTAACTCATTACGAAATTGCTGCAGGTGTATCTTGAGAACAAGTTTGCCTTTTTTGCTCGCTATTTACAGTTGATGCTCCTGATATGCCTGCTGACATCAACCTCCAGATTACTGACTAGCAATGTGATTCTGATATGAAGCAGAAATTTTCAACATTTCACAATTACATTACCGGCCGTGGCCCACTTGAGATCAAATTAGCCCTTTTTTGCACAGCCATAGACAACCCTACTCGTGTTGTACCAGGGCTCAGCCATAGACAACCCTACCCGTGCTGTATCAGGGCTTTGCTGGGCTGGTGGCCCAGGCCCACAGCCCCCATGGTTGTTTTCTCACCGGGGTTGGGGTGCTACCCTGGATAGGCAGACAATTCTGATGGCATGGATCAGGGTAAAGAATATTTCTTTTACTCATTTTTAAACAGTGCTGCTGCTTATCCATTGTGAACAACTCTCTCCATAAGACCTTTATAATAAACTGATTCATTCAACCTTCATTACCATATAACAAATGTGTTTTCCTATAATATAATTAGTTAGTAATAACATTACACCCTTTCGTTTGTGACAAAAACATTAATTTAATAGAAACACATTTTCACACAGTATTAATTAATATATTGATCTCTATCTGACAAAACATTGACAGATTTCATGCAAACAAGTAATAATCAACCGAGGGTGAGAAACCACCAACTTTCACCACCTTTGAGTTAGAAGTTATTGTCTCCAAAGATCAGACCCATTTTGGCCCATCCATTTCCAGTTTCTAGCACCCAAACCAGGACCACCAGCCCCCCTTAGCACCTTGTCCCTTTATGTGAGAAAGCCTTTATCACCTTTAGGTCCAGCACAGGTAACTAGGATCTGGTCCCTCAGTGAAAGTGGCCCTATTGGCTGTAGTTGTTAGTTAAGTTAGTTCTATGTGGCTCCTGGACTGAGCCGAGTTTGACACCCCTGCACTAGAGCTAGCTGATGATCAGACCAGCTCAACAGTGGGGGTGTGTACACACTAGGCTACCAGTAGTCCCACAAGCACCACCACACTGGCATTGACTAGCTTGCAACTACAACGGCTCCTGAATCTTGAGGTTGTTGTGTTTGATGACACTGCGATGAACGACAGAAAGTAGTATGTATTGATAGTTTGAGAAATGCAAACTGACCATCACCTACAGGGAAACTGCCTCCAATGTACCACTACTGAGCCCACTTCAACTCAGTTGGTTAGCAATGACACATCAGCCAAGCTAACTATTTGGCACGACAAAATAGAGATTACAACTAGTACTTCTTGCAATCTCACAAATACATTGTAAATATGCTAAACATTTGGCAGTGAAGTCCGTTGTTGTGATGGTAGTGTCTCAGTGACGTGACATTAACACATCTAGCCATCACAACTAGCTGAATTTGTTAGCAAGGTGCTCATCAGCCGTCTAGGTCGTAATTCGTTAAGCGAATGACAAGCATCAACAAATGTGTACCTCACCAAATGCATTGCTTTCAGACCCTGATGATGTCGTGGTAGTAAACACCTTCAAAGTTGTCCATTTAAACTTAGCATGAGCGCATGCTAATGGGAACAGCTAGCCTGCTAACTCTGCTCAGCAACAGCAACAGCAACTGCATTCAGTTATTTTGACACTGCATTACCTGATAAACTGCTGCTTGTGTCAAACCTGGCAGTTACACCAGTCACCTGACACTGTTCCTGTGGTGTCTTGTACTGTCGCCCAGCAGAATATGTTTTTGCCGTTTAGGAAAATCTTGAAAGACTTGCTGTAGAAGTATCTAGCTCTCATCCACCATATTTCCACGTCGCCACTCGTCGTACTTGCGTATCGTGACGTCACCACCAACAGGATCTTGATGACAGGTGGGTTAACCCTCTGTGGTTGGACCTGTTTCCAATGTTTACAGAGCTTCACTTGTCTAATAAATCGATTCATCATAGCTATCTCTTTACAGTATACGATACAAAGACTGTAAGTAATCGACAAAGATAACCTAATATCATGCAATAGCAATGTTATGCACATAATGTCTATTATGAGTGTTCCATTCCATGTAGGCTATAGGCTATTTGGTATGGTAACAGCAGGGATGTAAGAATAAGAAGATATAAGAATATGAAGCAAGCTGTCTTCAAGTATAGAGCTCTATATCCCAAGGGTGCAAGACATTTATCCTGGTTATTATTCACTCCTCCACACATTTTCTGTCTTACAGTGACTGGACCCACCTGGGAAACTCCCATTGTCATTGTGACATAGCACTCCACAGCACACAGTGCTAACTGCACACAACGAAATTGCATTTATACCTCAGTCACCGGTGCAAGGGGACAGCCCGAACAGTGCCCCAAGGGAGCAGTGAGGGCCAGACAGTACCATGTCAGGGTACCTCAGACATAGAGGAGGATGCAGGGGGGCACTGGTTAATTACTCCACCAAGCAGGTGGATAGGGAGTCAAACCAGCAACCTTTGGAGAGTCTAATGCCCTAACAGCTTACCCATGACTCTTTAATCATTAATTACCTCCGCCAAGGAGTTAATGTTTTTGGTAGTGTTGGTTTGTCTGTTTGTTTGTTTGTTTGTTTGTCTGTTTGCCAGCAGCATAACTCATTAACTAATCAACAGATGTGGACGAAACTTTCTGGAGTTGCTGATAATGACCCAAGGAACAAGTGATTCAATTCTGGTGGTGATCCGGATCGCGAACCAGACCCAGGTCTTTTTAAAAGATTCTGTCAGCAGGATAACTCAAAAACGAATCAACGGATTTGGACAACATTTTGTGGAGTTGTTAGTAATGACCCAATGAACAAGTGATTAAATTCTGGTGGTGATAAGGATCACGAACCAGAACCAGGATCTTTTTAAAGATTTTTCCCCATTGCTGACCTATAAATCTAGACGCCCCCAGTGACCAGAAATTGAATTGCGGAAACTCCACAAAAAGAAGGCAGAAAGACTTAGTTAGGAGGGTGTAACATAGTCAAATGTTCTATCAAGCAGCTTCCTTGGCGGAGGTCTGCGCTCTCTGAGTGCTTCTAGTTTATTTATGGAATCAGGCGTGTAGTCAGCCTACGGTCCCAGGCTCAAAGGGGCACAGGTAACGAGGGGTCAGGCCAAATTACTTCCAATGACCACAGCCTAGTCCACTTCCCCAAAGGAGAGTAATGTGTAATGTACGTGTATGCCCCAATATCCCTCATAGCCCCCTTTGTAGTGGTCCAAAGCCATTTTCCATTTCTTAATTACTGTGTGCGTGTGCGTGCGCGTGTGTGTGTGTGTGTGTGTGTGTGTGTGTTTAGGCCTGCTCATTCGGCTCTGTGTTGGCCACTAGCTCCTTATGGTCAATGAGTGTTAGTGCAGTCTCGGGGTTGTCGAGTCACAGCAGGTTGATGGAGATGCACTGCTCTGGGAGTCGCCGGTGGAGCAGGAACAGGGCAAGCCCCACCACCCGTCAGCCCGGCCACAGCAACCATCCCCATGACAATGGCCACCACTCCCAGAGTAACTCTGGGGAGGTTCCTGCATTACATCTGCCACTGAGAGATAATAATGGGATAGATTCCATACAGAAAATATACAAATACCTCTTACACAATTATTCATGACTATACTATACTCACATGGCACATACTATACAAGTGGCCCATTGCAATGGGGAATTATTCAAATGGGGAATGATCCATTTCCTTATGTATACAAGTAAGGCAGATGTAGACCTACACATTCCATACTGCAAATGTATACATGGAATGTGTATGAGTGTTTAAGGCCTGTACAATAAAAGTGGCCCCTTTCTTGCATAAGATTATAGGCTACAATATTTTATTTTTTAAAAAGCTGTAGGGTATATTGGCATGTATTTTGTATGGAATTGGGTGAACCTGGAAATCTTGAGTATACCATTTTCGATTGAAACACTGCAAGCTATGGAGTCCCCAGTATATAGAAACTGCCGGATGCTAATTTGTAAATGTTGAGCAATTTGTTTTATTAGCAAGCATAAATTAAATAAATGGTTACAGTCCCAGGAGCCGTATGGAGTTCTGTGCCTTGCTCAAGGGCACTTCAGCAATAGAGTGAGATAGGGAGTCTTAAAGGGACACTGTGTGAGATTTTTAGTTGTTTATTTCCAGAATTCATGCTTCCCATTCATTAATGTTACCTTTTTCATGAATACTTACCACCACCATAAAATTAAAGTACTCATTATGACTGAAAAAAAGCACTTTTCTTACATGAAAAGGGGGATCTTCTCCATGGTCCGCCATTTTGAATTTCCAAAAATAGCCATTTTTAGCTGCAAAAATGACTCTACTTGGACCATACTAGAAAATATTAGTTTATGCAATTGACAACACAGTTTCAATGAGCAGCATAGTTGCAGTACCTTTTTTGACCATTTCCTGCACAGTGTCCCTTTAAAGCAAGACAGTGGCTCACATGAAAAATAAGACACCTTACCTCCTTTATAAACAGTGGCCAACGATTTTAAATGTATTAAGCCCCAAAATAGTGGCATACCCCTTTAACAATCAGGCCATGGCAGCCCCCGAGTAGTCTATAAAAGTAGACTATAAAAGTTATCTCTCTAATGCAGATCTTCGGTGGGAAGTCACTACATGTAAAAACAACATACAACACCACACAGTTAAAAAAACACACTGTAGTTATATGAATGTATCGTTACAATAAAGGAAATGTCAAAGACATCATCATCGAGTAATACATCCATTTGAAACATATTACTGTACTGTATTTCAACAGTTTTACAGAAGATGTATACTGCACTAATCATGGCTGCGTTTACCAAATTCTTTTGAGAAATGCAGCGATTGGTGTTGTTTTATGCACTTTAGACAGAGATGTGTCTCTTGTATGACTGCCATATTACAGTTTTTCTCGATTGGTTTGACTAATTTCTTGAAACCGAGAGGACATTTCTATAAATTTTGGGCCATTTGGCAGATAACTGGCAAAATGTCATATACCTCCCAAAACAGCTCATTCTTGCATCAGCACTAAACCTTCTCCCACATAAATAGTCAGTACCATAAAAATGGCATATATCCTTCTCAATTGGTGTGGCTCATTTGCATTCATTTAGTCATTCTGTCAAAATAAATTGGATGGTTCAGCATATCGCCATGAATCCTCATCATTTGCTCATATCACTCCAAAAACAGTTTACCTGTGTGTCGAAACAAAATTCCTTCCACAGAATGCCGTTTGAAAAAAATGTCAAGAAATTAGCCAAATAACAGAGGAAACTGTAGTATACACGGTTGTAAAATTATTTTCTACAAACTAGTAAAGTTACAATACCATCTGGCCTGTTGAACACTGTCATGAATTTACTGTTTACACTGTTTACTGTTTTGACAATTGTGTAGACTACTTTGCATATGATGACTCACACAATGAAATCATGCTGACATGTTTTGGAGAGGGCAACCATTAGACTGAGAATTGTCTAATTCGTTTAGATAAGACAGGTCAATTTATTTGGAAAATGTGCTAAATGTATGCTCAATGTGTCAACTGTAGGGTACTTGTATATAGCCATCTGCCGAGATGTACTAAACATTTGAGAGATCTACAAAGCATTTGAAATGTGATGAAAGCAATGAAAAATGCCATTCTGTTGTGGGAAATTGTAAGTTGGTTTGGAGATTTGTCCGAGTTGTTTTGAGAATGTCATCTCAGTTTTGAGAAATTAGCCAAACCAATCGAGAAAAACTAATTCCTACCATACCTAGAAGGTATTTTAGAGGTGAGTACACATGTGGCTCGTTTCCACTGCCAGTGTTCTACCCCGTACAGCTTGACAGAGCACGACTCGGCCACCACTTTTTACTTTTTGATTGCGCACAACACAGCTCAACTCAGCTCAAAAACCAGGTTGTCGGCTGAAGCGAGCTGAACAGTATGTACACACCCAGCTCTGATTGGTCAAGAAGCGTGACCTCACGCCCATCTCTCTCCACATTTGCTTCCTGTCCACCTCTCACACTGTCCTATCATTAATAAAGTCGTAAAAGACCAAAAAAAATGGTCTGGCTTGACAGCCCAACTCAACACAGTGGGTGCTTCCCAATATGTGTCCTTGCCTCCTCCACTTGTGCTTGTCTCCTCATCCCGCCTCCTGGCCTCTCCTCCGTGGAGAAAACGATAAAGTTTCCCAGCTGTCAGCCTCGCCACAACAACTTTTGAGGGACTGTTTTTCATTCACCATCCCAATTGCAAATGAGAAAAAGACTTTACAATTGAGCTTTTGCAAGATATTGAAATATAATGCTGTTGTCAGTGATGTCATCATGACGAGAAGCAAGTGGAGGAGGCAAGTGGAGGAGGCAAGGTCACATATTGGGATGCACCCATGGTGACGCGGCACAGCCGGGTTTATGTGGAAAAACGGCATTGGTCCCATGTCTGCTTGAATTGTGCCTCTATCCAGGCCCTGGTATGGAGAGGCAGGACGACTGAGGTCCCGTGCAAACCCCTGTGGAGAGGCTTTGAGTTGAGGAAAGCTGACCTTGCAATGATACATGCTAAGGAGTAATATTACCAGAATCAAAGAATGTCTGCAAGAACTTGAAAAGCATAAAACTCAATTATTAAAAAAAATTGGAGAGGTGTAAAATAACCATGTCTTAAAATGGAATTTGATGCTACAGCAGCCGGTCGCTGGTACTTTGAGCCAGAACACGGTCGGTTCTACTCAACTTGGTGCCCTAGGCGAGCACCCCCTTCCCTTTTTGTGCATTTAGACATTGTCATGGCTTCTGGGTCACATGCCAGCTCGATGTCTGAGAGTTTATGAACCCCCCCCCCCCCCCTTAGTATTTAAAGATTAAAAAGACTATTGCCCCCCCAATTGCAAACAAAGCATTGCCCCCTCTCAGCTGTGTCCTTCTCAATGCCCCCCAAGGGATCGCTATAACAACCCCTGGGGAGCTTTAGAATTGATTGAGAAACACTATTCTAGACTAACCCCGGTCCCAGAGATGGCAACTTGGCCAAGCCCAGATATACAGTGCCCTCCATTATTATTGGCACCCCTGGTTGAGATGTGTTTTTTAGCTTCCAATTATTATTATTTTTCTCTAAATAATATGGGACCTTAATGGAAAAAAAGAGAAAAATCCAACCTTCAATACAAGTGCATTTATTCAGTGGGGGAAAAATCCCACATAAAGAAATAATTATTTGACATCAAATAATGTGTGTCACAATTATTAGCACCCCTGTTGTTAATATTTTGTACAACCCCCTTTTGCCAACAAAACAGCACCTAATCTTCTCCTATAATGTTTCACAAGATGGGAAAAGACAGAAAGAGGGATCTTCAGCCATTCCTCTTTGCAGAATCTCTCTAAATCATCCAGAGACCTGGGTCCTCTCCTCTGTACTCTCCTCTTCAGCTCACCCCACAGGTTCTCAATGGGGTTGAGGTCTGGGGACTGAGATGGCCATGGGAGGAGCTTGATTTTGTGTCTGGTTAAGCATTTCTGTGTAGATTTGGCCATATGTTTAGGGTCATTGTCTTGCTGAAAGACCCAGTGACGACCCATCTTCAGCTTTCAGGCAGAGGGCAACAGATTTTGATTTAAAATGTCCTGGTATTTCAAAGCATTCATGATGCCATGCACCCTAACAAGCTTCCCAGGGCCTTTGGAAGCGAAACAGCCCCACAGCATCACTGATCCACCCCCATACTTCACAGTGGGTATGAGGTGCTTTTCAGCATGCGCATCTTTCGTGGCACGCCAGACCCACTTAGAGTGTTTGTTGCCAAAAAGCTCAATCTTGGTCTCATCTGACCAAAGCACGCGGTCCCAGTTGAAGCCCCAATACCGCTTGGCGAACTCCAGACGTTTGCGTTTATGATTGTGGGTGAGGAAAGGTTTTCTCCGTGCATGCCTCCCAAACAGCTTGTTGGCGTGTAGACAGCGCCTGATGGTTGATTTGGAGACTTTGTGACCCCAGGATGCTACCATTTGTTGTAATTCTGTAACAGTGAGCTTTGGAGATATTTTGATTTCTCTTACCATCCTCCTTACTGTGCGTGGTGGCAAAATAAACTTTGGTCCTCGTCCAGGCTTGTTTACCACTGTTCCAGTTGTTTTGAACTTCTTAATTATTCCTCTCACAGTAGATATGGGCAGCTGCAGTTGAGTGGCAATCTTCTTGTAGCCTCTGCCTGACCTGTGAAGGTCGACGCACATCTGCCTCACTTGTATGCTGTGTTCCTTTGTCTTTCCCATGTTTAAGAGTGGATAAGAGAAATGGCCTCGGTGTCACGTCATATTTATACCCCAGGGAAACAGGAAGTGATGAATTACTAATTAAATGTTCCTACATACTCTGGTAAACTTTGTAAACTACTGTAGAAATGACAGAAATGCTTCAATTATATTTATTTCCTGGGAATTGTTAAGGGTGCCAATAATTGTGGAACAGGTGATTTAATGAAAAATAATTATTTTTTAGTCAGGGATTTTTTTTATTTTCCTACAATTCATTTGAGTTGAAGGCTACATTTTCCTAAAATTTTCAGTGTGACAGTATTCTTCTGCAATAAACACTGAATTTATTTTAAGGCTTTTAACACATCTCAACCAGGGGTGCCAATAATTATGGAGGGCACTGTATATGATGTTTTGAGTTTGGCATCTCCTGCAGACGCCCCCCACACACTGAAGGTAAACAAACACACAGACTGGGTCACTGCAATACATGGCCGACCCCCCTCTGGGTGACCAGGTAATGATGGGGCTTCTTACTGAGCATCTAAACAGAATACACAGGAACTGCAAATTACTGATGCCTTTATTGTCAAATTACAAAAAACAAGGTAATCACGTGCCTCTTAACATTCTGACATAAAAAAGGTAAGCTGTAATGCGTCTCAGGAAAAAAAAAATGAAGATGGGTGACAGACCCAGTCGAAGTTAGCAGGGTAAATCATCAACCTCAGATCAACAAGGAGCCATTTTCTTGTGGTACCACAATGCTATCAAGGTGCTCTCTACAGATGATTTTTTTTAAAAATTGTATGGTTACTTTGTCCAAATGAAAAATAGTTAATTTGTGCAAAAAAAGGTATACATACTAGTATAGCTCTCCCATGTTCTATTTAACCACAATCCAAACACTTTAAACCACCAGGAAAGTCTGGTGCCCTGGAGTTTTGAAATGTTGCCATTTTAGCCTAATATACCTTTTGGGAAGCTATATTAGAATGCATAAACTCTTCTCTCTAGAGTCTTTTGCCTTAGTGAGGTTACACGTTCAATCTTAGAGTAAAAACACTCCTACGCAGACCTTACGTATGTGATGTCTGTAAAACCAAATAGAGGTGGATAATTTGTCAAATGAAAGAACCACAATTTTGAGTACATTTGGTTAAAATACATCTCACATGAAACAGAACTTAATAAATTAGTGGGGGAAAAAATCCATGTCCTTTCATTTCAATGTTGATTGCAATCATAATTCTGTATAATGACTTATCTTACTTATTACATTTCCCACACACCTAAAGACAAACACCCAAAAATTAAGACTTGACATAAACATAAAGTCCTACTTACATTTTTACACTCATTCTAAATAATCTCATTATATAATTTCACATGTCACAGGGAAACGTTAATCTGTTTTCTTATCAGAAGCTGTCGTCACTCCATTTGCAGTCGGGGAATGCGCTTGCCCATTCAGCTCAGTCTGGAACAGAGGAATCAAAATGATGCCATCATTACAGCAGAAATAACTCAATGCAAATAAGTACACTGATCGCAAAAAAATAGGGATATTTGAGTTTCAGGTTAAATAAGAAATAAAACAGATAAAACATCAAATAGCCCTGCACAGATCCTCATCCTCAACCTCTCCTTCAACCATCCTCAACCTCATCTTCTCAAACTGAACAACAATAAAACTGAGCTCATGGTGGTGGCACCAGGGACCGGCGCTGCTGCTCAGGAAGGTTGGAGTCAGAGATTATAGATAGAGATATGCCAATGTAATAGGTTGCTATGGGCACCTAACATGACCAGGTTCCGGTCTGCAGTACTTCAGCACACTTAAAGCACACTGAGGATGCTAAATTGGCACCGCTTTTGGACAACTTTAAGTGCACTACAAGCATACTTTTGAAAGTATGCTCCAAACACGCTTTTCATGCATTCGTATGGCATTAAGAGTGTGCTTGAGTACACTTCTATAACATTTTATTGTTACTAGAAGTTCAATAAAAGTATATTAACTTCATGCTTCTTTGGACTACATTGGAACATTTTAAGTCTGTAAAAAGTATATCATATTAAGTATTGTAAATATATAACAGGTATGCTTGAAGTATATTTACAGTACACTCCCAAGTACATGAAATAATATAAATGTAATACTACAATCCATGCTGGTCCTCAGAGCTTGTACATTACACACAGCCACATGTCACAGTAGTGTTACAGTATGCATGCCTAGCACGACTGACATTTACAATCATTGCATTGTTACAGAGATTTCAGATACACATATCACTTTATTTCAATCTTGCTCCACCTTCCTGCAGTTGATCACTTGAATTGATCATTAATGGTGACCCTCCAATCTTTGTTTGAACAACTAGTTCCAACTTACCTCCCACCATGATATCATGGGAAGTGTGAGCCTATATATACCAGAACATATACGTGACCATCATAATGACGGTGGGAACATGGTCATTTTTTGTGTACCACTTTAAATTTTAAAAACCCCTACAATAAACACAGAATATAACAATGAGTAATATTTTCATGCAAACCAAAAATATTCCTTCAAGATAAATGGCTTTCTGTTTGAGAAATTTAGCTCCAAGATGTGCATTGCATGATGGAACATGCATGATGGTGCATGATGGGTAAATGCACTTTGTGTAAGCACACTTTCAAGATATTTGGGTGAAGTACAATCATGGTGCACTTAGAAAAAGTGTACTTGCAATATGTTAAAGCGATTTACTTTAAAGCGCACTATAGAAAATCACACTTCGAAGACATTTGGGTGAAGTGTAATCATATTGCACTTTAAAAAAAATACAATTGCAATATGCTATTAAAAAATACACTTTAAGTAAGTTCACTATTAGAACACTATTAGTATATTCCTCTAAATACACTTTAGCCAAACATCTTCGAAGTCCACTTGAAGTATGGTTCGCTAAGTGTACTTTCTTTGAGAGCAACTTAATTACATCTAATTTTAAGTACACTTTAAATAAGCATATTGTAAACATACTTTTTCTTAGCACAAAAAGCACGAGTGCACTTTTAACATGCTAAGTACACTTCAGTCATGCTTTTATTGTACTAAATTGAACCACTTTTTCACCTGGGAATACTCCTAGCATTGAATAGAAGTCCTTAGGTCTGCCTAGGTCTGCCTAAAGGGGGATCCCCCCTCTCCCCTTTGCAGTAATAGAACCCGGAAACAATGGGCCAATGGAACCTCTCTCTCTCTCTCTCTACTCTACTCTCTCCGTCGGAGTGTTCCACCTGGACGTTGATGGCTTCTCCCTCACTCCATCTCATGAAGTCCATAACCAGGGTCATCTTGGATTCATCACCATCATTTCAATCCCACATCAAAAAGTCACCAAATCTGCTTTTTTTCCATCTCAGAAACATTTCCAGATTCAGGGCCTCCCTCTCAAACACAGTTACAGAGGCCCTCACTAACACCTTCATCTCCTCCCTCTTGGACTAATAGAAATGCCAATCTGCTTGGTCTACAAGCAGGAAAAAATAATTTAATGCAAACAGAACTCATCTCTATATAGCTACTAAATTGTTTGTTCTGAGCTTACTTAGCTTGACATCAAGTGAACGCCCCCGACCTGGTGCACACATCTGAATTCACTTTTGCGGGTGCAAGACAATACCAGACAGTGGGAAACGGTTGGTCTGCTCACTGCTTTTGCTCTCCAAAAATCTAACCTTTATTCAGTGAAATATAATTATTCGATCCCCTGGACCTTCTACACAACAAGGCCTTAGACAGATGCAACATGTCCAGAACCCTGCAAGGGTCCGCACAGGTACTAGGCACTAGGCCCTGGCAGCACATCACCCCAATACTAAAACACCTCCACTGGCTACCCATCAATTTGCGTATCCGCTACCAAGTCCTCCAGCTCACTTTCAAGCAAAGAAGGTACACACAGAAGAACAATCTCTCGGGGGTAAATGCATTGGCCACGGTTTAGTACGGGGGCCTGGCCTGAGGACACGAGTGGATAGAAAATTAACCCCATTGCTCATGGTCAGTGGGTGCGACACCACAATTTCCGTACTCAATACTCCGTACGCAAAAATGTGCCAAACGAGAATATCCGGTTGTCAGTGTTCAGTGTGTGGTCAAATTAACTTCAGCTGTTGGTCAGCAGTAATTGGGGGGGGGGTTGTGATTAATTATGGACAGCTGACAAAAATTCACGCTGTCCTATGACCTGTTCCACACTCCGACCCTCGCGGAAGTGGCATTGCACTTAACCATGCTTCCAATCCTGACCGTAGAAGAAGAATTGTACTCCGCTCGCCATCATTCCGTACTACGCTGTTATGACGTCAGTACACCCTCCTATATATCGATCTCTCCTTGCTGTCAAGTCCCTCCATGGTCTGACGCCCCCCTACCTCACAGAACTCCTCCACCCCTATACCCCTTCAAGATCCCTGGTCCTCTTCCAAAGGACAGCTGGCCATCCCTCGCAGCAGACTTAAAGCCACCAGTAACTGAGCCTTCCAAGTAGTTGCTCCCATCCACATTCAGAATGTCCCTTCACTGGCCAATTTAAAAAGGCACCCCAAACCATGTCTCTTCTCTGAGGACTTTGGCTGCTAGTTTCCACAAGCACACACACACCTGCACACATACATACAACCCCACACACCTACACACAAGCTATGTTAAGTGACATTAAGTGTTTTGAAAGGCAAAGTTATGATTAGAATTATTAATATTGTTCTTAATACTATTCAAGCACAGACACAGTGGCTGGTACACCCTACCAAATTAATATCACAAGGACAGCCAAATTAAGTGTGTAAGATTATTCACCTTGCATGTCCCATTTGCCTTTTCACTTGTCTTCACATCTCCGGTACCACTTTCTTGAACAGCTTTCTTGGTCCAGAAGCGGCTGATGATTGGTGAAATGAAGGGGTAAAGGATCGGCTCCAAAAACCTCTTGTAGACCCAGAGAAGCACTGGAATGACGATGCAAGGAATGCACACCATTGTGAAGCAGTTGGCAGTGGGTAATTCAAGCCCTGTAAAACAAAATGCATTGTGTACATTGATGACATGTAGACTTTATGACAGTGAATGTGATTACACTCAGGATCAGAAGTTACTTGTGTGTTATGATCAGCAAACGCGTACCACCACCATACACCAATGGGCAGGAACATGTTTCAGCACAGCAGCTGATTCAGCACAACCCATTGACATATCACCACCACTATTAAACTACACTGTTGTTACTGCGTCACGTTTTATTGATTTATATCCCCAAAAGACTTTGCAAAGCAGCGGCTATTCTTCCTGGAACTACCTCAATACAATACCTGTTAGGAGAAAAGGTAATACTTATTTGATCTGAGCCTAGAAAGGTATTCATCACACCAGCTCACAGAGCCGACGTAGCAATAGGGTTATGAAAACTAGCAGAGAGCTATGACTTCCCAGCTATCTTCCCAGTGTTTACAACATGCGTGTCATGGTGTCACGTTGATTTACAGTGTTGTAGCGTAAATATACAACATCTTACAACAGTCAATCATGTTAAATTTACCTCGAAATGAGAATCTAGAACAACTGTGTGCTCAATTCAGGAATGTTCTGGATGGAAAGCCTTAACGCATCAGGCAAAACCAGGAACCAGCTACAGGATATTACGTAGATGGACACGCACTCTTGTTATTTCCGTGTGTCGCCACCTTTTGGTTGAGTTGATTAATGAACCGTGCTGTTCGATGTTCTCTTCTCAGAGGTGCACTCACTGGTAGAAAGCAACGTTGTTGTGATTTTTTTTCTCTCTGAAATATGGGTCATATAGTGAAAGCGCATAATGAATGTAAGGGGACATTTAACGTACACAATATTGAGAATATGAATCAATACAGTTGCCGTTGTACACTGCAGTTTCAGGGTCTCCACCAGTAGATGGCGTGCTGTCCCTATGCAAGACCAAATGAATGCTGCTGAATTATCTCAGCATTTGCCATATGGAATGATTCTAAAAGTAAAGACACGCTTGTGTCATTCATGCACTGCTACGCTGCACTGCAAATATTAATGCAATATAACTATATAGCCTAAATGTATGTGAATGTGCGGCAGGTAGATTAAGGACTGTTGTGGCAGCGCTGCTTATTAATACCATTTGAGCTGAGCCATATTATGCAACAAGCGGCATAATGCTGCAAAAGACTATGATGGGACATCTCACATCTCGTGGAAAGGGAAAGCATTAGCGCACCAGCCTATCGATGGATATTAGCTTCCCACTCAGACGAGTCAGTGGTTGAAGGTGGTGGGGATTTTCCAGATTTTCGCTGAAAGCATCCAATCAGCAAATCGCTTTTTACTGTCCGTCTGTCAGCCGCACCCTAGAAGAGGGTAAAGATGGGCGGAGCTTCGTGAGGACCACGAACTAGAGATCCTTTGAAAACAGTGGGGTTGTGGACAAAAATATCTGCTAAGGGGACCGTTCTGATCGACGGGTGTCTGATTCTTTTACAACATCAACTGTACCGAAGAATAAGGGTAAGGAACATGTAATGCAGATATAACTAAGACATGTGGCATAGAACTTCCGATATGTTTATTATTTAAATTCCTGGCTTTGCACAATGTAACGAATGTGCTTGCTAGCGTAGCTACAATGTATCCTGTAGTTCTTAGCGGGGCGAATGGAGGGGCGTGCGTGCTCAACAAACTATCTCTCACGCCTTTTAATGCTGTATCATCACAACAACAACCGAAGGGCACTCTTTTTGGTGGCAGTATTTTGTTGTAGGGTAGGGTGCATTCCATGTCGGTGACTAGCATGTTTTGGATACTGTGGACTGTCGAGCCGCATAGAATACACGAAGGCCAAGGCTTTTAACAAAGTCAAGTGAATCGGCGTGTGTATGCCCTTCAAGATTGGACTCCAGTTCTAGTTCTACTCCAGTAGTCATATTACACACCTGTCAATTGCACAGTTCATCACATTGTCCATTCGGCATTGCTTCTCTCTCTGTATGCCAGTGAATGGTGTCACGCCTACTGATACATGCGACTTGCCATGGGTCATACGACCACATATGGTCGATTGGAGTGTCGGTGAAAAAATAATGCATTGGGTTTATTTTTGTTCTTGTATAGCCACATATATCTCGAAAACCACGAAATGCCTTTTCTGATCACTGCAGTCATTGTCACATGGTTGTGTGCTGTGGAAACAGTGAGACTATACGTTATTATTTTGCTTTCATAGGCCCGTAGGCTTGGCCTACCACCGACCCAGGGGGTCAGAAGGAAGGGAGTTGGTCAGTTTATGTGATGCGAGGAAACAAATGCATGCTAGCTGTGGTGCATGTTTCTAGAAGACTGTAGTAAAACCACTCTCATGCTTGTATTGGAATACCTTGACAACTGAGAGAAAAAGAAAAGAGCAATAAAGGAAAAAAACAGCAACATAAATTAGGATTAATACTAATTATGTTAGTCCATTTAGTTCATACATTACCATACAATACCATGAAAGCTGTGAGAGACCGGTCACAACACGAGTGCCTCTCAGCATACCTATGTCGTTTATTATTTAAGAATTACATGTATTGGTGGGCACTCCATTTTTAACATACAATATTTAGTCTCCCACAGCCCTTGTCACCATATTGCTGTCTTCTTCTGGCTTTCAGGGTTTTCCCTGTGTTGTCTCTGCTCGTCATCCCTCAACACTCACCCACCCAATCCCCCAAGAGATAAAAATCCAATCCATTTTTTGTACTACTTATGTAGGTCAACAACGGGCCAACGGCCATTAAGTAAGTTGCAGCAAACATGCTAGCTGTGGTGCATGTTTCTAGAAGACAGTAGTAAAGGAAATGTACTTCGATAATTTGACGTGACACTCTCTCGCTCTCACGCTAGCTTGTTTTTATTTTGATTGATCCCCAGGATTCATCTCCCAACCCTCTCATAGAATAGATTGTGCTTTATTGTCACCATTCACACGTGCAACTTACACTATGCACATTCACAATGAAATTGAAATCACTCAGTTCAGAGTACAGACTTTGAAATTATACTGTTCAACCCAGATGACAGTGGGCTCAGTTCAGAGTCACACTTAAGAAGAAAGACACAACCATAGCACTTACCATCTGTAAAGACCTGACTGTATCTGAATGGCTCAGTTGTCATTTCCATAAAGGCTGACCCTGTTTCAGTGCAAGGGAATAAAACAGGCTTAAGTGGTCATTTTCACTGGAAAGGTATTAACATGCTGCTTGTCCACTGATGCGTTTCTTTTTAATCAGTCTCTGGCAGTGGCACATAGCCTTTTAGTTGTGGAAATGACCTCAGGGTGTTGTTGTCCGCAGGTTGTAATAGTGAAAGATAAGCAGATGGAACAATTCTGCTAGTAACATGATTTGACCTCCAATGAAATGTCATTTAATGTAGTTGCTAAGCAGGTTCTAGATTATTTGTACGGCTCTATTGATCAGCCGTAATCAAGATAAACACATCATTCCGTATGGAAAATGCATTGTGATACATTCTTTTTTTGACCATATCACCCAACCGCTAAATGCTAAAGATCAACAATCATGTATCTTCGGTTACACTCATGTAAGCTTATGTCAGTAGCATGCTATCCCTTAAAGGGGTATGCCACTATTGTGGGGCTTAATACAATAAAAATCGTTGGCTGGGGTATATAAAGGTGGCAGAGGGTCTTATTTTTCATGTTAAGCATTGTCTTGCTTTAAGACAAGTTAAAAGAGGGAATATGTCGCTAAGCTAGTGAAAGTCAATGAATCCGTGTAGCATTGTAGCATGCTACACGGATCCATTGACTTTCACTAGCTTAGCGACATGTTCCCTCTTTTAACTTGTCTTAAAGCAAGACAACGGCTTACATGAAAAATTTGACACTGTACCACCTTTATAAACCCCAGCCAACGATTTTAACTATATTAAGCCCCAAAATAGTGGCATACCCCTTTAAGTACAGTGCATGTACATAAAGTTACCTGTAATTAAATACATTGTTACACTGTACTCAATAAATGTAACATGGACGGTAAAATGAATTGTACTGTACCCACATCTTGTCATCATCTTATCATCTTGTCATCATCACTATGAGCTGAGGTGGGATGAGCAAAATAAGAAAGTGGATAGGGATGTCTGGAGCAACCCATGCGCGAGCACACACACTCACTCACACACTCACTCACTCACTCACTCACACACTCACTCACTCACTCACTCACTCACTCACTCACTCACACACACACACACACACACACACACACACGCACACGCACACGCACACGCACAGAGTACAGTACAGTAATTTACATGTGAAGCATAACCCGGATTACTTCCTTCCTGCAGCCTGCAGTATACTTTAGCTTTTTAAAAAGGGGATCTTCTCTTCTGGTTTTAAGTTAGCCCCACCCAGATAAGGATCAAGACTCCTGCTCCACCCTAGACCCTACCGACTCGCATGCACTGCACACACACACACACACACACACACACACACACACACACACACACACACACACACACACACACACACACACACACACACACACACACGCACACGTCATAATACACACGCTCTTCAGCTGCATAACATACTGGAGATAGCAACACTTTCCATCTCAGCAGACCTCAGACTTAGCACGGTCATTCAGCAACCTTGCTCACGTCTTTAGTTACATTACATTACATTTAGCAGATGTTTTTATGTGTAGAACAAGCAAACAAAGTGCAACAATGTAGAGCTAAGTGCAGCAAAATATAATTTGTGGAGGACTATTGTATGTGCAAGCAGGACAAAGTAAGCGCACACAGGGTTACTGTATAGAGGGCTAAGGATGAGTAGAATTAGAATTGTGATGATGAAGGGAAGGTCTCTTCGAAGGTTGAGAGTGTTCTGGTATGCTGTTATAATTTATTGATCAATGTCAGCTCATTTTCAGTCTGGACGTTTATGACATTGATATTACACTTCAAACACAACCTCAATCAGATTTATCAAATTGTATTTATATAGCACCTTTCATGTATACATGGACACAATGTGCTTGACAACAGTGTCACAGGTAGGAGTTGGTGGACCTTATGTTAGTGCTCTCCCATTTCTCTGAAACTGGGAACACTGATGATGGGCTAGACCCGAAACGTTTGTCCCTTGTCTGTCTGTTTTATTTACTTTATTCGGCTTTGTTTAATACAGTTTTGATTTTGCATTCAGCTCTTGTGTGCGACTCCTTTCTTCCTTTTCGCCATGCTCTTGCATTTAAAATCAATTTTTTGTTTTGTTTCGAACATAGCGTTTCATAAGACCCATTACCTACCAAGACAGAACCGTTAGAAAGCAATCCTCTTGCTCATTCATTCTCAAAGCTCCTACAATGGCTATCCTAACACCCACTCTAGTGATGTGACCAGAAATTATATTATTAACATACATTTACATACAAGCCCAAACTAACTTTCAGTCACATTTGCATATGCATTCAATGTATTTTTTCACCAGCTTTTCCATACAATTTTCCGATGGCCATTGAGTTTCACAGCAGTGGCCTGAATGAGAGTGTCTGGGTGTAGAGGGGCTGGAGTATTGGAGTCGTACTGGTGCACCATAAAGGCTTTTTTTCTGCCTCTGCTCTGTAACGCCACAGGGGATTGGCCAACATAGGAAGCTCTCACTGGCAAAGAGAATCTGCTTGGCAGCCAGAGTACTTTGTTATGTGGTGAAAGCTTTTCTCTTCTGTCTGTCTTTCTATCTTTTTTTTCATGGAAGTGTTTTATGTCGCACTACTTGCGCACCAAGTTCTGTCAGCGAAGCAGTTACGCCCTGCCCTCTTTACGCAGTTGAGAGCCCCAAAGCATGCGCTCACATCTGGTTTGTTTTCTTATTGGCGTAATGCGGGCCATATTTTGAAGGGGAAGAGGAAAAGGGTGTGGGCTGAAAAGTTTTCTGGATGTGTATTACTACAGTCGTGATGACGACATTGTTTATACATCTCTCCAGGTGATTTTTATGCCTGACGTAATCTGGTCATATATCCCTCCAGCTAAGTGTGCGCGTGTGTGTGTGTGTGTGTGCGTGCGTGCGTGCGGTTCGTTTGGAATGCTAAGAGACCCTCACAAGACTACAATTAAAGTTATAAGCAACCTGACCATTTATTATTGGCTGTTGCATTTAATCAAAATTGCATCAAATGTCCCATTTTCTTGTTCACAAAACCTGAGGTGATTCTCATTATGCATGTGAGAGCTTTTAATTGAGTACCCCTGGTATAGGCTAATATTGCTAAGAGGAACAGGAATGAATGCCACTGGTATCTCCTCTCTCAAATTAAAGTGGTGAACATTCAGCCATCTGGAGTAGCTTATATGCAGTGTGCTGAATGCCCTGGTACACAAGGGCTAGAGCATTGGAATGTTGAGTTAGTTACTGTGGCACTTGGTGCAAAGGATTTTTTTGCGTGGGAGGTGGTGATACAAATGTTGCATAATCAGAAAATGGGGTATCCGAAGGTTTCTATGGCAATGATCTGTGTTACCATAGTGATGACGGGCATAGCCGGACACCTCTGCACTCTTCACTGAAGTAGGACTGGCTGGTAGCTGATATCTGAGAATATTTTTGGTGCTGCTGCTGTCACAAACAAGCAGGTATAGACTTGGAGTATACAGAGATTTTTTTAAAGGGGTCCTATTATGCTTTTTCATGTCCACTTCCTATTTATTGGGTTACACAGCATCTGTTGTATGTAAAAGCTTGGTGAAAGCTGCATTTCACAAATTGGCCTCTTGGGGGAGAATTTCTCTGCCGCAGGAACGCTATTTCTCAACTGTCAGAGAACGCGTGGTTGGGTTTTCAACATTCTATAGCTTTTGTTTCCGGTACGGGTCTACGTCATGCTGTACCTAACATTGCTGCTTATGGGATGGAGTGTTGACGATGTCACAGACCATTTATTAATTGCAGAGACAGTAGACCTAATGCGCATTTGTTCATCGCAGCCACATAGCCTAGGCCTATCTGAATTTGACAGTATTGTGATGAGATGTATCCTATTTGTGAATACACCACTCAGTGTACAAAATAGTGTACAAGAATAGTGTAGCCTACAATGATAGTGTAGGATTTCGCCATTCACAAGTTTATTCCATTACGCATGTAATTTTTTTTTCAATTCATAAATCGGCTCCGTCAATAGGCTACAGCATCGGTCTAGACTGGAGGCTACACTCACCTGTGGCCCAAGTTATATATTTTTGTTTCATTGTGATATTAAAGCTCCAATTGACATTGATAAAATACCGGTTGGTAGGCCTATGGCTAACGGGTCAGAAACAGTTGAATGAGGAAGGTCGAAAACAGGCAGAACGCGTTAACGCAGTTGCGCACTGAGAATCCAAAACACTTCCAAGTGGGTGAAAGACTCGAATCTCTCCTTTCTCTCTCTATTCGCTTCAGGGCCATTTTGCATATGCTGTTGGCAAGACTAACTTTTGTTTGGTAAGATGTGAAAACCCTAGGCCTACACTTGTATTGCCGCTTGAAGCATAACATTAATTAGAAGACGTGCGCTGATGTTATCCAAATAGGTATCACGACATGACCAGCAGCCGTTTGCATCAGCAATGTTGGCAAGGATTAGCCAGTTAGTATAGGCTATGCGTAGGCTACAATTCAGTAATTAAAATGCAACGCAGTTTTGTTCATCATATCTGCAAGAGCAACGTGGATATTGGCTTGACGTCGTTTAAAACTGGTCGAGTCGTCGGGCGGCATGCCAAAAATAATGAAACTGAAACGGATAGGGCCTATTGTTATATAAAAAAATCATGTCCTGTCGATAAATGCGAACAAAAAAACCACGAAACCGAGACTAGGCCTAGGCGTTATTATAAGACCCAGAATGAAACCAATCCATCGAGGACTGCCCATTGCGCTTCCAATCCAGTGGGCGCATCATTTCTGCCGGGGACTAAATAGAAATGCAGTTACTAAAATGAAACCATGCACCTGAAAATACCTTGAAATGTATTTTTATGAAGCATAGCCTATCACCATTGTGCATTAGGCCTACAGACAACGAGCAAACAGGAACTCATGTTTAAAAGCCAACAACGCGTGCGCTCAGTAGCCTATTCAGTCTGGCTTGCAAATAGACCACAGGACGAATTTGAACACGGAGTTCATATCACAAATAGGGTGTCACGATATCACTGACAGACGTTGAATTGATAGGTTTGAGTCCGACAAGTCGTGCCCTTGTCTTACTGGGCGCACTCTTTCAATTTCGGACTGCGTCTTTGACAGCCAGATGGGGGCTGCCGCGGGAGCGAAGAAAATGTCCACAACTTCGCTGAATAAATAGGCCTATCCTTTGAACTGTGTACAGCAATTGCAGATGATTAGCTTATTGGATAGCCTATTTTGCGAAGGTCAACTTGTCATTAACAAGGGATGGTCTGATTTCAATCCCAGAACATTCTTTGTGTCTTCAAATTTCCACCTGTCAACAGCAGATCTAGACTTCTCCCACCTAGACCAGCGCGACACTTGTCTGTTTGCGAGCAGTAAACTTGGCTGATAACTTCAACTTTAGGGCTACAGTATGCAAGGCTAGACAGCGGGTTAACCAATCAGGCCCCTACTGTTGCGTTAATAATGTTTGAGATAAAGATTCTTCAGCGCAGGATATCAGAAATAAACAAGACAGCGCAGATGGCTATTAGTTTTTTTTTTTTTTAATATGGTCACAATCGCGTTATTACGCATCATATGCAATATGCGTATTATTTCATGAAACCTCAAATCGGAAGCAATAGCCTGTACCCAGCACTTTCAACCCTTTCTCAGATTAATGGCAGCCTAATTGTCCCAACCGATTTTGAAATCAAACTGAAGCCCATGCACGGAAGACTCGCATTGGATAGGGACTGGGTTTCAGCAAATGACACAGCAAGGTGCACAAATAACAACGTGGGACTTATGATGCGTCCTTTTTTAGATTAATTGTGGACATTGGGTGAACTATTTGGCTGTCAACTTTAGACATAGGCTACAGGGTTGGATTCCAGGTCAAAAACAGCTGTGCTGCTGACGTAATATTAGTAATAGAATGCTTGATGAAACGCTCCATGCTGCGTCGAGATTTCAGAATGTTGAAGGGTCTAACATTCTGCACTTCCACGCGTTTCAAACAGGCGGCGTAGGGTGCATGTACACAATGATAAAAAATAATGGACATGAAAACAAGTGATCATTCAAAATTAACTCCACTAACCACAGTAAAGCAAAATATTAACAATGAAAGTTATTCTAAATAGCATAATAGGGCACCTTTAAGTTGTGTGAATATGAATTATGTTGGAAAGTAACAAAACAGAAGAGAAGTCTGTTCTGTCCGTCTTATATTCTTTCTCTTTTTTTGTCATATTCTCAAGATGCTCTTTGCTTGAAGCCCCAGGTCTTCAAGCTCCAAAAAGTCCAGTTGCTTCAACTTGAACCCTTTTGACTACCATGACTTGAATGAAGAAGAAGCTTCACAAACATGCAATACTTTTCCTCCATTCCATTCGATTATACTGTATATATACATTAGCTCCAGTGTGTTTGTGTTTGGTTAGCAACCAGCTGTGGCTGGGCAGTCACAGAGGGACAGGCTGCAGGTAGGGCTGCACCGATACACATCTTTTCACTTCCGATCCGATCCCGATATCTAAATTTGGATATCTGCCGATATCGATACCACTCCAATCCTATATCAAAACCACATATATGCATGGGTTTCAATTTGAAGTAGGCCCACGTAGACTATTTGGTCAGAAAAGGAAGTCAGAAGAACAGGAAACCAATTAATAAGTAAAAAGTAACAAGTAAAAAAGTAACAATCTCATCCTGAAAACTAATATGCAAGTGAAATTAACATTAAACCTGGCTCAATGTCAGTATGAGGAAAATTCCAATACTTTGGGAAAAAGCCGATCCGATCCGATCTCTGAATTATGTTGAAATCTGAACCTGATACCGATACACCGATACTGATATCAAAACCTAGCTGCAGGACTTACTTTATGCTGCTCCTCCGCGGGGAGCTCCGGGATTGATTAGAAATTGCTATTGAAAGCACTAGCATGGGCCAGGGCCTCACTGCCTGTAACCTGATACTGCTGCACCCAGGATTCCTGCAAGGCAGGGGGATGTCTCCCTCTTGCTATGACTGGTTCACATGACCCTGTTTTATATTAATGGCCTGCCTAGGACCTACAGGTCAAATAGATTTTACTGAAACCTGCACCACATGACATGAAGAGATTGTAACCATTTCCCCCCCCTAAAGTGCCCATCAAAACCGTTTCCACTGTTTGGTCACATAATATGGACTGTTCAAGTGTAAACAACTGAGAGGTTGGTAAAAAAGGTGCATTTTAAACCATACTGGTTGCTCAAGTAAATATACAGTACAGTAAGAATACTGTATATACTGTATAATGTATTTACTATACAGTACAGTAAGTATACTGCAAACCATATTCGTAGTGGTCAATTTCATAACGTTGTCTGTAACGCTTTAGCACAGGCACCAGGGTTTATAAGTGTGATCATGGGCAGCATGCAGCTGTGTGCACTGGGAGCCGTCAGAGCTGTGATTGCTGCTGGCAGTGCACTCCAGTGACCCTCCTCCCTCGCAGTGCACTCACTCCTCCGCACAGCTCTGTTTTAACTCAGGCAAGGCATACTCCATCCACCACACATCACATCAGCCCGATGGGGAGGTACTGTTACACAATGCTTCAGTTATTTCCTGCTTTGCATCAGTGAGGACTGGGGAGGGAGGGAGGGGGCCGCCTGCCTGCCTGCCTGCCTGCTGCTCGATTTTTGTCCTGTCCTCTCTCTGTTTTTTTTTTATTGTTGCTTCTCCCCACTGCCCTTTTTCTTTTCTCTTCTTTGCTGTTGTAAGCTTATTCCTTTCCATTCTATCCTCCTTCCTTTCTCTTAGGTGTTCTGCACTTTCTTTACGCCTGTAACATTTCCAAACTGAGTGTTCAGTACTTAATAATCACCAACAGTTGATAAGCAATGGAAGGAGATACGTGTGAAATCCCTCACACAGCGTGTGACTTTTTTATGTTCTTACATAAGTCTTTGAAGGTCATTCTGGGAACTATTTAACTTTTTCACTTTCTCACACCGCCATGTCACTACATTATGTCCATGTGTCAGTCACATTTTTGCGGCACACACACACAATTCAGTCGTCCGCTTAATGAAAGGATTTGTCCGAAAAAATGAATTGCCCCTGGCAGGCCTCCCTTCTCACCTGATTATGGCGACCCCATGAGAGATGAGATGGTGGAGGAGATGAAAGAGGAAGTCTGTTTTGCATGGGTGCTGCTTGAGCCTGAGGTGAATTAGATTCTAGTACAATAGGTGGGCTCATTGTTTGCTGCCTGCTGTTGTGTTTTGTGTCTGTGTGGCTTCTTGTGATTCGAGTCAGCATAGGCCACTTGCTCACTCACTTTTGTGAGTTGGCTCCGGATGGTTCTGCCTCGCCAACAGGTTGTCATGGCTGCGAGAGCATAGCTGCTAGCAACTGTGTATAGTCAGGATTGAAGGCTAAGGGGCCGCTGATGTTAGTCAGCCCAGATACAGCACATGCAACCCCACCCTTTGGACGTCAGTGTGTCTGGCTAGTTTTCATTTGAGCGTTGCTTTTGAAACTGCACATTTTGCACACAACAAGGATGGGGCAGATTTTACTGTACTCCTGCTGCCAAACCTAACAATGAATACAATCAAGACAATGGACTCTGTTATGGGCTTTGCTCTGCTCTGGTCATTGCTTGTGCACGGTGCTTTGTTGAGACTTTGTTTTGTGTCTGGGAGAAAAAAACACCTCCCTCTGCTGGGAGGATTAATGCGGGGAAAAATAATTTGATGCAAAAAGAACTCATGTCTATGTAGCTAGTAAATTGTTTGTTCTGAGCTTACTTGGCTCAACATCAAGTGAACGTCCTTGACGGGGTGCGCACATCCAAATTCACTTTTGCAGGTGCAAGACCGTAACGGTTGGACTGCACACTGCTTAATTACTCTCCAAAAATCTAACCTTTATTCCATGAAATGCAACTACTTGATCCCCTGGACCTTCGTCAGGAATACGTATGTAATGTATATCGAGCAAAAACATCTAATTTCCTCTAAAACGGATGCTAATGGACTTCCTTTGTCTGGTAATGGTATTCCCTTGAGGAGGAAGAGTCAAAAGCATGCTCTCTTCTTGTCCCCTATACCTTTCTGTCTCTTTCTGCCAACTAAACCTATACATCATAAAAACTATAATTTAAAAATTCTCTGCCATATCCCAAATCTCCTGTGCAAGCGTCTGCGTCTCTGGTTGGATGGGAGGATGTGGTTTGAGATTGGCTCCTCTCTTCCTGTCAGAGCCAGATGGAGAGGGCACTTGCAGACAGGGAGAAATCAATACTCACTGGACCGGCTAAGCACTCGCATCATGGCCGCCGACTAGGAGGAGCGCGTGACTTTGAACTCAGTGATGGGAACACTCAAGCAAGGGAATGATGATTCAGGAGCTACCATTTAGAACTACCTGTTTTGGACTGGAATCACCTACCTGCACTTAGCTTGGGTGACTTCAAAATTACCGGCAAATTCCTGGCTATAGATTTGGACTCATTGGAATCATTTATAATTCAGTGAATGGAGTGGCACTACTAGAGTGTAGTCTGTAAAGCTACCCTTTTTTCCATAGAAGTTTGTCACATTGGTTTGTATGCAGACATGCATGCACAGGTCATGGGCAAGCTCAAGGTCCTCCTCAGCATATTTCCTTAATTCAATTGACTTCCTCGGCATGGTCTTTCAGTCAGAGTTGTGTAGAATCTGAGGAAGGTGAATCTGAGGAAGACCGAGAGGTCGAAACATCACTGCCATTGAATGAATGAATGAATAAAAAGAAGAAAACATAATTTAAAGAAGAAAAAAATCCAAAGGAGTGTGCAAACCTTTTTTCAAAAAATACGTAATCTTTTTGTTCAGCACCAGGGATTGTGCACAAGTAAGTTAAATCTCTACAAGCATATCAATATGAACATGACCCTTTAGGATGTGATCATTCTTGATGCTGAACGGGATCAATTTAAGTTAATTGCATTATGTGTAGTACAAGCAGGAAGCCTATCAAATAATGACAATTGGCTCATTCTTTTGAAACTCGGCCATCGGTAGATCCGAGGTTGTTCTCCCGACAACCGTTGTAAATGCGTTCTATTGAAACCGCTAGGGACAATACAAACGTCTGAAAACACTAATGTTAAACGAACTCGGAGTACACAGTTGCGCTCCGAGTTTGTGTTTCGGAACCCCGATTTGAGTACCCATTCTTTTACACTTTTCCGAGGCGGAAGCCGGAGTTTCCCGCAATCGAGTTTCAAAAGAACGAGCCAATTGTCCTTGATGTTGTTGTTCTTGTTGTGTCTCCTGTCCCTCTCCAGGATCAGGCGTCAGGATGAACGGTGACTCAGGTGCAGGGGTGGTGACGGCCCCCCCGCCCACCAACCCGCCCCACAAGGAGCGCTACTTTGACCGCGTGGACGAGAGCAACCCCGAGTACCAGCGCGAGAGGAACATGGCCCCCGACCTGCGGCAGGACTTCAACATGATGGAGCAGAGGAAGAGGGTCTCCATGATCCTGCAGAGCCCGGTTAGTACGCACGCGCACGCACGCACACACACACACACACACACATGCATACACATGCATACACACACACATGCATACACACACACATGCATACACACACACACACACACACACACACACACACACACACACACACACACACACACACACACACACACACACAGAGGAAGAGGGTCTCCATGATCCTGCAGAGCCCGGTTAGTCCTCAATAAATACAGACATATGGAGTATATACAGTATACTCACACACACACACACACACACACACACACACACACACACACACACACGCGCATTCTGCAGAGACCGGTTAGTCTTCCATAAATACAGACGTATAGATTATATAGTACACACACACACACACACACACACACACACACACACACACACACACACACACACACACACACACACACACACACACACACACACACACACACACACACACACACACACACACACACAGCCAGAGGGGGGAAATGCTTATCACAACAATATATCCTTTGTCTTTTTGCATATGGATTTATCCACCCCTGTGAACCCCCCAGGGGACAATAAAAACACTGTTTTTGAAGTTGATCTTGTTGAACTTGGATTGGATTTGCTGTACTGTTTTATCTGACTTCAGACTTAAATTTCTGAAGTTTGTAACAACGACTAGATCTATTAAGTCCTGAACTGTTTTCTTCTAAACCGTCTTAGGACACAAAGATTCACATCAACTTAATGTAAGATCTCACTTGTTACTGAAAACCAAAACATTTTTTTTTCTCGTCTCTGTAAAGTATTTATTTTGTAAAAAAGCCACACTCCCGGATGAAGTTCTTGCAGTTTTAATACTGGGTTAGCATGGCAGACAGACAGGACGATTTGGCCTAAGCCCTCTTCAGCGTCTTTTTTTTTCCTTTTTGTTTCTGTTAGACACAATATATTTTTAATGATGACATTGATACCTTCCATCATCACATAATTGCAATGGTACACGGTACACCCCATAGTCACAGAAAGAAATGTCGTAGACACAGGAACAACCGACATACTCTCTTTCTAAAAGACAACTTCTAGAAGGGTGTAGTCAGTCATCAAATACCATTGCAGCTGTGCAGCTGACTAACTCAATTTACAGTCCCCTCACTCTATTAGTTCCAGAGCTTCCTTCACTGATAAGGGAGACAATAGACGTGTGTGTCAGTGTCAGGCCCAGACACTGTTTAAACTAGGGCTTGGAAATCTCTTGTGAGCAAACACAGAGGTCTGTGTCGCGTCACGTCATGTACGCCCTACTGTCTTGCACAACATGGTTTAAGTGTATTGTTTGCAAACGATGAGGCCAACTGTAATTGTGCACTGCAGAAAACACTGGCTCTCAAAACCCAGGGAGGGAAAACGACATGCTTTAGTTTAGTTTAGATTTACTTTAGTTTCGAGTTTTGAATCATTTTACTTCGGTTCCGTTTGTTTTCCTCACCACACGATAAACGGTCAGTGTCATCGTTTTTATTTTTTAAACAAAAGGACAAGAAGTAAAAGGTTTCCTCTGTCATATCTCCATGATCCACAGCAGAAATACAACCTCCTGCTGTGTCCCTGTAACTCTTTCTTTCTTTCTTTTTTTTCTTTCTTTCTTTCATCCTTTTGTCCGTTCGTTTGTCCTTTCTTTCGTTGTTTTTGTCTTTTATTTCTTTTGTCCTTTTTTCACCTTTCTTTCTTCCCTTTTCTTCCTTCTTCCTTTCTTCCTTCCTTCCTTCCTTCCTCTCTCCCTTCCTCCCTCTCAGGCCTTCTGTGATGAGTTGGAGACGATGATTCAGGACCAGCTGAAGAAGGGCAAGACGCCCACTAGCCTGTTGGCCCTGCAGCAGATCGCTGACTTCATGACCACCAGTGTACCCACCATGTACCCAGCCGCGCCACAGGGGGGCATGGCCGCTCTCAACATGAGTAAGTCTTAAATTGCAAGCATTTGGAGGAGTCGAGTTGCTTGAGCTCTTTGGACAACTTGACATGGATGAATGAGAATCTTCAGACACTCAGTATCCAACTTTACAACTACCGGTACACAAACCTTGTTATTCCTGTGCTCTTTATACCGTTTTTCTTCATCGGATGGAAAGTAATATAATATATGAGACGGGATGGACATTGCCACAGCAGGACACAGGGACTAAGTCTGAGCCTCAATTCGGACCATTAATTTTTGTTATAGTAAAAACACTTATAAATACTTTTACTTAAAAATATACATGAATTTCTGTACTTAAATCTCGAACGAACGAAGAAATGCACCTGGTGTTAAAAGTCTACAGAATCTGCCTTGTTTTTAATATGTCCATGTAGGACCTGTCATATTAATAAAGACATTTTAATTTGGAGTGCCTTAGTCAGAGAATTTATTCTCATTTTTTTGGGAGTACTATACCTTGGACTAAAGAGCACCAAAACCCAAGAAGCCAAAAAAATATCTGGATAAGAGCACGCCATACTCCATAAACTGACAGAATCCTCCTTTGTTTTCCGTGCCATGAGTGTAATTATTAAGCCTTGTTTGGCGTGAGTGCCTCCGGCTACACTGATCCTCAAAAGGCCTCCACACTCTCTGACTGTCCTCTACTGTGACCTCCCCCCTCATGACATGTGACAGGATTAAGCCATCGTCATATCCAGGCATATGACCTGCTAACATCCCCAGCTCAGTCACGGTAGAGTCAGTCAGTCCTATTGTCTGCTATGGGTATTATGGCCCTACCCACACACACACATTGTGATTTTGTAGCAGAAACTATTGCTAAAACAGCTAGTTTAATTTCACTCTCTGCATAACTGGCTCAGAGAGTATCAAATGTAATGTTGGAAGAAGGACTGCAATGGGCTATATGAGCAATCCTCAAAGCATTCTCTCATTCGATTGTACAGAGTGAAGTTGTGAAAAAACAACCACAAAAGCTGTCCCTCAAGCTCCTCAAGTAATATCACATTAGTAACATACAAAGAAACATGTCAATAATAATAGCGCAGCTTTTATAGATAAAGCATATGGGAAAGGATGACATTTACGGGACCTTTCAACAATAATTCAAATGTTCAAATCAAGCTTTTTTTATATACAGTCCCAAGAAAAAGTTTGTACACCCTTTCAGGTCATAAAGCATGATCTGATCTTCCCGGAAATCACAAGAAGGAACAACCAGAGTCTGCTTTAACTAATTCAACCCAAGCATTTACAAGTTTACTTATTTTCATTGGCCATAAGATGTAAACATTCACAGGACAGAAAGGCATAAGTAAGTACACCCTTGCATTCAATAGGTTTTAACCCTAAGTTTGTCGCAATAACCTCAACCAGATGTTTCCTGTAGTTGCAGATCAGATTAACAAAACAATCTGGATGTATCTTGACTCCCTCTTCTTTAGAAAACTGCCCTTCTGCAGCAAGGTTTCTGGGATATCTGGAGTGAATAGCTTTCTTGACTTCATGCCATATCATCTCAAATGTTTTTTGTCAGAGCTTTGACTGGGCTATTCCAGAATGTGTATTTCATTGTTATGAAGCAATTCAAAAGTCAATTGCCTCTAAAATATGGGTTGTTGTCCCATTTCAGCACCCATCCTCTTGTGTGCCTCAACTGTGTGACAGACTACCTCACATTTTTTCTGTAAAATATCTCAATGAACTTCTGAGTTCATTGTTCCACTAATAATAGCAAACTGACAAGGGCCTGAGGCACCAAGGTAGCCGCATATAATGATTCTCCCGCCACCATACTCAAAGGTGGAGATGATGTTTTGGTGAAGGTGTGGTTCTCCAGTTCTCCTCCAAACATGATACTATGTGTTCCCCTGAAAAATTCAACTTTGGTTTCAACGTTGGTCTACAGAATATTTTGCAGTAATTTTATGAAGCATATAAATGCTTTTTCGCAAACCTCAAAGGTGCAGCAATATTTTTTTGGACAGAAACCCCATTCATTTTAGATTGGCAGAATGAACCCCATTTTTAGTTATTCTTGGTTACATCTCCACTTCTGAGTATGGTGGCGGGAGCATCATTATATGCGGCTACCTTGCTGCCTCAGGCCTTTGAAAGTTTGCTATTATCAGTGGAGCAATGAACTCAAGTTTATTGTGATATTTTACAGAAAAAACGTGAGGAAGTCTGTCACACAGTTGAAGCACATAAGAGGATAGGTGCTGAAATGTGACAACAACCCATACTTTAGAAGCAAATCTAAATTAGAATGCCTTCATAACAATGAAATACACATTCTGGAATAGTCCAGTCAAAGCCCTGACTAAAAATAATTGAGATTATATGGCATGAAGTCAATAAAGCTATGCACTCCAGACATCCCAGAAACCTTGCTGACGAGAGGCAGTTCTCTAAAGAAGAGGGAGACAAGATACATCCAGATATTTTTGTTAATCTGATCTGCAATTACAGGACAAGTCTGGTTGAGGATATTGCAACTAACTGAGGGTTAAAACCTATTTAATGCAAGGGTGTACTTACTTATGCCTTGCTGTCCTGTGAATGTTATAGCCTTATGGCCAATAAAAATATGATAACATGTAAATGTTTGTGTGGAATTAGTTAAAGCAGACTCTGATTGTTCCTTCTTGAGATTTCCGGGAAGATCAGACCATGTTTTATGATAAATTTTGACAGAAATGTAAGAAATTTCAAAGGGTGTACAAACTTTTTCTTGGGACTGTACTTTACTTTCACATGAATCCACAACAGTGGGGCACTTTCAATAGTTTGAAATCTTTATGATATACTGATTTTAAAAATTGCATTGAATTTGATTCCTATATCGGATACCTCTAACAGTCTGTGCGTGTCTGCGTGCTTTTGTGTGTGTGTGAATCCAGGTCTGGGAATGGTGACGCCGGTAAATGACCTGCGGGGCTCGGACTCCATCGCCTATGAGAAAGGGGAGAAGCTGCTGCGCTGTAAGCTGGCCGCATTTTACCGCCTGGCAGATCTGTTCGGATGGTCTCAGCTCATCTACAACCACCTGACTGTGAGTGTTCAGTCGTGATGTTTACCAACTGATAAAACGGAAGGAAAAAGATCCCCCATTTGATTTAATTTTAAACAGTCCAGAAACTCTTTTTTTGTTGGGCAAATGTACTGCTAATTACAGAAAACAACTAATGCATATTGGCCCTACAGCCTTCATCAGGGTATGTGAAATACATTATGCAAGATGCGGCGTCTTTTCTGATAAAGGGCCAGCACCCTCACAGTCGAAGTATTTAAGAGTGAAATCTGATTCAAGCTGAACAAAAATAACCAGTCTAGACACCATGCTACCAAGGCTTCCCCAACGAATTTCTACTCTCATTCAAGCAGAACATCTTGATATGATTTTCTAATCCATCCAGTTGAGGAAACGCTGTAACCATTTTGGAATTAAAAGTTGATATAATTATAAAAAATGGTTTGTGTTTTTGTGTAAATGGTAGTGTAGGTGATGCGCGCACATCCAGTAAAACAGGTGCTGGATCAAACAAACGTGCGTAAAAGAAGAAAGGAAATCTGCACACTGTTACTGCTCACCGATTTATTGAACACAACGTTTCGACCTCAGGCGGTCTTCGTCAGGTGTATAGGTGACCTGATATCACCTATACACCTGACGAAGACCGTCTGAGGTCGAAACGTTGCGTTCAATAAATCGGTGAGCAGTAACGGTGTGCGGATTTCCTTTCTTCGTTTATTTGTGTAAATGGTACCTTACCTTTTATAGCTCGCGTAAGATGACTCATCCCTTTGCCTTTGTGTCCCAGGTCCGTCTGAACTCGGAGCAGGAGCGCTTTCTGATTGTCCCGTTTGGCCTTCTGTACAGTGAGGTGTCTGCCTCCAGTCTGGTAAGAGTTAAGAGCACTCTGCCCTTATTACCTATTCATCCAACTGAGAAAGCAAAACACGAGTCACGTTAGGTCAACTAGGTGTTTGTAGTTTTTATATTATGGCACTTTACAGGATTATTCTTGAAGTGTGTGGCAGAGGTCCCTGCGCCTGATCACAAATTTGATCCACTCCGCCCTTAAAGGGACAGTTTGGTCAATTTCAACATGCAGTTGTAATGCTCACCCTACCCTGGACTTGTCAGTGCCTGAGATTTTTTTTTCTTCTTCTTCAGCCGTTTCCAAGATCCTGGTCATTGTAATGGGGGCAGCTCTTTGTTTACATTTCAAAAAAACATTTTTATTTATTCCCAAAAACATCCAAAAGGTTATAAAACATCAGCAGACAACTAGCAAACAGCAGTACCTTTTGGGAAAATATTTGGAGTTGGCCTATGTTTCATTTTTTAAAAATGTAAACAAACGCTGCCCCCATTAGAATTGCTCATATCTCGGAAAGGGCTGAGCCGAAAAATGTGGCATCACCAGGTACTGACAAGTCAAGGGTAGCGTGAGCAATACAACAGCATAGTGAAATTGACCAAACTGTCCCTTTAATCCACTGATCAAAGAATGACTGATGTCTTGAGTGTTTATGAAGTCACCAGTATTTAAACAGAAAACTTTGCAAGATTTTTATTTTCTGATCTCAATAGTCTGTCTAGTCTTGGAAAATAATTTTAGAATTCTTTACTCTAAAAAGGATTTTGGTAAGGTTTGGTAGGCAGTCTGTAAAATAATAAGTCTAAACTCCTCTGCCATGTCTCCTCATGTGTGTCTGTGTGACCTCCACTCTCACAGGTGAAGATCAACCTGGCGGGGGAGATAGTGGACAGGGGCAGCACCAACTTGGGGGTCAACCAAGCCGGCTTCATGCTGCACTCCGCCATCTACGCCGCGCGGCCCGACGTCAAGTGCATCGTGCACATCCACACGCCCGCTGGAGCTGCTGTGAGTATCCTACTACACACACACATACACACACACACACACGCACACACGTGCACAAATGCCCTTATCTTCTAGGCTCTTCCTGTCACGTTCAGGGCTTGACATTGGCTCCTGCCAACTGACCAAAACCCTTTCTGTCTCACAAACCATAGAGATTATTCTTGTGGGTGACATGGTATGTAACGTTTGTCTGGCCTTTGTGCATCAATGGTTTGTATTCACGTCCGAGAAAAAGCCCATTTAATAATAAATAATAAAATGTGTTTTGGAGCATACAGTACAAGCAGTGTGCAGAGCACTTCACGGTGTTGTACTTCAGTTCTCGCTGCAGGTGTGCCATGAAGTGTCGCCCTGCTGACCAGCTTTAACTCCCAGTTATACCAGAGATTCTTTAAGTAGGGATATGCCAATGTAATAGGTTGCTATGGGCACCTAACATGACCAGGTTCCGGTCTGCCTAAAGGGGCGTGTCATAATACTCCTAGCATTGAATAGAACAGTCCTTAGGTCTGCCTAGGTCTGCCTAAAGGGTATTTCCACCCCCTCCCCTTTGCAATAATAGAACCCGGAAACAATGGGCCAATGGAACCTCTCTCTCTCTACTCTCTCTGGTTATACCACGACAGGATGGAATGCCCCATTGTTATGCACTAAATGAGCCTAGTGTGTATTTTATAGAGATTTCAAACCTGACTGTTACGTCTCCTAACCCCTCCAGGTGTCTGCCATGAAGTGTGGGCTGCTGCCCATATCTCCAGAAGCACTGGCCTTGGGGGAGGTGGCCTACCATGACTACCATGGCATCCTGGTGGACGAGGAGGAGAATGTGCTCATTCAGAGGAACCTGGGACCCACGAGCAAGGTATATACAGTAGAACAGGAGAACATAGAACTAGAATGTAGAACCTGGGCAAGGTATGTGCAAGATGTATAGAGGGGAACATGGAACCAGAATGTAGAACCTGGGGCCCATGTGCAAGGAGAATATAGAACTAGAACATGGAATATCATAGAACATCTTAAAACATCCTCATCCAGAATAACCTGGGCCCAAAGGCAAGGTATATAGAAGAGGAGGATATAGAACTAGAACATAGAATGGCATAGAGCATATATTATGGAAGAGCTCATAGAACTATAACATACTATAGAGAAGCACAGAACATCATGGTGTTCTCATCCAGAAGCACATCCACATGCAACGAGGAGCTCAAAGAACAGCAAAGGTAATATATATGTCTAGTTCTGACTGGAGAGAACTCGAAGTTTATTATTTGTTTTATTTCCGTGTTTCTGTACAGGTGCTGATTCTTAGAAACCATGGACTTGTGTCTGTGGGTGAGACTGTTGAAGAGGCATTCTATTACATCCACAACCTGGTCACAGCATGTGAAATTCAGGTAAGTTCTGAAATCATCTTTCTGGCATTTAATTGTGGTGTACGATGTGATCATCGCTTCAGTTTCACAAGTAGCATAACTTGTTCAGTGCTGTTGTTGTGACATCCCTCATGATATTGGACCTCTATTCCGGATATCCAAAAATGAAAGCGTAGTCCAATCTAATACAGTAGTAGTAATGGTACAATTTATGGAATTGTGTTAAATGTTAACCTTTCTATTAAGTCACTTATGCGTGTGCCCCTCCTGCAGTACCTTGTGACTACCACTTTGGGAACCACCATAAGTCCATACATCACTTAACCACGCCACTAGCCTGTTAACATTTTTACAACCAACCCCTTGTGTCTGCCCTGTCAGGTGCGTACTCTGGCCAGCGCCGGAGGGCCCGAGAACCTGGTGATGCTGGACCCAGAGAAGTACAAGGCCCGTCCCAGGCACCTGGAGCAGGTCTCGGACGGCACCAGCACACATCCCAAGTGGCAGGTCGGAGAGCAAGAGTTTGAGGCACTGATGCGGATGCTGGATAATCTGGTAGGATTACCCTGTCTGACTTATTTTTCTTTCCATGCACAAGTTCGCTATCGTTAAAAGACCAGTAGATGTGGTGTCTCAAAAAGTTTCTTATTATACAACACAGACTACATAGTTTTATCCCTTATAAGCACAAAAGAATGCAACTCTCACTCTGCGTGGTGCAGTGTATTGTGGGTAAATGAACATTGCTGATTCTGTTCTACTTCACTTAACAAGGAGAAAAGTAATTGTGTGCATGTATGCAACTACACAACAATTAAATTGTACACTATAATTGTATAGATATTATATTGAAATTTAGTTCGTATATTTGTTTTCTCTGACTGTGATGTGCCCAATTAACTCTTTCATTTCTATCCTCCTTTATCCATCACTCTCTTTTTTTATTATCTCTACTCCACTTCCTCTTCCTGTTCCGTTTGTTCCTTCCTTCCTGTTATGATTTCATTTCCTGTAACCTCCCGCTACCCCCTCCCAACAACAACAACAACAGGGCTACAGGACCGGTTATCCGTACCGCTGCCCCTCGCTGCGCGACAAAGCTAAAAAGTACAGTGACGTGGAGGTCCCGCCGACCGCCACGGGCTACAGCAGCTCGTACGCCGAGGACAGTGACTCAGGCGCACGCTCCCCCCTCAAGCACAGCTTTCAGCGGCAGCAGCGGGACAAAAGCCGCTGGCTGAGCTCCGGCCGGCCCGCGGCAGACGAGTCCTGCGAGGACGGGTCCCAGGACGGCGGCAGCAGCCCCAAGGCGAAGACTAAGGTGTGGACGAACATTTCACACGATCACGTCAAACCCTTGCTGCAGTCTCTCTCGTCCGGTGTCTGCGTGCCAAGCTGTATTACCAACTGCTTGGTCTGTGCCTACCTTACTGTTCATAGTTTAGATGTTAACTTGCTACTTGTGGTTTTTGGGCAGCTGGCGGGCAACCTTGACGGTCTCTTAGTCGTGATCTTAATTGCCCCCCCTTCCCCTTTCTTAGCCCCATGTCTTCCCTTGTTTCAAAAATTGTCAAACTCTATATATATATATATACTAACTATATTTCAGATTTCAATGCATACTGTAACATGAATGCCTTTGGCATTTGTGCATTGCATGAAATCTGTAATCCAGCCTGTTTCAAGCCTGGTGTTTCCCCTAGATATGCTACTTGACCTTTGACCTCTCGTCTCTTTTAAGGGCCAAAGCCCTTAAGTGTTCCCATGTTATCACATGTGTTATGTTGCCCTACCTATACCTATATCATAGATCTTTGCCTCAGTGACCTCTGTCGTGGCTTATGACCTTCAAGATGCTCCCCAGCTGCTCAATGCATGCCCAACTGCATGGATAATCAGTTGCTTGGTGGTGGTGGGTAGCGTCCTGGTGACCTGGGTCGCACGTGCCTGTTCACGGACATGGCTGGATGGTGTCGTTGCTTTTATGCAGCTTTTCTTTCTTCCTTTTTCGCTGGCGGTGTGCGTGCGTGCGTGCGTGTGTGTGTGTGTGTGTGCGCGCGCGCGTGTTTTGGTATGTGTGTACGTGTGTGTTGGCTTTCCCTTCCGCTTCATTTTGCCTTGTGTTGTCTGTTGCCGACACCCAGTGGTGCCCTCACAGGGTTTGGTCTAGAGGTCCCCTGACTGCCCCAGGGTGCACTGTGGGTAGCTGTGCGTTTCTATCATGTTTGTGCCTCGTGACTCTACGACAACTGTGGAACAGTGCCTCTGAATTAGTCAAATAGTCAGCAGCAACCTCTACAGAGGAAGCATTGAGTACTCGCAACAGCATAAGGGATATTCACAACACCCTCAAATGTAAGCATGGGCATGTTTTTAGTATTATTTAAGTCTTAGGAATGATCTAAGTCCACCACATGTAGAGTAGCATTTTTTGTGTCTTCCTCTTGGTGGCAGGAAGGAGTCATATTTATTAGCTCTAAGAACATGATGTTCCAAAAGATCTGGTTGTTCATTACCAGTGGGCTGTAGCACAAGCACATCTATTATAGTATCCTCCCAGCCCAGGCCTGTCTGATGTTGACCCTGGGCGGTATTTGACCACTGGTGCTTTTTTCAGCTGATCCTGAGCTCTGAAGCTTTATAGTCCAAAGCCACAGAGTGAAGGCAGGGCATGATGGATTTCAGTCCAGACGTCCTGATATCGTATAGCGGGGTATGGACTTAAAAATCCCAGGAGTCGCTGCTTGCTTTTTTTTCTCCTGACTCCCTCCCAGCTTCTCCTGCCTTTTTGTTTATTTTAGTTTCATTGGAAAGTTTTGTTGACTGACATTTTGTTGCTGGTTATTATATCTTTTTTTTGGGTTGAAAAAAGCTCACTCCTATCAACTGGAGTGTTCTTTGAGCATGAGTGTTTTGTTGAAATATTAAAGGGAGAATAAAAAAAAAAAGTAAATCGACATCTGTCCCTTAACTCTATTCAAATGATTATCTCTAGTGGGAAAGTGCGAGTGTTGTGTTGTGAGACTCGTGACCAGTGAGTATCTCATGTTTACCTGTCCATTCCATCCAAAGCCCTTTCTCCATGGAAACACCTCCTCATTCAGTGCTAATATGCTAAAGCCAAATTCTGTAATTAGCAGATAATAAGCCATACTCATGCTTAGCCCCTTTAGCCCGCTCCATGCTAGCTTTATTAGCCCGATAGCATACCCCTGTTAAGTGCTTCCAAATCCCTGCATGACAGGAAATGAAATGCTAATACATCTAGCATCGCCTCATTTCAGCAGTTAATGAAAGTTGATTGTTGAGCGTAGGGCTTTTGTTCTAAAGTTTTCTCTGTTATATCAGCTGGATTAATGGTAGGGACACATTACATTTTTTTATTATTATTATTGTTTTTCATCACTGTCGACTATAACAAAGTCGCGGGGTGGAAATCAGGCTGATACTCTGTAATATCACCAGGCCATTGACTTATTAAATTCACCTCAGGAATTTAGACTGATAAAGACATGAGTTGACATGAATATATTTTCATATTTTTTTTACTACTGAGTAGCCTGTAGTATAATCACTTGTGTACGGATGTTAGTCTGTCTGGGTGTGTGCCTGTCTGTCTGAATGAATGCATGGTTGGATGGATGGATCGATGGGTGGGTGTGTGTCTAAGTGGAGTTGAGTCTCTTATGTCCATTTTTCCTGACGTATTACTTTGCTGATGTCTCACTCGAGCTACACAGGGCTTCAACACTGCTTCGTAAGCCAGCCATCCATCCACATATCACTCACTCACTCCCACCATCACTAGTCATTCCCCTCACCACTATCACTCTGCTTCCTCATCTGTGTGATGCTTTACGTTTCTCCTCTGTGTGTCTTAATGTACCCCTCTTTGGTGTCTGTAGCACACGTAACAATGATGATGATGGCGTGGAGGAGGAGAAGGAGGAGGAGGAGAAGGCGAAAGCTGCTATGTTTTCACCACGTCACTTTTGTCTGTTGTCGAGTAAATGGGCTAGCATTTTGTCACCGCGGTGCACAGACATTTTGAATAGACCCCTAACTGATTTCTCTCGTGTACTGTACAGTTCAGTCCATCAGGAGATGGTGAACAAATGATAATGATGTCGGCCTGTTGCACGGCCTGCACTTTTGCCCAAATTGGATAACAAAAGAGGACATTCAGTGGTAGAGCTAATATGCTATAGTAACTATAGCTGTTAAATCAGGCCTATCCGACTACCAGAGGCCTAGCTCGGTTAGAATCGCTGTTACTGTAATGCACAAGTTTTGGGGTGGGCCAACAACATTTTTTTTCATGGCCCATCCGTTTTGTTAATGCCTGAGGTCTGGATAGACCCAGAGTATATAGAGTATACAGGGCTGAATAGGACACAGTTGAAATGCATGGCTGTAGCTGTACACCATAGCTGTAGTTCTGCTCCAGCAAATCGTTCCTCACGAACTGTCATCACTTGGTATGTGAAGTGTTTTAGTTTCTGATGAATTTTCACAAGAGTAGCAGCATTCTTTATACTCTCTTTGTTCATTTTTTTTAAACGTATGAGTGCTTGCCAAACCTTTTAGAGTAGATAATTGAGAGAAAGGAAAGGGAGACAATATTGTACGTGTAGAACTCTTCTGTAAATTTGAAAAGATCTTCAAGTGCAGTACTGCCTCTGTCGTGCCGAAAAGCGAGTCCCTGCCAGAACACGAGTGCCCTCATTGAAACCAATGGCATTTTTTGAGAGAAAATTATACTAATTTTTGCAGAATGAATTACATAATTTATGAACTAAAAATATGCTTATGAAACATTACTCGTCCTCCACTTAATATGAGCTATTTCAATAAAACCGTAACATTTGTTATGACAATTCTTCGAATCTTTTATGGAAATAATACTGAAATTGTAACCAGCTCTTTGTAATACTTCCAGAAGGAATGTAGATGCTTTATTGATAGGCTTTCCATCTTAAATTGTGTCGGATTTGTCTGCAAAAATGGGTAAAAAATATCTGAAAAATTGGTCATTGGTTTCAATGAGGGCACTCGTGTTCTGGCAGGGACTCGCTTTTCGGCACGACACCTCCATTCCCTTTGTTTCGATTAGTTTCTGATTGCTAAACAGACTACCAGCAGGTTGGATTTGATTTATTGGTTTCAGTTACTACATCATCATTGGTTCCCTGCTCTCTGATGTTGTTTTTTTTCTTGTTTCTTCGGTTTCCGTTATGATATGCATGCCATCATATGTTTTACTGTGTTAAAGCTTGTCTGTTGTAGATCTGTTTTTTTTGTCATGTTTTGTGCATTAGAAGTGTTTGGCGGCCATTTTAATTTGTTTATTTGAACCTTACAGTGGACGAAGGAGGAGGGGCTACGGCAGGCTGCAGTGGCCAATCAGTTTGTTCCGCTCAACACAAACCCCAAAGAGGTGCAGGAGATGCGCAACAAGGTATGGAATCCCCTGACACCGAGCTAGATTATGTTGATTCGTCACAATTAATTGATTTATTTAAACGTAGTGCAATGCAATTGTAGTACCAAGAGGACTGAATGGAAAATCACTGGGTCTTTGAAAAGGTCACATGAAATAAGCCAATATGTAATATCCATGGAACTACACTCAATTTTAAGTGAGTCACAGGGACATTTTAAATGGGTGGCATATGGCCCGAGGTCCACTAGTTGAACAGTGATTTCAAGTGGGCAAGTGGGCCTTGAAATAATTTTCTAAAAATCAAAATAATATTTGTGTGTGTGTGTCGCTGTTGAGTATTTATTTGACTTGTATTGTTTATGGGATCAAATATGGGCTCCGAACAGTTGTGAACATTTCAAGTGGGCGTATGGGATTTTTTTGGGCAGCTCCAAGAATTAATTCAGTGTAGCTTATCCACATTTTCTGATGTCTGAAGGGAAAGTTTTATCGCAATTATACTTAGTGTACAGTACACGGCACGCTATCTCACCAATTATGCCATTTTATCTTCTTTTCTTGTAGATCCGGGAGCAGAACCTGCAGGACATAAAGACGGCTGGTCCCCAGTCCCAGGTGTTGTGTGCTGGTGCTGTCGTTGAGCGCTCTACCTTCAACCAGGTCAGTGTCCACCTCCCCCTCCCCCTCCCCCTCGCCTGTGTGCCTGCTCTGCCCACCCCTGTGTGCCTGTCTCCAATACTACTGGTTGCCACAGCCAGCCAGTGCTTGTTTATTTATTTAACTGTGCCATTATTTTCTGACTGCAGAGGGTGTCTCTCTGGCAGGTAAGTATACTACGCTGAGATGCGTGTGTGTGTGTGTGTGTGGCGCACAACTCCTCGTCACACTCTGAGGTGGTTTTTGGTTGCGTTTCTGGCCACTGAGTTTGGTTTGGTTTTGTTTGTGGTAATAGCACGCCATGTTTTTTTGTCATTGTAATCAGGTTGACAACAACTTAACTCAACTCAGCGACTTACGTTCACCTCCATTTCTACATGAACGACGAGTTTGCATGGCTCTTTCAGCAACATTTGCCATGCTTTTTCCTGAGTTCAGCCAGCTGTTTTTTCTGACATTGAGTAGTTTTTAGTGATGTGTGCACATGAACTATTCGACCTGGTTCTAATCTTTGTGGGAGATCACAGACAATGTCTTGGATCAGAAGCAAAACAGCAGTTTGAATCTGTGACTACTATCACAGATCTCCAACTGCTGCTCTTTGCTTTTAACAAATATTCAAGAGTGTGGCCATCTTGAAATCAGCCTCGTCGTTCATTTTGTATGATGAAAGACATGCACCTTCACGGCAACTTTCAACCCTTTATAGGGAGGGAAAGTAATCTCATCGCCCCCTGCTGGCAACGTTCCAACCCCCTGCAACAAATGAATGTTTTTTTTCTTTGAAAAATTACATCTCGGCCCTGACGACGAAGTAGAAGTAGTGGCAGTCATATTATGGGCATGTTGGCCCGTTTTATCGAACCAGGTGGTAAAATGTTCGGTTTTTCACTGATCTGAGCTGATTTTAATATTCTTTAAAAAGCTAATACAGAACTACACTGACTGGCATGTGTGGCTTGTTTACTCCATGTAATTAGCATAGCCAAATTAGCATAGCCAAACATGAGCCAGAGAGGTGGTTACTCGTCACCACAGAAGCCATCATATCTACTAGAGAATTTAAAACCATACCAAAATGATCGCGTGTATATATGTGTAATAAGAAGACAATGTGGAACTCATAGGATTACAAGAATGTGAAGATATGCGAAGAACTTGCGTTCGTTCGCGTTCATTTGTTTCTCTGTGTTGTCAACGAGGCGCGAAGCACAGCATGCTGGGAGCTGTAGTCCGTTTCCGACCAGATTGGCACAATTTCTATTTTTCTTAAAAGGGCAAAAAATGACTTGAGATTTTCACAGGTAGTAGTTCATGCTATTGTGTACGCTGAAAAATGTGTCTGGTGTTATAGTTCCAAGTCATATCTTTGTGGGATTTTTTAAAAAACTTGTCTATGGGAGTTTCAATAGGATCACCCTGGTGTTTGGAACGTAACCGCTAGGATCGCTGTTTTCCACTTTCCCTCCCAATAGTATACTGTGTAATGATCCAGTCAGGATGATAAAAGATGGAAACTGTCATTAGGTACTGAAATATCTTTTAATTAAATATCTAGAGCATTCCATCACTTGTAAATTCCAAATAATATCCGAGGATACTTTATTCCAAATGCCCAGGAAATAAATAATAGTAACAAGATGATTGACGATTAGCATGTAACATGCTGAGTCATGCTATAATGCATGATTCAGATCTACTCATTCTGTTGCTTCCGTTGCTTGAGTCGGTTTCATTCGCTAGTCTGCATGCATGTGCCCATATGACTTTGAGAGACTGTTTACGTTGGGTGTGTGTTGTGTGTGCGTTCTCTGTCATTTCTGTGTCTCTGTCTGTCTCTCTTTATTTCTGAATGTGTGTATGCTTGTGTGTGGTGGTGTGGCTGCGAATGTGTGTGTTTGTGCCTGATTGTTAGTAAGCCAGGGACAGTTAGTGTACTTAATCCTGTGTTCTCAGTTATAGTGTACGTGCATGTACATTTCAATAGAAGTGATTATAGGGCTTATTTACCATAAAGAGTAGTATTATAATAGAGTCGTATGTTGGGGAAAGGGGGGGGGGAGAAGAGTGCGTGCATGGCTGTGTACTAGTGTACTGCATGGAGTGCTGTGCGGAACATGCCGGGTGGTGGTGTGGTGGTTGGGTGCTGTATCCTCCTCCTCACCCGGTTTACTGTTGCAGGACGCCCCTCTCTCTGACTGTACGGACACTATCGATGGCCTTGATCTCTCTGAGCAGGGCTATAGCCCCGCTAGATCTATTAGAAAGGTACATGAACAGACCAAACTAGCCGATTGCCCACAACTCTCCTTGCCACCTGTTGTAGCATTTTTCCTCATCTTTTTTTTGTTTCTGGGCAAGCCATATAGTCTCTGGTTCACTAACAGCATACACGCACATGATCAAGGCATAATTGTACTTTTCTGTTCTACTGACTGCTGGTATGTTCATAATTACACTCTTGGAAGTCACCCTCCGGTCCGTTTCATCATGATCACTTTTACAAATCTACCATTATCCCTAATATAGCTCATTCCACGAATTGTGATGCCGTTTCCTCAAGTATGCAGTGTTCTGTGTGTGTAATTAATTAAAGTTCTGTGTTATATAACACTCCAATTGTTTATACACCGTATTAGTGGTTTGTACCGAGATGTCTTCGAGTTTCAATGTTAATACTGTTTGCCTTTTCTTGTGGTACCAAATTGTCGTTTTACCATCCCCGAACGTAACTGTGTAGCCTAACTACTGTACATAACTGTCAACTTGAATCGTGAACTGCTAATTAACTTACTTGTTATCATGAATAAATATTTGCCCTTCTCTTTAAGGTATTTTTAATAATAGTAGTAGTAGTTACATGTTGTCCTTGTATTGTCTATATATTTCTACTCATCTCCACAGTAGCTGTCCACAAGTGACGCTTCAAACTCAAATTTTAAAATAATTTCGTTTTTTGACTGCTCTCTCTCTCTCTCTCTCTCTCTCTTTCTACCTGGGTCTGTCTGCGCAGGGTGAGCTGGTGACTGCTTCAAAAGCCATCATTGAGAAGGAGTACCAGCCGAGAGTCATCGTGAGCAAGACCGGGCCCAACCCCTTCACCAAGATCAACAACGAGGAGCTGGAGGAGTACCACAGGGAGGTGGCACTCAAGCAGAAGGAAGGGGAAGAAGGTAAGAAGACATCTCTTCTCTCTCTCTCTCTCTGTCTGTCTGTCTGTCTGTCTCTCTCTCTCTCTCTCTCTCTCTCTCTCTCTCTCTCTCTCTCTCTCTCTCTCTCTCTCTCTCTCTCTCTCTCTCTCTCTCTCTCTCTCTCTCTCTCTCTCTCATGGCAAGGTGTTCCAGGAGAACACCTTTTATATCTTTTTGTAGGAGCTCAATTGTACATAGATGAACCAGTTTAGTTAGACATGTTTTTTTTTCTACTCAATTATTTAATTTCCTGACATGTGTATTGAAGGTGGTGAGATTTTGATGTCTACAAATTGTAATAAATGTTTGAGCTTTGGTGTATCTAGTAGGTCTGCATTATGTGATGTGGAATTAGCCAGACCCCCATGTTGAGGCATCTCTAAAGTACCTGTAGACATGTTTAGTGTATTTGTTCATGTATGCTTTTAATGGATTTTCGACACAATTTTGTCATTTTGACGAATAGCTGAGAGGTACTTTTGCTGTCCCTGCCCTCTGCTGAGTGACTTTTTTCACCTTGCCACAGAGGCACGTTTCCAGACGTTCATTCTAGCTCATCTGGACCTAGGAAGAGAACATGTTGTGTTGCATCCATCCAGTACAGGTTGAAAGTAGGAGCCCTTCCAAACCCAGGTCAGCAGCAGCAGCAGCAGCAGCGGTAGCAGTAGCAGCAGCGTCCAGCCCCTCTCACTTCCCCGTGGCTGGGGAGGTTTCAAGGGTGACCCTGAGCGAGCCGGTGGAGGTGGAGGTGGGAGCAGTCCGAGAGCCTCAGGAGGCGGCCATCTTGGCGGCCCCTCCCTGCTCCTTCGCCCCGAGCCGAGACAGGGAGTTGAGCGTGGCCGACTCGGCTGAGAAAAGCGGTTCTCCGCCAGGAGCGGGAGGTGCCGCCGCCTCGGCGTCCCCACACTCGCCCCACAAAGACTTTCACTACGCTGTACTGCGCGCGCTGAGCTCCAACACGCAGATCAGAGTTGACAGTGAGTCTGCAGGTACTGACTGAGGAGCTGGCTGTGTCTGCCTGACTGCCTGCCTGACTGCCTGTCCGACTGCCTACTGTACTCGACCCCCTCAAGCCTGCCCCCCCCCCCCCCCCAACAACCCAACACCCCCACTGGAGCCATCGTCTCTTCGGCCTGAGTCTGATTCTCCCTCCCTGTCCTCCCCACTGTCTGTCGTCCCTCCGTAATTCACTTATCCTGGTAAACCAGCTCCATGCACTTTACTTCATTTTGTGCAGAGGGTCTGGTTGTGTGTCAACAACCGGCATGGTTTGTCTCAGGCAGAAATTTGCCTCAGCAATCAGACTGAATGTTTGTGAGTGATGACCTTGATTGTATGTTGGTAAATGGGTGAGGCCAGCATTGAAGCAACAGTCCACCCAGTTCTCCTTGAGTAAAATTATTGAGTTTTACATTTCTCCTGTTTTTCCCACAGTTCTCTGAGTCTCGTTGTATTACTTCCAGTCCTAAGTTAGCTGGAGTTTAGCGTCTAGCTTCTAGAGTCCTGTTCAATATTACATGCTAGCTTGGAGGTTCAAGTTGCGTCGCAAGACTCTGAGAACTGCTGGAACAACAAGAGAAGGGTAAAATTCAATTATTTAACTCAAAGGGAGGTGTAAAAGGAGCATATTGACAGAAATTGTGAAATGTAAAACACCAGCGTTTTGATGATTGGTCAGACAAGATTCTGCCAGTGACAACCCAATGATATGAACGCACCCATTCTACAAAACGAATAGCGCTAGTAGAAGCTCGTTTACCAGACTATAATCCAATGCCCCCCCTCTTCTCTCAACTCGACTCAAACCTGTGCGCTCTCCTTCCCCACTCCCTTCTCCCGCCTCTCCAAAATGATTTCGCCTCACAATGATTACCTCCGGAATCTGTGATTTCACTGTTCACTCATTTGTCGTGGTCATAAGAGAGCAGGACTCCTGAGGCAAAAGTGGGCAAAGGGAATCCTCCTCTTTTTCTAACCTGGATTTGTTGTGTGCTGGGTGACCTTTTTTTATTTTCATTTTTTTTTTAAACGTTTTTCGTTCTTTTGTTTTTTGGCTTCTTGTACTAATAAACACATCTTGTGGAACAATGGGACCATCATTAGGCCCATCCAGGAGATGTTGGTGATTGTGTATTTCTAAGAGGTGGATTTTGGGAGATGCTTCCTCTTGTGGGTGGAATCGTTTGACTCTTCTGCCATCCCCCTCAACCCGCTCTAATCAGCCCTTGCATTCTTCTCTGGTTTGGTGTGTGTGTATAATGTGTTTGGGTTTTGTGTGTGTGTGTGTGTGTGTGTGTGTGTGTGTATAATGTGTGTGTGTGTATAATGTGTGTGTGTATTATAATGTGTGTGTGTGTGTGTGTGTGTGTGTGTGTGTGTGTGTGTGTGTGTGTGTGTGTGTGTGTGTGTGTGTGTGTGTGTGTGTGTGTGTGTGTGTGTGTGTGTGTGTGTGTGTGTGTGTGTGTGTTTGCTCACTTCACTGGAAATATGACCGTTGCAAACTGATGAAATGAAATGAATGGCAACCGCAATGAAAGTGAGGCCTTGCCAAATCTTCTAAGATTGATTTTTGATGTTTCAGCAATGCTTTGCTACAGGATAACTGTGTTGCTGCAGTACAACATTTCAATCAATATTTTAGACTGATTCCTTTTCCGTGCCACAGAATTAATTTTGCATCAGAAATGATCACAGGGTTTCATGTGGAATCAATCAACAAAAAATTTGAATCCATTAAACCGTGACTAAATTGTTGTTGTAGATGATCTGTAAAAAAAAAAGAACCAAAAAAACGCTAACCTCTTAGCCTGACTCTCGCCAGACACTCACAAGTGTCTGGAGAACCTTCCGATTCGCCCTGCTCCCAAACCGCCATGCAACCAACATTGTTTATGGGTCAAAGAGGAATTGTCATTCAGTGTAACGGATACCTTCTGCTGACTGTAACTGTAAACATGACTCTTTTTATTAATTAATTAATTAAGAAATCATCACCATCATGCTTCAATGACTACCGTCCTGTAGCACTGACGCCCATAATCATGAAGTGCTTCGAACGGCTAGTCCTGTCACACATCAAAGCCACCCTACCCCCCACCCTAGACCCCTACCAGTTCGCATACCGAGCCAAGCGATCCACGGAGGATGCAATTTGCTCTGCCCTCCATCCAGCCCTCACCCACTTGGACAATAAAGACTCATATGTGAGAATGCTGTTCATTGACTTCAGTTCAGCATTCAATACCATAATACCACAACAACTCATCAGAAAACTGGACAAACTAGGTTTCAGCACCTCCCTCTGCAACTGGCTGCTGGACTTCCTGATGCAAAGACCACAAGCAGTACGGGTAAGGAACAACACCTCGAGCACCCTGACCCTGAGCACGGGGCTCCGCAAGGCTGTGTTCTCAGCCCCCTGCTGTTCACGCTGCTGACACACGACTGCACAACGACCCACAGCACTAACCATCTAGTGAAGTTTGCGGATGATACAACACTGGTGGGCCTCATCACCAAGGGCGATGAGACTCACTACAGAGAAGAAGTAGACCTGCTGGCCAGATGGTGCAAAGACAACAACCTCCTGCTGAATGTCAACAAGACCAAGGAGATTGTTGTCAACTTCCAAAGGGTCCAAAAACAACTGCCACCACTGACCATCGACGGCGATGCTGTGGAGAGAGTGAGCAGCACCAAGTTCCTTGGAGTGCACATCAGCGACGACCTCTCTTGGACCACCAACACTACATCACTGGCGAAGAAGGCCCATCAGCGTCTCTACTTCCTGCGCAAACTAAAGAAGGCAAGTGCTACCCCCTCCATCATGACAACATTCTACAGAGGAACCATAGAGAGCGTCGTGTCCAACTGCATCACAGTGTGGGGAGGAAGCTGCACGGAGAAAAACAGGAAGACACTCCAGCGTGTTGTGAACACAGCGAAGAAGATCATTGGAGTACCACTCCCCTCCCTGCAGGACATTTACACCACACGCCTCACCCGGAAAGCACTGATGATCATCAAAGACACAAGCCACCCTGCACACAAACTGTTCAGCCTCCTGCCCTCTGGAAAGAGGTACAGGCGCCTCCGTTCCCGCACCACCCGGCTGGCGAGCAGCACAATGCACCAAGCGATCAAGATGCTGAACACTCAACCCACTCTCCCTCCACTGTCAGCCTCTAGCCAGCAAGGCCACTGACAACCCCCCCCCCCAACTGTCAGCCTCTCTAGCCAGCAAGGCCACTGACAACCCCCCCCCCATCCCCCACCACCATATCTGCGACTGAACATTCCACCTGCACTACTATACTTGTGACTGAACTTTCAACCTGCACTAACTCAAAACATGCACTCACACACACACACACACACACACACACACACCACACACACACACACACACACACACACACACACACACACACACAACACACACACACACACACACACAAGCACACTGCACTTTCTGCACTAAACCCAACATACACACACTGACACACACACACACACACACACACACACACACACACACACACACTACACACACACACACACACACACACACACACAGACACACGAACACACACACAAGACGCACACCGCACCTTCTACCTGCACTAAACACATACAAACACACACACACACACACACACACACACACACACACACACACACACACACACACACACACACACACACTGCTGCTGGTGTACTTGACAGACCTTTTTATATTTATTTTCTTCAAAATGCTACTATTACCATATCAGAACGCTATAAAGGACTTTTTTTAGGAAAAGCACAAAAACACAACAAATACCTCTTAATGTATGTCCTCTACAAGTCTTCTGTTGTCCAGTCTTGCACTTTAAATGTCTGTATGAGCACTGTCTATGTCCATACTGTCTTAAGTCCATGTATAAGTACTGTCTATGTCTATACTGCCTATGTCCTTACCTTAATTAGTCTATGTCTGTATGGGAAAGCAAGAAATGTAATTTCAAATTCTTTGTATGACCAGTGCATGTAAAGAAATTGACAATAAAACCTACTTGACTTGACTTAAAATATTTTCCAGTGAATTCATGAAAGCCTCTGCTGTCATCCATTCACTTGAAACAATTTTAAAAATCATGTTGTTTTTTTACAGTTGCAGTCAGCAGAAGGTATCCGTTACACTGAATGACAGTTCCTTTTTGGACGTCTTTGACCCTTATGCAATTTCAACTTTCAACCTCATTAAAAATGGCAGGCAAATGTTTTTCCAATACAGACCGACACATATGGTGTAGCACCAGATGAATGTTCGTAGAGCAAGGCCGTACCCATTCATCTGGCGAGAGTCAGGTTACTAACCTCTAACCTCACCAGTAAAATAGCGGTTGTCTGAAAATAACTTTGCCTGGCTCCACAGACGCCTCCCAGGAGGGTGAAGAGGGAGAACGTGAAGGAGAAGTAGAAGGAGATGGAGGAGACGCAGTGGAGCAGGAGGTGAAGGAGCAGAGCCCCACCTGCACACCCCCCAGCACACCGGTCAGGCCAGAAGAAGGTGGGTCCCCACAGACAGACAGACAGACAGACAGACGGACACAGAGACAGACAGACAGACAGATAGGTGGACAGGTGTACAGCGCGGTCGTCGTTTGGTCGGCCCTTCCTCAGCATGGCTCCTCTGACTTTGACTTAATGCTCGGGAAACAACCCTTACCCTAGGAATGCTTTCAAACTTCTTGTCTTGTATGTTGATTGTTCTTCCCTAACCATAGGTGTATAATATTGTCTTGTATTGGTAATAACAGACCAAGAGGTTTGAAACACTGTGATGGTGTAAAAATTAGACACAAATGTAATTAGAGAGGGTGTTTTGTTAGATCATATACACTTGGAATTACTTCATAACTATTTTACTCACTGTGAGGGAATAGTAAAAGGTATGGTAACCTTTTGGTGCAGATGGGATGGGCGGTAATCTGGCTGTTGACTATTTGCTATTAAAAAAGTGACTTAAATTAATAGCTTGTGGTATTTCACCTGAAGTGTTTTGCTTCATTAAGGTTCATAAGTGAAAAAGTAAAATTAATAGGAAGAGTGAACATGCAGAAAATACAGCCTGCAATAAAATAAAATGACTGCAAATTGTTAGAGTAGATGGTATCCGTGATATCACAGGGAAATGTCACTTTGATTTATATACAGTATATATTTTACTAAACAGACAAACCGTGCCGCTTAGGGTTCCTTCTATTTTGTCTGCTTTTTATATAATTTAATTTTCCCCTCTTGGTCTTTATTATCGTTGGATTATATATATACCTGTTTCACTTTTCATATGGATCAAAACAGATTTGAAAATTACTCATTTGTATCTTTTTTCCCCAGTTTTGAGTAATTACATGAATGAGAATGGGGCTTCCCCTGTACCGTGCTCTTTTCAGACAAGTCCTTAAGGACCAGCACAATTTGTTTAAAGGGACACTGTGCAGGAAATGGTCAAAAAAGGTACTGCAACTATGCTGCTTATTGAAATTGGGCTGCCTATTGCCAAATTTGACCTTTACATGAAAGTTTACTAAGTGTTAAACAAATATTTTCTAGTATGGTCCAAGTTCAGTCATTTTTGCAGCTAAAAATGGCTTTTTTTGGTAATTCAAAATGGCGGACCATGGAGAAGATCCCCCTTTTTATGTATGAAAAGTGTAATTTTTCCAGTCATAATGAATACTTAGAATTTGATGGTGGTGGTAAGTATTCATGAAAAAGGCAACGTTAGTGAATGGGCAGCATGAATTCTGGAAATCAACAACTAAAAATCTCACACAGTGTCCCTTTAAGCAACACAAAGCAGTTTTTGGTCTTTGATCACCCTGTAGGTTGGAAGTGGTATTGCCTCTCATTCGAACTGTGGAGAGATGCTTCCAAACTTGCATAGTGAAAGTATTCCCCATGAGGTGTGGGCAAGTGCTTTTCCTCCCTGTTGATGAAATGCTAAAATGCCTTTTGAGAGTGCATTTGAAAGCTTGGGGGAAACGGCTTACTGTTGCTTTAACTTGACCAGTCATTTGCATTGATCCAACATCAAGCAAATGCTATGCTAGCTTCACCCAGGCTAGTGCAAGGAACGGCTCAAATATCTGAATCAAATCAGCATGCCCTCGTTTGACAGGTATAAACTAATCCACTACCTTATTCGGTTTTGTTACTTGTCTGAATATCTCTTCACATCCATCTTCTCATACTCATCTCTCTGGGGTCTTGTAAGAATGGCTTCTGCCCATTCTTTTTTCTCCTTACTGGTGGTCTGTTTTTTTCTGTATTTTTATTTAACACTTTTTTCTGTTTGTTTATTTGTTTGTTTGTTTAACACGGTGGCTGTGGTTTTTTGACTTGCATAGACATTGTTTTTTCCACTTGTGCTCTTTCTTCTTTGTGGCTGCGTTTACAATCAGGAGAAGGAAATGCAAAAGAATACCTGTTGCCCTAGTAAGTATGGTTCCTCCCCTGTGCCCTGCCCCTCACCTCTGCCCTTTTTGACCTTGACCTTTGCCCTTCACGCTTGTGTTCTGGTTGTAACCTCTCTGCATGGCTTCATTCTCATTCCGCTCTCTGCCCTTAATCATCTGATGGGGTTGATTCTCGCTTCTTTTCTGTTAGATGCTTAGCTTTTTAGAACGCGCTCTCTTATTTTTTCTTTTTTCTTTCACACAACCAAGAAAATATGCGAACACACACACACTAGTCTGTACGCTTCTGTTTTTCCTAATGTGTCAATCTTAAAGCCCTCTGAAGATGGGCTCAAGCTACAGGATTTAAAATGTTTTCTACCAACACATTTTTAGCAATCACACACTGTTTTAAGATCAAAGAAACCCCCATCGGTTGTTCTGTATCTGATGTTTGTGTTGTAAATGTCACCAATGCAGAACCTATAAAGTTATACTTCAGCCATGAGGTAAAAAATCCTGTAGTTCAAGTCCATCTTAAATGGGTCAGTTTGTCTAGGCATATTTCCATTTATAAATACTTGAAATTCCCAAAAATATGGAGTCTATCACCACTATGAGGACAGTTTCTCTTTGTCTCATATTACACAGAAAGGGATTCAACGAGTTGAAAAAGCCTGAACTGACAAGAGTGCTTAAAGGCGGACACAGCAACATGTCTCTTATCAACCTATAGATTTTACATCACCCTTTTCTCCCTAGTTACATCCTGTGGTTTTGAAGTACACTGCCTTAGTATATTGTCTAAAGTAGGTTGCGTTTTAGTAGGTGAAAAGTATGTTAGTGGCCTGTGACCCAGGTAATGTATGTGGACAATTTTATATTTCTTTCCCAGACAAGGTTTTCCTGAGGTACTATCTGTACCATGTAGTAACTGTACAGTAGAAGTGTGTTTGTGTTTGCCTTTACAGCTTGTGAAGCTTTGAGCATTGCATAACATGCAAAAGCACAGTACTGATGACAAGACACAATTAACATTTAATACTATTGAAGCGCCCAACGTAAGCATTAGCAATTCAAGTGTCAGGTTTTATATGCCGTTTTTAATGAGTGTTCTAACTTCTATGCGTTCCAGTGTCTAGAAAGATAATTATAATAAAAGAAATGAGAAACCAGTCTACCTGTTCAGCCATATCACACTTTTCCCAAAAAATAGCCACACATTTAATCTGGGTAAATAGCTAAAACTCATGAGTGCCAGTTGTAATCATTTTAATTTTGATCAGTGTTCCAAAATAGTCTGTGAGCATACAGTTATGATATAGGCGTTTTATCCTTTAAAATGGTCAAATTAAGCATTGAAGTCAAACCATTTATGGTGGTTATGGTCTTGTACAATCTCTTCTCTACTACTGTTACCAAACTTACATGTATCTATTGGCTACTCCCTAGCAGCCATAGCCACAGACCATCTCAGTGCAACTGTACATATATATTGATTTTGAAGCATACTGCTTGGTCTGTTTAGTCAAATTCAAGGTTTTTTCGATTAGTCAAAATTTTTCATCCATGAAGGTATCTCAGATTCGTATGAAAATATTGGCTCATCTAATTTTTCAGCCCAATGTTACACATCAGCGAAGTCCGCTATTGTCCAAGTTCAATAACTCAATTACTTCTGCATTGCTTATATGCTTATGGTTTGTTTACTGTAGTAAAGTAGCTTGCTATTGATGAGTTATTGTGCAAGTCCTCAGCAGAATGTCCTTTAATCTAGGCGCCACACCCCACACGCCAGCATACACAGGTTTGTCTAACATGTCTTCCCCTCGCTGCCGCCACCCCTCCTCAGAGTCTCAGCGAGAACCGACCTTCAAGGATGAGAGTGACGCGGCCACACTGAGACAGACCCTCCCTGACCTGACCCCGGACGACCCCTCTGAAGCCCCCGCACTTCCTGCTGAAGAAGACTCTGGCCCCGCCCACACCGACCTCACTCAACAAGCTGAGGGGGAGGAGCCAGGTTGCCCTGACGACGCCGGAGAGCAAGACCAAGACCAAGACCAAGGCAGCGACGAGTCGCCAGGCAAATCTCCCTCCAAGAAAAAGAAGAAGTTCCGGACACCATCTTTCCTGAAGAAAAACAAAAAGAAGACGGAAACCTAGACAGATGTCTCTTATTATTTTTCTTTGCAGGTGGGGGAAAAATGAGAAGGCCTCATCTTACTTCAGTTTTTAGTAGTCCACTCCTTTTTTATATATATACGTTATGAGCTTATTTTATGTTGACCTACAGTACAGTGTGTGCCAATTTAGGGTTTTTTGTTTTTGATTTGAGAGAGAGAGAGAGAGAACGAGCGAGGAATTGGGAGAGAGAAAGTGTGAAGAATTGCTTTGGTTTTCTTTGAGTAATGGGTGAAGGCATCCAGTCTGGTCCACTATGATTTCTGTGGCTTCTTTTGCATGTTTGTTCTTCGGCCCACTTGTAAAGTGAGCCATTTTAATTCTACAGTATTTTTTAGAAAACATGGATAAACCCAATTACCGGTAATCATCAGTAGAATGTATTGGGATTGTATGAAATTGTACTCCAAGTGTCTTTGGAAAAAAAAATGAATGCAGAAAATGACCTGTGAAATCATGTCAGACATGTTATAAAATAACCCTTTTAATAAAATACAAACTGCACGGTGCTAAATTATATATATATTACATACAATTCAGTCAATATTAAGTGTTGGCCATATACATTGTCTGTGTACTGGGGTCCATGCTTCTTTACCTATTGACTTGTAAATTACAGAAATAAAATGAAGAAGAAAATTCTCAAGAAAGTGAAAATATGAAGGAAAAAAGTAAAAGGTAGAAGTCATGAGCAGTATGCATGCATACCTGCAACACCCAAGGGAAAAAACAATGAAAATGCAGTTTTCACTCTATTTCACTAATCTGAAGTAATTGATTAAGTAGAAATGTTTTATTTACATCTATTTTGATTATTGAAACTTGATGCAGCTTGTAATTGATAAACTGTAGAAAGCTGAGAGCTATTTGTTCTTTATTTTATTCTTTGTTATAATTTGAGAATTTTCTTCTGGTACCACTACCACCTGATCAAATCCATTGGGCCAATGTCACCATAACCCATGTCAATCAGTCACTCAACTTACCAGGGACTGTGATGTTCTTGGGACACCAGATTTGAACAGAACCAAAAGAATGTTTCACCATGTGGAACCAACTCACAAAGACGAGTGAGGGGGGAAAGACCAATGAATTGTAATTTCCCCCAATGAGTACTATGTTTTGACCCGTAGGAAGAGAGTTGCAGACCATCGTTTCGGTCAGTTATTCTGTGAATGTGAGTTTTTCCTCAAATTGAAAGAAACAGTAAGCAAAGGTCCACGTACAGTAATTGTGATCTTTTCCTCTGGTGTTCTGTTCTAAGGAAACAAATGACTTGAGAATCTGCCAGATCTACGGGTTAAGTAAAAAACAATAACCAGAACCAAGCCTGTGAAACTAAAAATAAGCCAACCTGAGCTTCTGTGTGCTTTTACAAGATAAGAAAAGCAAGAAGCATCTGAGCCAAACTTAACTCACATGATTTAATGTCTATGACAAAACCACTAGCTGTCTCCTGTCACAGCCCTGGTGCTCTCCACTCACAATGTAGGAGCAGGTGGCGTCCCAAACTGAGTTAGGGTACTTTGATCAAGCTAATGTATTTGAACTGGAGGCTGACATATACGAGACTGGACCAATTATTATCACACTAACACAGCTTGGATAGTAGACCACTGATGAATCAGTATGTATCTGTGCAAATTGACAGAGGTCTTTCTTACAGAACTGCATGGCATTTAACGCTTACACTTGCATTGTTTTTTTCCCCTCTGTACATTCAATCTGTATCCCTGTTCATAATGTGCTCAAATGCTATTTTGCATAACAACACTGGCATAGTAGTTTTGTTTGTTTGTTTTGTTTTTAGTATTTAGATTATGTTGCTGTACAGACGCAGCTATGTTCAGCATTTTGTGCCCTGGTTTTATTTCTGTGTAGTACAATTATGAGATTACATCTGCATTTTCATGGAACTGTTTTATTTGTGAATCCATGAATAAAACTTCCTCCTTACAATCCCACTTTTGGAAAATGTGCACCGAGTGGTATGTTTATCAGGAATGGGAAATATTACTTATCTCAATCGAGCATAAGTATATTCCATCCATATGTGCTGTCGGCCCATGGTGATTCCTTAGATATACCCAGGAGTAGATGAGTTCTGATTAATTGCTTTATTAGACAAATAGCCTATTTGTAGAATTGACTGTGTCTTCGAGAGGGCCAAGATGAGGTCCTACATTGACAACACTATCATTTGTATTTTGACAAGAAAGCTCACCTGGGAAACTTCAACTCTAATTGTCATTGTGACACAGCACTCCACAGCACACAATTGCATACTGCACACAACAAAATTGCATTAATGCCTCACCCGTGCAAGGGGGCAGACCGCAATGGCGCCCCAAGGGAGCAGTGTGGCAGGATGGTATCATGTTCAGGGTACCGCAATCATGGATGGGGGAGAGCACTGGTTAATTACTCCCCACCACTACAAACCTGGCCGGTCAGGAGTCGAACTGGCAACCTTTGGGCTACAAGTCTGACAACCGCTTACCCATGACACTCTAACCACTTATAGATGTCATAATTTACTATATTGTCTACCCATTAAATTGGGTGTATAAGTATGAATATAAAAGAATAGGTCAGATTTAAAACATTGAGAAACATTAAAGCAATACTATCCTGAGAGCTGCTTGGCAAATCTTGTTAGAATTATTTGTGTCTGGTCAGTTGGAGGATCCCCGCTAGGTGGCGACAAAGGAATTTCTGTAAGCCTACCTCTTGCCCTTTCACCTCTGCTTTCGACCGTGACGTCACCAGCTCTTGTGGAAACAACGTGGGTAACGCAAAGGAAAATACAGTAGACTTTTTGGACTGCAAACTAGCTAATGTTTGAATATTTCTCCGTTCTGATTACATAAGTAATCAGGTAAGTTGACATAGATATATCCGGACTTTCATTCCCTAACAGTAAAGGCGTTTGCGACATAAAATACACCCTCTGAGTGAATGCTAACTTCGGTGTTTTGAGTAAAGCTGTTTCCACTTTGGTTCAGAAAAGTATTGCAATACTTTCCCCAAATGCATCATAAACTTGATGTATTGCATCAAAATATGTGTCAATTCCATGACGACCACACTGTTTGACAGTCCTTCAGATCACATGTTACAAGTGTTCAACTGTGTTGTTGTCCTCTCTGGTTGTGGATGATTCCCTGATTGACGCTCCCAACCCAGGACGCTCCCATTTCATCTCGCTCCCACTAGCCAGACTATCGGTACCACCGCCATATGACGGAGCTAGTTATGTTGTTGATGTTAGTTTTTTGTTTCTAACCCTAACCCTAACCTTAACCCTAAACCTAACCCTAACCCTAACCCTAACCCTAAATTGCTTGTATGTGGCAGTATATGATAATACGTGAAATATAATCGGGTGGGACCGCACGTCCGGGAGTGATAGAAACACCTGGGACCGCACGTCCGGGAGCGATCTCAGTTGGGAGTCTCCATCCCCTTACCTTGTGGATAGCTTCAATACGTGCTTTCAATTCCTTTAGATTGACCATGGGGAAACCACAAAAGAGGAACATTGCGGATAAAGTCCGCAAATTCAAGACATCAAAGGAGATCAAGAACAATCCATTCGAAGTGAAAATCAATAGAAAAAAGTTTGACATCCTTGGAAGGAAGACCAAGCACGATGTTGGACTGCCTGGCGTATCGAGATCCAAGGCGATCAACAAAGTAAGGAGAGTGCACGTGCATTGACTGTGCAGTTTGACAACTTATACTTGTTTACAGAATTGACCAACATTGAATCCGCCTGCATGACTTCATGAGCACATTCATTTACACGTTCTTTTTTTCCTTTTCAGCGTAAAAATACACTATTGAAGGAGTATAAACAGAAAGACAAGGCTAATAAGTTTATTGACAGACGATTTGGTGAATATGACACCAAGATGGCACCGGAGGAAAAAATTCTGCAGAGATTTTCTATGGAAAGACAGGTATGCAATATCTTATTTGTCTGACCTTAATTTCTTATGACAATTCATTTACACATCAATTTCCTGAACTACATTACTTTGTAGACAAAACAATTAATGGAATTAAGCACGACTTATTTACTGTATGCGTAAAATTAGCTGTGTGAGATGAAATCTTATCTGGTCCTTACTTAAATATCCTTGTAGCGGACCTTGGATAAGAAGGACCTCTATAACCTAAATGAGGATGAGGAGCTGACCCATTATGGCCAGTCTCTGGCTGAGATGGAAAAGTTTAACGACCTGGTCGAGAGTGACAGTGATTCAGAAGAGAAGGGGCTCTTGTCTGGTAAGTGTACACAATCAACCACTGGTTGCTTTTGAAAAAAACTTGAAAAAAATTATTTTCATTCCTGAGAGCTCACCCCACCTTTTCAATACAGTGAGCTTGTTGGAACCATAACAGGTTTGGGCTTCTGAATTCACATCTCAGCCCTCCCTGGGCCATAGTCACTCTGTGCTTATTAACCATTTTTCTGTTTTCCTAACGCTTGTCACTTCTCTGTGGTTCCACACTAGCGGAGTTGACGGCGTCGCATTTCGGAGGAGGCGGTGGTCTTCTGAGGAAGAAGGCCCCGGGAGAGAAAGAGGAGGACGGACCACAGAGAGCCAAATCACGACAGGAACTCATTGAGGAACTCATCATCAAGTCCAAACAGGAGAAGGTTTGTTCTTGTCGGAAGCTACGTTAAGTTTTCAACTTTGGAAATTGTTGCTAGATTGTAGGACATCTGCAATTTGGCCTGATTAGAGTAGAGAGTAGAGAGTAGACTTTTATTGTCACTATACAAATATAGCGAGATTGTGTTTAGTAGCAACCCACAAATGCCCACAAAATAAAAGATTAAACAGTAAATAAATAATATATAAAAATCCATAAAAATCCATGTGCATGTCACAGTATCGATAGTCCTGAAGTATTGAGGGGGGGCAGGTGACGTATTGCGTTCAAGAGTCTAATGGCAGTTGGATAAAAGCTGTCCTTCATTCTCGTAGTGCGGGCACGCAGAGTCCTAAAGCGCCTGCCAGATGGTAGCATGGTGAAGAGCCTGTGACCAGGGTGTGTGTGATCTTTAAGGATGTTTAATGCTCTGTTTGTGCAGCGTGTATGGTGGATCTCCTCAAGTGTGGGTAGTTGGCACCCAATGATTCTCTCTGCTGTTTTAATGATGCGCTGTAACATCTTCTTGTTGTTGTGTGTGCAGCTGGTGTACCAAGATGTGATGCTGTATGTAATTACTGATTCAATTGTACACCTGTAGAAGTTAGTGAGCAGATCTCGTGGTAGCTGGGCCTTCTTTAGAGTGCGAAGGAAATATAGCCTTTGGGATCCCTTTTTAGCCATTGCAGAGGTGTTGGCGCTCCATGACAAGTCCTCGCTGATGTGCACACCCAGGAATCTGAAGCTCTGTACAACCTCCACTGGCTCCCCTCCGATGTTGATGGGTTGGTGGTAGTGGTTGCCCTGGCCACACCGCCTGAAGTCCAGGATCACCTCCTTCGTTTTCTTGGAGTTCAGGTCCAGGTTGTTGTCTTGGCTCCAGTGTGCCAGCTGCTCCACCTCCTCTCTGTAGGCCGTCTCGTTGTTGTCAGAGATCAGGCCAATCACGGTTGTGTCGTCAGCAAATTTAATGATGGTGTTTGTGCTGTGCTTAGGATCACAGTCATGAGTGAAGAGGGAGTACAAAAAAGGGCTCAACACACATCCCTGCGGCGCGCCTGTATTTAGGGTGATAGGTCTGATTGGTGATTGTCCATACACTTGCCATTTTGCATGTGCAATTTCAATGTGCATGCTATTAAGCAGGAATTTGCTGGAATTCACTGTAACGTTTGTTGTTGTGTAATGGAAAATATTTTTTATTTTGACTTGCCAAATAGTCATGGGCAGTCATGGGTGAGCGGTTAGGGCGTCAGACTTGCATCCCAGAGGTTGCCGGTTCGACTCCCGACCCGCCAGGTTGGTGGGGGGAGTAATCAACCAGTGCTCTCCCCCATCCTCCTCCATGACTGAGGTACCCTGAGCATGGTACCGTCCCACCGCACTGCTCCCCATGGGGGCGCCACTGAGGGCTGCCCCCTTGCACGGGTGAGGCATAAATGCAATTTCGTTGTGTGCAGTGTGCAGTGTTCACTTGTGTGCTGTGGAGTGCTGTGTCACAATGACAATGGGAGTTGGAGTTTCCCAATGGGCTTTCACTTTCACTTTCACTTTCACAAATAGCAGGTCTTGGATTATTTCAATGGTGTGGTCTGTATCCCTGTAGAAATCAAAATGCATCACATGCATTATTTCACAAGTAGATACCATTACACTGAACATTGCGTCTGTAAACTTCAGCATGTTGTAAGCACCTGGCTTACTGTTTGGCCCTGTTTTTTTCCAGAGAGAGCGGCAGACTCAGAAGGAAGAGTCCCAGGTCCTGACCCAGAAGCTGGATGAGGACTGGAAGTCCATCCAGGGCCTGCTGTCGCATAAAGGCTCAAGGGCCAGCAAGGAGGAGGCAGAGAAGCCCAAGGTGAAGCTCGAGCAAACTAAGATGATAGATCACAGTTGATACTCATACCGGTATACCAAAGTTGATGGACTCAACTGCTGATGGCATTTGAGAGGTTTGCATATGTGAGATTAGTCATAAAATACATGGATCTTGTTGACGTCTGTTACTGTCTGTATCTTTTGGCCTTTGTCTTGTTTGATGTGCGTTTTGGTCTATATCTTCTTGCTGCAGTTGTCCTAATTGTGTGTGTGTGTGTGTGTGTGTGTGTGTGTGTGTGTGTGTGTGTGTGTGTGTGTGTGTGTGTGTGTGTGTGTGTGTGTGTGTGTGTGTGTGTGTGTGTGTGTGTGTGTGTGTGTGTGTGTGTGTGTGTGTGTGTGTGTGTAACAGCTGGATGAATATGACATGATGGTGCGTGAGCTGGGCTTTGAGATGAAGGCGCAGCCTTCGGAGAAGCTGAAGAGCGAGGAGGAGCTGGCTCGGGAGGAGAGAGAGAGGCTGCAGAAACTGGAGGTAAGAAAGTGGACCATGGGGGCTGTGGCGCAGCGCGATAAGCCTCCCACATTTGGGCTTGCATGCCCACCCTCGGGGACCCCGGTCCGAGTCCGGCCGGGGTCATTTCCCGATCCTCCCCCGTCTCTCTGCCCCATTCGCTTCCTGTCACCATCTTCAACTGTCCTGTCAAATAAAGGCATAGAAACCCATAAAAATATATTTTAAAAGAAAAAAAAGAAAAGTGGACCATGATGTAAAAGCAGTTTTCCAAGAACACATGACGCATGACATGACTCTCCAGGACTGGGAAACCATTTTGCTTTTTGTAGTGTTTACACGTGGACAAGACTGTTTATCATGTTATCATTTGTATCCCAGTCTTGATAGATTCACAACCGATTTGATTCCTGAAAGACTGTGAACTTATCTTCATTTTTTGTCTGCGGTCATGTAGGCAGACCGATTGAGTCGGATGAAAGGAGAGGCGCCCGAGAAGTCCAAGAAGAAGGTTGTCCACTTTTCTGCTGATGACCTCAATGACGGATTCATTTTGGACAAGGAGGATAGGAAGATGCTGGCTTATCAGGTAACATGGCGAAAGACAATGTTCATTCTGTCCTAAGATATTTCCAACTGTACGTAGTTATTGCACATTTTGTGTTCACAGCGAGACCTGATATTTGAGTAACATTGTGGAAATACCGGTATCTGAAATAACAGAGAAATACTTCGGCTAATGCTCTGGAGATTCTCCTTTATTAAGGTTCTCATTCATCTTAGGCCAAACAGGGGTGCGTTTCTCCAAAGCGTAGTTGTTAGCCAGTTAGCAACTTTGGTAGTTGCCAATGGGAAATTCATTGCAAACAACTAATTAGCTAATGTGGTTAGCAACTATGGTTTCGAGAAATACACCCCAGCTTAGTTGTAGGTAACTTCTTTTCGAAGCTTCAAGATGTTTCTTTTCTTCCTTAAAGAGACTTCATCAGATAGGGGTCCCATGTCAAGCTGTGTGAATTAGCACGAGTGAATTAGTCCTTGAAGAGTGGTCACACACTCCAGTCGGCCAATGGTATTATGTGTTTGTCTCATAGGATGGAAAGTGGAATATGGATGAGGAGGAGGAGGAGAAGGGGGATGGTGAGGAAGAAGAGGGTGAGAAAGGAGAAGATGAAGAGCTGGGTGAAGAAGAAGAAGAAGGAGATGATGATGAGGATGATGATGAGGAAGACGACAGTGAGGATGATGAAGAAGATGCTCACTCGGACATAGACTCGGAGCAAGGCAGTGAAGAAGAGGAAGAGGAAGGTGATGATAATGATGAGGAGGAGGATAATGAAGAGCAAGCATTGGTGGAGACGGAGAGCGCGCCAAAGCAGCTGAGTGAGGAGGAGAGGAAGGCTCAGCAGGAGGCAGCGAAGGCAGAGCTGCCCTACACCTTCAAAGGTAAACCCACCCGACACACTGTTAGGGGTCTTACACACCTGGGCGGTAAAGCGTCGCGGAACGGCCGCGATTTTTACTGGCATCAGTGAAAATACATTGAAACTTATCTGTCCTTACACACCAACCGGGAGCCGGCTCCACGTCGCGCTGCATTTGGAAAATAGAACTCGAGCGTATTTTTCACGCCGGCGACCGGCGGTGTCTCATTCAAATGAATGGCAAAGTAGCACGCTAGCTTTAGCTGTGGGGGGTTTTTGAACAGGACTGGCCGCGCACGCCGACGCTGTCAGTGTGAGAGGCAGAGAAAAACACACCGGCCGAAACTAAGCAGAAAGACAGCGTTCGTCCCGAGACCGTTCCGTTCCGCCTTGGTATGTTTTGGCCCTTAGAATAACTTCAATTGTCACGACACACAGTAGTACTACGTATGACAATGAAACCAACATGAATACCTGAAGAATTTGGACACAGATGGCAATTGAAAATGTCTTTTTGCAGAAATTGAGAATGTCTGCTGCTACTGCTGTAGGCGAAGCATGTAGTGTGCTTAGCATTTTGATTTTTACCTACCTCAGAATTCTACAAAGACAATTTATCTCTGAACTACACAGTTGTATTGCCAGTACACATTTGGAGCTAACAACGTTTTTTTTTGTGAAGATGATCAATGTTTCTATTCTTTCATATCTTGGTCCCTTACTGTCCTTCTCTTTTTTTCTCACATGAACTACGTTAGCCCCAGAGAGTGTGGAGGAGCTGAAGAGCATGCTGCAGGGATACTCCCCAGAGAAACAGCGCCTCATACTGGACAGGACGCTCAAGTGCAACCACCCCAGTTTAGGAGTGGGCAACAAGCTAAAGCTACAGGTAATCACAGTGCGGCTCACAATAATGACAATGATACAATGATCACCGCCGGTATGTGTACAGTACAGTAACGAAGATCAGGGTTCCCACTGGTGCTTGAATTCCTTGAAAATGCTTGAATTTCAATTAAGTGTTTTCAAGGTTGTGGAAATGCTTGAATTTTTGGTGAGGTGCTTGAAAATGGTTGAAATTTGTGTCAAGTCAAACTGAGAAAGCCAAATAATAGAAATAAATGGTTAAGGTACATCAAAAATCTGAGGGAGTAAGATGTCAGATGGTATTTGCCATTCGACACCCTAAAATTGATTCGAATGCAGGAAATTGCATCTTAAAACACAAACATTTCTGGGGGAGGACCCCCACACCCCCTTCCCGCGACCTATTTAAAGGTGCTGGAAAACTGAAAAATTGGTGCTTGAAGGTGCTTGAAAAGTGCTTGAATTTGTTCATGAAAAAAGTGTGGGAACCCTGGAAGATGGTAAAGACACTTTATTTTATTAAAGAATTGAATTATGTTAATCGGGTGTATCTGTGATTGCTCTCCTAGAAAATGTTTGGTTTCCTGCTGGAGTACATGGGGGAGTTGGCCTGCAGTAAACCACCAGAGCTGAACACTGTTAACGTCCTCATCCCGTAAGTATGGTAGGAGATAGCAAAGGGGAATGGAATGGCAGTAGAAGGTAGGGATGCACCGATACCGATACTGGTATCGGCACCCAATACTGCTCATTATACTCGTACTCGTCAAGCACTTGTCGATACCAGGAACGATACTGCTATTACACAAAACAATGCAAAATCTTGTCACGGTTCTGTGGACTTGAAAGCAGCATGGAAAAAAGTGCCATCTCATACATTTACTAACATTTAAATCTACATGGAAATGGACAATAAAAATATCACAGGTGGAAAAAAAACAAGGCCATGCATTTATTTTCATTGTATTTTGGTGGTAAAAGGTATCGGTATCGGTACTCTGTATCGGCAAGTACACACATTAATGTACTCGTACTTGTATCGGTTTTCAAAAAAGTGGTATCGGTGCATCCCTAGTAGAAGGCTATATTAATGTTTCACGACATGTACAGTGCCAGCTCAGAATTGTTAAGGACATTTTGCACTTATTTCTATAGTATTCCACCAATACAAGTTTATATAAAAAACATGTTGCATTTGAAGCACTTGAATTTAACACACAAAAAGTCTAGTTTCCGTGTGATATGAAAAGCGATATGCAGTATAATCTGAGGACTATTCTACAACAAATATATTGCTTGTATGATTGTACGATCATAGTTGTTGTTGTTTTTTTCTTTTGCATGTCGCAAAATGCTCCAACGTTTTCTGAGTCGAGATTGTACTATGGAATTAAAATGAACTGCTCCTCCAGTGCATACATTTATGACAAACATTTACAAAAAAAAGCATTAAAAATGACTGTACCTTTTGTAGGAACTGTAATAATGTGTTGATATTCTCTTTTTCTCTATTTTTGCCTAAACAGCAATCTTAGTCTATGGAAACTAGAGACTATGGAAATTAGCATTCATCCAGATCACCTTAGTCCAAAAGATTCATTTGGTTGTAAACAATTAGACTTCATTGCCGCAGTCACCTTATTTTGTTCTATAACCTGATTTAACCCCCCCCCCCCCCTCTCTCCCACTCCCTCTCTGTCTCTCCCTCTCCCAACCTCTACCACCACCAACCCTCCGTCTCTAAGGCAACTCCACGGCCTCTGTCAGCTCTTTCCTGGTGAGGCCTGCAAGATCATGCAGACGTTGCTTAGCGACAGTGTGCATAGTATTGAAGAAACGACGGAGGGCACGGGGCGGGCTGCTTTCCCAGAACTAGACACGGTAACTTGACTTTCAACAAGCACTTTGATTTCTTTATTGCCGACAGGTCAGACATTATGCAACTGAAAAGGATGGAGCACTTTTTTGTATTTAAACATTTGTTATTGTAAGAGTAATAAAATAACATGGCACGGTTAGTGAGCAGCTGTGTTGTGATTTCGGTTGTTGAGGTTTGCAATGCGGCGGAGGTTGCTGTGGTGGAGCGGGTTTTGATCAAATGCCGTTGAGATTTTCTTATGGTTTTAAGTGATTTTGACCAAAGGTTATTGTGGCGTTCTCTTCTCATCATTTTTAGGTGCTCTATCTGAAGATCACAGCTCTGCTGTTCCCCACTTCAGATTTTCGACATCCGGTCACGACACCAGCCTTCCTCTGCATCAGCCAGGCCCTAACCAAGGTAGTGTGCGTGCGTATATGTGTGCGAGTGAGACTCTATTCTGTGGCCGACTCTGTGTGCCACTGTGTGTATGTGTGGCTTTGTGTGTCAATGTTACTGTCTATTTTTGTTTGTGAGTGTTTGTACTTGGCAGGTGTATTAATACTGTGAGACTAGCAATACTTACAAATAGCGCCACACAAACACTACGCAGCACTACACAGTTTTTTATATTTTACTTTAAAAGCCCTTTGAGGGACGGGCATTGGAAATTAGCCTATGGCTACAAATGCTATGATGCCTATCTGTTAGGTTGTTGTACAGCCTACATGATGTGTATTTGTCCCTACTCAAATAAACCATAACTGAACTGAACTGAACACAAACACGTCAAGTCAAGTCAAGTTGGTTTTATTGTCAATTTCTTTACATGTACTGGTCATACAAAGAATTGAAATTACGTTTCCTACTTTCCCATGCAGACATAGACACAGACTACACAAGTCCTATGGTACTGTACAAGGTGGCTTTTAGGATTGATGGATGTGTCATTACCTGATGTTTTATTATGTGTATGACTGTTCCATTTCCCTTATGTGGTTTTCAGTGGGGGTTTTTTGCCCACCTGTCGCACGTACAGATGCAGGTGTCAATTGGGACTAAATGCGTGTGTGCGTGCACGCACGTGCTACATTCAGATGCCGGTGTCAAATGGGGCTCTTTGTGTTTGTGTGTGTGAGTGTGTTTACATGTGTATGTGTGTATCGGAGGGCCAATGCGAAAGCACTGTGCGTCAGGGAAACCCGTCTTCCCCAACCCCAAGCTTGTTTATGTGGGCTGGCACACCGCCAGACACAAACACTGATTCCAGCGGCACAGTAAGTGCTTGGCAGGCCCGCTCCAACATGTTAAAGTACAGTGTGTGTGTGTGTGTGTGTCTGTGTGTGTGTGTGTGTGTGTGTGTGTGTGTGTGTGTGTGTGTGTGTGTGTGTGTGTGTGTGTGTGTGTGTGTGTGTGCAAACTGGTTGCATGCTTCGGTGCTCAAATACAGACGCGGTTGTCAAAGCAACACGACTCCCGGCTACAGAGAGGGGGAGAGGAGGGGAAAAAATGATCACTCACTCACTCACTCACCTCCACGCAGCACAAGTGCACAATCAAAACAGTGTAATGAGTTGGTAACCATGAGGAAGGTGCTAGAAGGTCAACGGCGCTCATTTATGTTATGTGGCGCGCAGGCAGCTGATGATATTTACGCTGTTGCTTTGGTCGTGTCGCGCTGCGTGCGTAGCGTGAGAATGGAAAGTTGGCTCGAGTCCGGGGAGTGTAAGTGTAGGAAAAGTTAAGTACGTGACCTCTGGAGAAGGGGTCACATACATTGCTAAGGTGGTGGATGCAATGGGGGGGAGTAGAGTATGTGGGTTTGTGCTCAATGCACTGTATAAAGACGTTTTATTCTACTGTTATTCCACCAAGAATTGTATCATGTGCACATGTGTCTATCTATCTATCTGTCTATCTATCTTTTCCATGTTATGCACCTTTTATATATGAAAGTGAAGGGGGAAACAACAACTCCCATTGTCATTGTGACACAGCACTCCACAGCACACAAGTGTTCACTGCACACAACAAAATTGCATTTTATGCCTCACCCGTGCAAGGCGGTAGCCCCCAATGGCGCCCCAAGGGAGCAGTGTGGTGGGATGGTACCATGCTCAGGGTACCTCAGTCATGGAGGAGGATAGGGGGGAGCACTGGTTAATTACTTCCCCCAGCAACCTGGCGTCTCTGGAGTTGAATCGGCAACCTTTGGGCTACAAGTCTGACGCCCTAACCGCTTACCCGTGACTGCCCCCATATGTCTATATCTCTAAATGTATTCTTATTATTATATTTTTTAATCCATCTATGAAGTGTATTTCCTGTACTTATCCTACGTGTGCGTTGTCTTTGTGCGCATAGTGTCCAGTGGGGTCCCTGCAGGACGTGGCGTGTGGCCTGGTGCTCTGCTGCTTGGCTGTAGAGTACATCGCCCTCTCCCAGCGCTTCCTCCCCGAGGTCATCAACTTCCTGCTCGGAGTGCTGCACCTCGCTGTGGCCAACAAGGAAGCACTCGGTATGATGTGTATTTTGTTTACTACTATTTATTTACCATCTTCTTTTCTCCTTCCTTCTGTTCGTCTTTTGGGCCATTCCACGCCAAATCTCTGAACGCCCCCACACGACAATCCCTGATTAAGCTGAAAAAAGTCTAGGCGGTTCACACACTTCCCAAGTTGCCTGTACTTTTTACCCATACTTATATTCACCTACAGATACCAGTTGTGGCATTTTCTGCATAGTATTGGGGAATTTTGCAATGGAGGTGTGTGCGTGCGTGCGTGCGTGCGTGCGTGCGTGCGTGCGTGTGTGTGTGTGTGTGTGTGTGTGTGTGTGTGTGTGTGTGTGTGTGTGTGTGTGTGTGTGTGTGTGTGTGTGTGTGTGGGTGTTTACAAACATTTTGCAACAGAGTGTTATGAGGACAGTGTTTGTGTGTGTGAATGTGCGTGTGCACTCTCAATTTATAACCGTTTTACAACATTTATTTTCAACATTTTGCATGGAGTATTATGAGGAGGGTGGGCTTTTGCGTGTGCGTAGGTACGTACAACCAGTTCAGGCAGTCACAATCACAGTACTGAAGAAGCCTTTGTCTTTTCGTCACCAGTCAGTCCTCCTGGGTGTGTTAATGCAAAGAGCCAGCAGGGGGTGCTGTGATGTCACATTTGAATCAGCTGTAGTGTCTTGAGCTGTGTCAAAAGACATTTGTTTTCAGTTGAGTTTTCATATTTTAATCAGCAGAGCCTTGTCTCAAAAGAGACGGTCGTCTCAATTTTAATTATCAAACCAAGACTTGTTATTGCTCGTTTATTACAATCATTCCACCAAAACATGCTGGTTTTACGGCTTTTCTTTTTGTTTCCAATCAGAAAAAGATTCAGTGGTTCAGAGGTAATTGTGGCGTGACATCGTAAGGATATGATCAATTGCCCTGAAAATGAGAAATGAAAGTTGGCTGGAATGCCTTGTGGAGAGCAAACCTGATATCCCTGGGAACTCATTACCGACGAACTGTCTTAATTAGGCTTTGTGTGCTTGTTAAGATGTTTCCAAGTACAATATTCATTTACTAGATCAACATCGTTTTCATCACTTGCGCTGGGGCTAGTTAATGTTACTTTAATGATCGGGAGATGTTTTCCTTCTCTTTTGACAGCAAGGATTTGTGAGTGATCCCCAAACATTAAAATGGCCGTGCAAAGATGTTTACTTTCTTCTGTTGTGCGTGTGTGCGTGTGCGCGTGTGCGCGTGTGCGCTGCCATGTTAATGCAGTTAGTACAAATTTATCATTAGCTTGCAGAGACAATTTGTTTGTCGGACCAGACTCTTGTCCATGGCAATTTTGTGGCACAAAGCCAAAGTCACTTTCCTCCTGTATGAAATGTCTCTGGCACAGCATAGTGAGTTTTGGATAACAACCAAAATATTTTTCTTTCTTCATCAAGAATTCCTGATTGGCTAACCTGAAAATGTATGTATACAACTGTCACCATAGAAAGCTTGGTGGTTGGTATGAAATTGTGCCATATGCCCTATACATACTCCCGATTTTTTTTTTTTGTTCTTTGTCAATCACAGCCCAGCAAACTCCATATTATAGTGAGGCAACCCATTTCTTCACTGGGGAAAGAAAAAAAAGACCCATTTCTTTTTGCATTAAAAACAACAGTAAAGGAAATTGCTCTGAGCTAAAGTGTTATGGTCAATCCAGAGTAACACTTCTTTTGGCAAGCATCACAGCGACACAACACTTTCCTGTTAACTTGTTCCTTTTAACTCCTGTTTTTGGAAATTCCCTGGTTTTCTTTCTTCGTGCAAGAGGCATAAATTGTAGGATCTTTGGGGTGCAGACAGCACCCTTAAATTTGAGATGCTCCACATGGTTCTACTGTTATTTCTCTGGCCAAAACTTCTGCTTTGCCTTTTAAGATATAAATTATTGGCAAATATGATCTCTATTTGTTGAAGAGGGGAGGGAATAATATCATACAACATTTTAGAGGTGTTAATGCCTTAAAGCTATCCTCCTGTCTTGTTGTATAATTTGCCATGTTTTTTTTATCTCATTGTGATTACATTTGATAAATCTTTTGTATTTGACATGTTCAGCAAAATACAAAATTCAGAGTCATTTGACATTATGTAAATGTCTTATATGTGTTCGACATTATTTCAAATGTGTTACATGCAAATACTATAACAGTAAGTAGAGTTGTTGTTGTTGGTGAATGTTGCTATTTCATAACTATTCTCAATGCCAGCTTTTTTTGCTGCTGCATCAGCCCACCCTCATACTGAAGCGGGGTGTTCATGTCCGCACATGTTTTCCCCCCCTAAATATATCCTACCTCCTTCTGGCCAAGATATTCCATTTTAACTAGAGATGCACTGGAGCCAAGAGCCGGTTCCGGATCCGGCAGGATAATAGAGTTTTTCACAGGATCCGGATCCGGCAGGATCTTAAGCAGTGGATCCGGTATCCGGCAGTTACCTAAAAATCAGGATCCTGGGCATCTCTAGAATAGGTTTTTCAGTCAGTCTTTCACAACCCCAATTGCTGCATGGAGTGAAAGAACTTTGGAAGCGCCCAGTGCAGGCAGTGTGGCAGTAAGCCAATGAGTCTAAAAAATAGTTTGAGTCAACGTAATAAAAAGGGCCCACAAGTGCGAGTAGGCTATGTGTTTCAACCCTTTCGTAGGATCCGGTATCCGGTTCCGGATCCGGCAGGATCTTAAGCAGTGGATCCGATATCCGGCAGGATCCTAAAAATCAGGATCCGGTGCATCTCTAATTTTAACATATCTGTTCACAAGGGCTTGCAATGCAGGAGCCTTGTTTTAATTTTCTGCTGGAATGGTCTTTGAATGCTCCGAAAATGTTATTGATAAAGTGTCCATTATATTTCAACCTCAGTTTGTATTTTACTTTGCCAACCATTGTTACAGAATGTTTCACAAAGAGATGGCAGATTTCAACTTTGCATGCCATTATGTATTCTCATCCAAGGTGATTGATTCTACTTTTGCTCTGGCTGACGTTTGCCATTAGACTTCGCCTGGACTCCCAAAGGCTGCAGTAGGGCTGAGCAATATGACGATATACATCGTTATCCTGATATAAAAGTGTATATCGTGACCTTTCTCCTATATCGTTTATATCGTGATAGTAATTTTGTCAATTTTATACAATTGAATATCATTTAATTACATTTCATGTTGTCACAACAGACAGACAGACAGACAGACAGACAGACAGACAGACAGACAGACAGACAGACAGACAGACAGACAGACAGACAGACAGACAGACAGACAGACAGACAGACAGACAGACAGACAGGCATGTACACTAACCCAGGCATTAGGAGCCTCTGCAGTGCAGTGCAGTCCAGCTCAGTCACACTCCCAGTTGAAATGCTTTCTTTGCCCTGCCAGTGGCCTTTTCTGAGTACCGTGTGTAGCACTGGAGCAGCAAGTCATAAAGTCAGCAGTGCTGTCGCCGCTCAGGCCACCAGTCTACACTGTGACTGTTCAGGGCACAAGTATGCGAAGCCGGGGCGTGAGCAGGCGTGTCCGATACTCTCCTGCCTCATCAGGACTTCTTGTGTTTTTGTTTGGGTAGTTGTTGTGATGACGCTCGGCTTCACACATGGTGACAAATGAGAATAAACCCGGTGCGAACTTTTAGCGCATGCTCATTGTCAATGTGCTCATGATCTCCTCCCTCTTTGTTTTATAAAAAAACAATGAATGACGTCAGCTTAATGTACAATGCCATGTTATCCTGCTTTATAGTCTCCTATCTAAATTTTTGTATTTTAAGCAGATGTCTGAACTGATCTGGGACTTGTATGTTTTTTCCATTCTTTATACATATCGCATTTCCTAAAAATTACACTTAGACTTACATTTCAGACTGAAATATGAGACTTCAACATTTTGTGATCATCTAAATCCCTAGTCATAAACAGTAGCATAGGTTTTAAACAAGATGTTCTTATTTCCCCCTGAGTGTCCCCTGATTGTGGTAACCATACTCCAATTGTACACAGTGTTCGGTTTGGTACAAGGCACTTGTGTGAGTGTGAGCGTGTGTGTGAGTGATAGGATAGGATAGGATGTTCAGTAACCCTGTGATCTGTGTTGTGTTGTAGAATACTCGGTAGAGACAAGAAAGCCCCCCGCACACTGTCCACATTTTGCTGCATTGGACAATGTGTACATGTTGTAAATAAATGACAATGTTGTAAATGTGGACAGTGTGCAGGTGCCTTCTATTCATTAACCTTGATGACCCAGGGGTTCCCCTCATCAGGGGTTCCCCTCCTATGCACCTGGCCAAAGGAGCTGTGCAAGAACTCTACACAAAAGAGTAGAATACTCAGCAACCTCTAACACTTTTTTTTTTGAACACTTTATTTTAAGAGTTTTCCATAGAATAGTAATAATACAATACAATTAAACAATCCATTTCAACTGGATTAAAAAGGGAACACATACAGACAGAATGACAACCTCCAACCCTTTAATCTGTCTGGTGTTGTGGAATACTCACCAACCTGTAGCCCTTTAATCGGTCTGGTGTTGTAGAACACTCAGTAATATCTAACCCTGTGCTCTGTCTGGTGTTGTAGGCTACTCCGTAATATCTAACCCTGTGCTCTGTCTTGTGTTGTAGGCTACTCCGTAATATCTAACCCTGTGCTCTGTCTGGTGTTCTGGCTACTCCGTAATATCTAACCCTGTGCTCTGTCTTGTGTTGTAGGCTACTCCGTAATATCTAACCCTGTGCTCCGTCTTGTGTTGTAGGCTACTCCGTAATATCTAACCCTGTGCTCTGTCTGGTGTTGTAGGCTACTCCGTAATATCTAACCCTGTGCTCTGTCTGGTGTTCTGGCTACTCCGTAATATCTAACCCTGTGCTCTGTCTGTTGTTGTAGGCTACTCCGTAATATCTAACCCTGTGCTCTGTCTTGTGTTGTAGGCTACTCCGTAATATCTAACCCTGTGCTCTGTCTTGTGTTGTAGGCTACTCCGTAATATCTAACCCTGTGATCGGTCTGGTGTTGTAGGCTACTCCGTAATATCTAACCCTGTGCTCTGTCTTGTGTTGTAGGCTACTCCGTAATATCTAACCCTGTGCTCTGTCTTGTGTTGTAGGCTACTCCGTAATAGCTAACCCTGTGCCCTGTCTTGTGTTGTAGGCTACTCCGTAGTATCTAACCCTGTGCTGTGCTCTGTGTTGTGTTGTTGGCTACTTCGTAATATCTAACCCTGTGCTCTGTCTTGTGTTGTAGGCTACTCGGTGGTGGCACCTTTCAAGCAGGTGGGCAGGAGCAGTGACCTGCTGGTACTGAGTTCCCCCAGGGAAGCCACGGAGGGCTGGAGCAGGAAGCCTCTGCCCCTCTCGGCAGCCCAAGGGCTCCAACTAACCACCGACCTGGAGAAAGACCACCACAGGTGAGATACCTGATCACCTATAGGGGGTTGGGCCAGGTGTTGCAATGTCTGTCTGTCTGTCTGTCTGTCTGTCTGTCTGTCTGTCTGTCTGTCTGTCTGTCTGTGTTTGTTTGCTTGCTTGCCAGCCCACATTGTTTTGGGTCGTCTGCTGTGCGCACCAAATGCACATTACCAAAGTCATGTATGACTTGAAACGTGTGCATCTAGCATTGACCAGAGGACTAGATTGACATCTCTGATTGCATTGCGTAGTCAAGTCTTTGTTATTCTTCGGAGAGGAAACTTCAAGAATCAAAACAAAAGCATAAGTCGAATTGCATACAATAGAACTTTTTGGGTAACATAGTCTGCGTAAATGAACAGCAGTACTTGGTCTTACAGGCATGGGGTAGTTTATGAAGCAGTGACAAGTGAAAGGAGAGCTATTTGGTTGCTCTGTGGTTTAGTGTTGCCAAACCAGCCTGTCCACTTTTAGCATGCACTGCTGTTTCAGGGCAAGAATGCTTCTCTAAAATGTCTCAGTTATGCAAACTGTAAGAGTGAAAGTGCATTCACATCCTCATAAATAGAATAGATCATTTCGAGTGATCATTTTGTGTACTTTTTGTTTTTTTATCGCAAACACTTCATGAATTGATGACACCTAGTGCAGTCTCACACTAGAGCTTGAAAGTCGTGATGATGCATACTCTGAAGACTGAGCTAGTGAGCTTCACACTGCATATCAATAGGAATACATCACTTGAAATAATATTTGTATGATATTAGGTGCAAGAGCTGCTGTTTTTAACCCCTTTGTGCAGAACCTAAGTTATTATCTTACTGGCCCCAAAATTGTAACGACCAAGTCTTAATCTGTTACTCAATCCTCTCTAGTCATGTCATAGCAATGCTGTTATCATGTAGCTGAGTCTTCTCAGCCATGGATCATGAACAGGTCCACCAGCAGGGCACATCTGTGCAGCTACGATGAGGTAATGGCTGTGAACTTTCCCTGTGTCTCAATCCACGCACTTGTGTCAGTGCACTGATGGCTAGTGCACACAGTGCACTGAGGTCTTCAGTGTACAGTGTCGTGGGAAATTTTGAGCACTATGCACTGTGCCCTCGCTGGAAGTGATGGTATTAGTAACAATCACAGGTACAATACCTGGCAGTTTCCCATAGAATTTTTGGAAACTATGGGGGCAGCCGGAATTTTTTTTGGGGGGTGGGGTTCACATGGCAACGGCGTTAATGAAAAGCTGCAAAACAATGAGTTCAGTATGACATGGATAAACTATAGGCCTACACTTCAGCCATTTATATTTAGAGAAATGACATAACATTTTACCCATGACATGCATAGTAGTATATTGTCCTTTATATTAAAAAGTACAGTACAGTGAATCATTTCTGTTTACAGCACACTTTCATTCGTCCCTCGTGCAGGGGTCTCGGCAATGAAAAAAAAAAAAGGAGCACAGACGAGACACATTCTACATGAGGGGTGCTGGTCACACGCCCAATTTTTAAAAATTCCTCCCAGTAAAAGGGCTGAACATATTCACATTCATACACACTCATATCTATATGCAGCCCTATGTCTCCTCTGCTGTTTCAATGAAGGCCTGCTACCTAACTCATTATCATACAACTGTAAAACAAAGCCTGGGCAGTGTCAGTAAACTCATCCCAAGTGTCCCTTCTCTGAAGGTTTTTTATTGCTTCCAAACTCAAGTTAACTACAACAAGCTTTTGATCCTTCTGCCTTTCAAGCACTCATGGTTTTCTCTATGGGATGTATTTACTCCAGGAGGAAAATGCAAAGGAAATTGTTGTTTCCCCAAGTTTTTTTTTTTTTTTCATTTTCCAAAAATAAAATAAAAAATAAAAAAAAATGTTTTATCCATTTTTGGAAACTACGAAAAATTTAATTTAAACTATGGCGGTGCGCCATAATTTCATCGATGTATGGGAAACACTACCTGGGTTTGCATGAAAAGGTTGGTGTCTCAGCAACATTACTTACAGAATTTGGAGACTGTTGACAGTGCACTGCAACGTGCAGTGTCCCTCGTTCAAGCACTGCGTTTTCCGCCATTGTTAGGGGATCATCCGGGCGTTTTCAGTGCACTGGCTCAACCGAATTTTTCAGTGTGAGCGCCCTAGGCACCGAAAAACAGTGCCCGAAGTGCTCAAGTGCATGGATTGAGACACAGGGTTAATCTATTACTCAATCCTCTCGGTCATGTCATAGCAATGTTATCATGTAGCTGAGTCTTTTCAGCCATGGATCATGAACGGGTCCACCGGCAGGGCACATCTGTGCAGCTATGATGAGGTAATGACTGTGAACTTTCTCTACCTCTTACCATGACCAACCGTAAGGGATTGTGCATGCATGTTAGGCCTTGACATGACGTTAACATGTTCTTATTTATTCACATGAACATTCTAGGCCCTGCAGTTATTGGAACACGCAGTCATAATCTGAGCCAATACCCTAAGCTTTCTAGGCATGTATCACAGAAGTGAGTACACCTTTCACATTTCTGATTCTGATTCATTTGCCTGGTGGACTGTTCGTGGTTTTTGGCTTGGCCTCCCCCTCAATGATGTCAGTCCTCATGCCACTCTACAGAGGCCTCTCTTATGGGGTCTCTACACCAACCCGACGGTTGTTTATTTTCACGCATTGGGGGCAGTTAGGACAGAGTTGGCTCGGTACATTTGTGCTCATTACAGTACAAATTATTCGAAGAATATTAACGTTTATTCACTTTTGTAAAAACACTGCTATTATTTTAAGCATAACAGTATGTGGCTGTGGTTAGGTTGGTTTATGAGCGGGTGGGCGTCCCTCCTGTGTGCCTTCTCTGAGGTTTGTGACTGTGTGTCCCTCCATTGTGCTGTTGTTTAGCCTGCATGCGAGGGTCAGGGGTGGCTAATGGTGGCTGATGAATTGCTTGATTTATTACTTTAATGCCGAGACGCCAAAGCTGTCTGCCTCCTCTTTTTTTCACCATGCCACCGCCCCATTCTGGATCGCGCTGTAATGCAATCCAGTTGTGGTCCTATATTATCACCGTGTCAGAGCCCTGACACACTATAGTGACTATGCTGACAACTTTAATTAGATCGTAGTGTTGTATTTTTTTCTGGCCATTGATATGACGGTTACCCCTTCAGCTGTCATTTAGATATTACACAGGGAGGCACTAGGCTGGGAAGATGTTTGGAGAGTATTTTATTGGTTAGTGATGTGCTCCCTTAACTGTTCTCAGTTGATCCATTCTCTGATGATGCTGAAGAGTTTTGTTATGTGTCCTATTGATTTTCAGCTGGGATTTCTTTGTGCAGATGATGTAATTTATTGCCCAGTGGAATTAATCATGGATAAACTACAGTTTTAATCTGTATGGTCTTTATTTATTTTTTTATAAATGCATTTGAAAAGTGCAAACAAGAATCCAAGACAAACTTAATCAGTTATCTAAAACGTGAAACAAATACATGGCCTTTCCTAGAAACTAATGTGTCATAAATGCTTTGATAATGTAACATTGATGGTGCTCATACTTTTTAAGATAAGATAAAGATAAGATAAACTTTTATTGTCTGTACAGAAATTTGTCTTGCATGACACTTCTCCACAATCCACATGTAAATGCACATTAAAGACACACAAAACACAACATGGCCTATATAGTCTAGTCGTCTAGGTCCATAAACTGTTAGGGCAGCACAGTCCAATAAAAGTTTAAAAAGTTACCAAGTTAAGTTACTAAAAATAAGTTTCTAAAAGTTACTAGAAAAAAGAGTTAATAAGTTACTAATTAAGTTACTAAAAATTAATTTACTAAAAAAATTGTTTACTGTTCTACTGAGAGTTCTCAGAATAAGGTGCAGATCACCCTGAAAGTGGCTCTTGGCAACGCAACACAACAACACAGGCCATCTCGTAACAGGAAGTGTCTTCAAACATGGCGTCGTATTGCATCTGTAGTTAGGCCTTGTCACGATAAAAAAATTTGCTGGACGATTGGCCAAGAAATTATTGCGCTAAACGATAATATTGTCTTCTCGGTTATTTTTAAAATATATATATAAAGACAATGGGATAGAAATGCAAATACACCCTTTCTAATTTTGAAAGCGTCACAGCAGGGGGTGCTAGATAGAGGGGTAGATAGAGAGATAGACAAGGTATACAGACTGAAAATTAAAAGTACACCAACGTTTAAGCATCATTGCGCTGAGTGAAATGTGCCTATCGATATTCAGTCTAATAGAGAGTGACAAGGAAAACAAAGAAGCATGCGATAACTTATTGTGACAAAAAAAGTTATCATGCTTGAAAAAAACTTATTGTACGATATATTAACTTATTGAATATTGTGACAGCCCTATCTGTAGTGTCATCACTATCCTCTTGCTCTCTGCTGAGTTCCCATGGGGTGAATTACACCGTAGGGAGTAGGGACCCCCATGAGACCTGTGTGTCCCCTGCCAGAGTGACCACACTCGTGAGGAATGGCTGCGGTGTCTTTCGCGTGGAGGTGTCCCGCAGGCTGATCCTAATTGCCCGGATTCTTCAGGGCTTTACAAAGACAGATGCTGAGCCGCGAGTGTGTGCAAAGAGTCCCAGGCCCGCGATAATGATCGCACGCGTTACCAGACTTGGCCTCCCCTGGCTTGGCTGAAGTGGTCTTTGCCAAGGCCTTGTGTCTTTACAGCTTAATACTATACTATAGCAGCTGCTACTGTGTGTGCGTATTCATATTGTACCTGGTATTGTTGCGTTCATGTTAGGGTCACACGTGGTCAGAGTGTGTATATATGTCCTGTTCTCTTTGACAAAGTGTGAAGCCCATTGTGTCTGCGTCATCTTTTTTTCCTGTCTTTCCTGGATAGATGAAAATGAAATGGTTATGAATAGTTGTACTGTTAATTTGTGTGTTTTTACTTGTAGCATGAAATTTCAACAGAGCACAGAGCAGTTACCTAATATTGTTAAAGGGGTATGCCACTACACGGATCCATTGACTTTCACTAGCTTAGCGACATACTCCCTCTTTTAACTTGTCTCAAAGCAAGACAACGCTTAACATGAAAAATAAGACACTTTACCGCCTTTATAAACCCCAGCCAACTACAGTGCCCTCCATAATTATTGGCACCCCTGGTTGAGATGTGTTTTTTAGCTTCCAATTATTTATTTATTTTTCTAAATAATATGGGACCTTAATGGAAAAAAAGAGAAAAATCCAACCTTCAATACAAGTGCATTTATTCAGTGGGGAAAAAATCCCACATAAAGAAATAATTATTTGACATCAAATAATGTGTGTCACAATTATTAGCACCCCTGGTGTTAATATTTTGTACAACCCCCTTTTGCCAACAAAAGAGCACCTAATCTTCTCCTATAATGTTTCACAAGATGGGAAAAGACAGAAAGAGGGATCTTCAGCCATTCCTCTTTGCAGAATCTCTCTAAATCATCCAGAGACCTGGGTCCTCACCTCTGTACTCTCCTCTTCAGCTCACCCCACAGGTTCTCAATGGGGTTGAGGTCTGGGGACTGAGATGGCCATGGGAGGAGCTTGATTTTGTGTCTGGTGAACCATTTCTGTGTAGATTTGGCCATATGTTTAGGGTCATTGTCTTGCTGAAAGACCCAGTGACAACCCATCTTCAGCTTTCGGGCAGAGGGCAACAGATTTTGATTTAAAATGTCCTGGTATTTCAAAGCATTCATGATGCCATGCACCCTAACGAGGTTCCCAGGGCCTTTGGAAGCGAAACAGCCCCACAGCATCACTGACCCACCCCCATACTTCACAGTGGGTATGAGGTGCTTTTCAGCATGCGCATCTTTCGTGGCACGCCAGACCCACTTAGAGTGTTTGTTGCCAAAATACTCAATCTTGGTCTCATCTGACCAAAGCACACGGTCCCAGTTGAAGCCCCAATACCGCTTGGCGAACTCCAGACGTTTGCGTTTATGATTGTGAGTGAGGAAAGGTTTTCTCCATGCATGCCTCCCAAACAGCTTGTTGGCGTGTAGACAGCGCCTGATGGTTGATTTGGAGACTTTGTGACCCCAGGATGCTACCATTTGTTGTAATTCTGTAACAGTGAGCTTTGGACATCTTTTGATTTCTCTTACCATCCTTCTCACTGTGCGTGGTGGCAAAATAAACTTGGGTCCTCGTCCAGGCTTGTTTACCACTGTTCCAGTTGTTTTGAACTTCTTAATTATTCCTCTCACAGTGGATATGGGCAGCTGCAGTTAAGTGGCAATCTTCTTGTAGCCTCTGCCTGACCTGTGAAGGTCGACACACATCTGCCTCACTTGTATGCTGTGTTCCTTTGTCTTTCCCATGTTTAAGAGTGGATAAGAGAAATGGCCTCTGTGTCACGTCATATTTATACCCCAGGGAAACAGGAAGTGATGAATTACTAATTAAATGTTCCTACATACTCTGGTAAACTTTGTAAACTTCTGTAGAAATGACAGAAATGCTTCAATTATATTTATTTCCTGGGAATTGTTAAGGGTGCCAATAATTGTGGAACAGGTGATTTAACCCTCTAGCTACCAGGATTTTTTTTGAATAGGTCGGAATTCTACCAGGAATTCTAAGGAAAAATTGACATTTTGGTCATATTTTAAATAATGTCAAATAACTTGAAAAGAAATGAAGTGTCAATTACAAGTTACTTTCATATTAAAGTAGAGAAAACACACTTTCAAATGGTATATCATTTATGGATAATTCATTGTTCAGTATTCCCATAGAGTGCCTTTGATGTGGATTAAATGATAAAAATGTGATAAAATCCGATATTATCTAGGCCTATCTATCTATATATCTATATATTTAGGCCTATCTATCTATCTATCGATCTCTCTATACATCTATCTATCTATCCTTCGTCTATCCATCCATCCATCCAGGGTCAAAGTTGAACAATGATCATGTGACGACAACAAATGTCGTTCACCCAAAAGTCCTGTTTTCAAGCGGTTTCAAGCGGTATAACTGTAATGGACTACAGTAGCTAATAATGTTTGAACTAAACCATGCCAAAGACGTGTAAGGATAACCGTAGAAGTGTCCGTGATAGCAGACAGGACATGAATGGAGCTGTAAGGAAGTTTCCCCTCCCGACTTGGCACAGGTAAGACGCGCCAGGCATCACCGACTAATACGGAATTGAAGTGCTACAAACACCACGTTGGTAAGCTATTATTGGAAGTTAGCATTCAACTCAACGTATTCACGCACATTTTTATGAAGGACACGTGGAGTAGTAACAGTCCTTGACTGCTTTGCCAAAGCTGACACGCAAAAAGAGTAGCCTATCATGCTGCGCTTCCAGATGCGCTGTTACGCAGAGCTGTAGCTGTCCGTTGTTCCAGGAAACTAAGATAGTTGGATACCAACATATGGTTTGACTCTGAAAACACATCGAAGACAGTTTACATTTTTAATATGTAGCGTGTAGACATCGGCTGGACAGTTGTGTTTGCTATTTAGGACCATGGCAGAACTCATCACAGTTGAACACCATCTCATAAGCCTAATAAAACAACATGATCTAAAAATAGCCTAAATAGTCATAAACATGTGCTGGTGACCATGAAAATAGATCGAAGAGGGTTGGAAGTTTTCATATTTAGTGTATATTGGTTGTAGAAACAGAGTGGTTGTGTTTGTAGCCATCCAATCTCGGACGGCCGTCATTTGAATTGACGGCAGATTGCCAAATCGCATAAAGCGGCGCATCTCGTAATAAAATCTAAATACTGAAAAATAATATAATATAAACATATAGTTTTTATACTGAAAGTATATCGAGGAGGGTCTGTAATATTGAGCTAAAGTGTTTGAAAGCTGGAAAAACTGCATGATGACGGCCGTTCAGCCGTATTTTCATATGAAAATATTCCAGCCGGCCGCGGCCGTTCTGGTACAGATCCAGCCGGACGTTCATGGCCGTTATGGTAGCTAGAGGGTTAATGAAAAATAATTATTTTTTAGTCAGGGATTTTTTTATTTTCTTACAATTCATTTGAGTTGAAGGCTACATTTTCCTACAATTTTCAGTGTGACAGTATTCTTCTGCAATAAACACTGAATTTATTTTAAGCAGGGCTTTGAACCGGTTCAAGGAACGAAAACGAAAACCGGGAACTTTTTGTATTTTACAGGGAACAGAAACGAAACCGGAAACTTTATTATTTTTTATGTTCTGGAACGGGAACACTTATTTGAAAATAATGGTAACCGGTTAATACCTGTTAATAGCGTTCCTCAAATAAAATTAAAAAAGCAACTATTTTCCTGCACACGTTACCATGACGGATGAGATTCACGTCCTGTGTGACATCAGACATACTCTGAATGGAGAGAGAGCTGTGGATTACTAAGTCTCCACTCCGCATCTTAAATAAGACAAACCACTGTCATACATTTCCATTGCATCATTGTAAGACATTGCAGAGAAGCACGTGTGAAGCGCACAGAGAATGTTCTACGTTATTGGGCATCCATGGCCGCTTCAAATATGCACAAACTCACAATGTCCATCATAGCGCTCCCTGTGACCCAAGTCAGCGTGAAGCGTGCATTTTCATCATTGAGGTTTATTCTCCGCTTCTCCCCTTAGGTCGTCCCTGAATGACAAAATTCTGGAGGATATTCTTTTCATCCACTTGAATAAACAGTTTGGAATGTAGGCTGACTCATTTGCACTTCCGTCTTTCTTGGTTAATTAACGTCAGTTAGGCCTATGGGGAGTAATCAGCTGACAGGAACGAAATTAACCGTTCCGGAAACAATATTTTTTTGTTCTAACCGGTTCGGGAACGTCAATTTATTGGTGGAACTCATAACCGGAAACGTTATAATTCCGTTTCTGTTCGGAACGGAACGTTTGGAAAAAAATAACGGTTCAAAGCCCTGATTTTAAGGCTTTTAACACATCTCAACCAGGGGTGCCAATAATTATGGAGGGCACTGTATTTTAACTGTATTAAGCCCCAAAATAGTGGCATACCCCTTTAAGATGTACTCAAATGATGAACTAATGATGAAGGATAAGGGCATAGTGCACATGCAGAAAGGCAGCCCTAGGCCCTGCTGTGGCCAAACGGTAGGGCATTGGGTTACTACGCCGGCGACCAGGGTTCGATTCTGGCCCGTGTCTTTTGCCGATCCTTCCCCATTTCTCTCTCCCCTCTCATTTCCTGTCTCTCCCCCCACTGTCCTGTCTGAAATAAAGGCATCAAAAGCCTTGTTCTAAATCTCCTTTGTCGTATTTTTCAGATTGTCTTTGCTGGACACCTGCTTGGACCTTGTGAAGAGGTTCGCCATGTTGTACAAGGACACGCCTTCCTTCTTCCACATCTTTCGGCCAATCAGAATGGCCTTACAGCAGCTTCCTCTGCAGAGCTTCCCCTCCGCGTTACAGGTGAGGTCAATGACTGTATAGTAACACTCGATGGGCGCAGCGCCATTCCGAGGATCTGTAGCCATTTCCACTGTTATTTGCAACCAGAGCGCTGGATTTCCTGCTTGGAACTGCCAATCAGAAATGCCCACGCCACATCAGGGCAGAGTCATGGAAGTAAGAGTTAGGCCAGGCGTCACCAACATTGTGCCCGCGGGCACCAGGTAGCCCTCCAGGAGCTTCTGAGGTGCCCACCAAGGATAATAAACAGTGATCACTATAAGGTTTTAGTCACAGTTCATGCTTTTCTGAATTTAAATATGAGATTATTTATTCTTTATAACCTTTAGGCAAATTATCATTCAATAATAGTGTGATATGATAATGATGCCAAGACATCAGTAGAGGATTTTTGAACAAAAGTAGCCCTCGGGTAGCCCTCAGTAGCCCTCAGACCCAGAAAGGTTGGGGACCCCTGAGTTAGGCTAATCCCATTGACCTCAGTGTTCCAGTTTTAAACAAAGATGGCGGCTCATGGAGCCTTTGACACACAAATTGCCATTGACATAAATCCAAAATAGTTCCAGGAAGTGATCGTACAACACAGAAATTGCAGTAAACGTAAATGTAATTCATTGTTTTATTCTTTCTTCTTATGTAGTGGTTCTGTGTTAGTAGTGTCTAGTAAAAAGAAAGCTGCTGCCTGGAATTATTTGAATTTGTGAAGCATGTCTAGTCACCAAATTACTTCCTGTACCCCGGTTGTCACAACTCTGGGGTGAGTTTCTCAAAAGGGAAGTTGTTAGCCTGTTAGCAACTTCGGTAGTTGCCAATGGGAAAATGCATTGAAAGCAACGAAGTAGCTAATGTAGTAAGCAACTTTGGTTTCGAGAAATTCACCCCTGAATATTCCATGGCTCTGCATCAGGGTGCATGACATGTTATTGAGTGGGCGTTTCTGGGGTCCGTATCTCGAAAGCGTCTTTGCTAACGACGGTAGCAACGTCCTTCGTAAGAGCGACTCAACTGTCTTTCGACAGCGACGCTCACCACTAAATCCAAGGGAATGGTGTTACGTCTTAAGGCGGTTAGCAACGACAAGAATCGAGAAACGGACCCCTGATTGGTAATTCCAACCAGGAAATCCTGCTTGCAAACAAACAGTTGAAACTGCCTCAAATCCCTTGAACCATACTGCACGTCCACTCTAATATACAACCGTTTGCTTGATATGCCAATGATTCTCTGTGCACCAGGGCAGCTGAAGAAGAATGTGTTGTAACTCCTCTATTTTGGTGTTTACCAGGAACGTCATACAGAGGTCCTGGAGCTTTTACCAGAAACGCCTGCCCAGCAACCTCCACTTGTCTTTGACAAGAAAAAGCCCATTCCTCTCAAAATGCTTACCCCCAAGATCGTAGAAGTGTAAGTTTGATGATCTAATGGGTTTTGTTTTGTAATGGACATGATAACTTTTTTTATTTTCCATTTCAGCCAGCTCTGCTATTAACGCCCATGTTAACCTATGTTCAGTCATGATTGTTTTTTCAAGGCCAAGCCATCTCCCACTCTTGTCCCCATCCTCACTGTCACATCTTAAAATGAAGACTTGAAAGGGTGTACTAAATGACTGATACAATACAATATTCTATATATTACCCAGTACATAGTTGCTAATGCTATGTTCCGTACTCAAAGTTTGTGTGTGTGTGTGTACGCGTGCCTGCCTGCCTGCGTGTGTGCTAAATGTAATGTAGTACAATACATATTCACTTATGTACAGTGGTGCAGTAGGAATTTTTAAAGTGGGGGTGCCCGATTTGTGAGGTCAACTTATCATGTCAACTTATAGGCAACTTATCATGTCAACCCCCTTTTTGTATTGAAACACGGACAGTATTTTTCTTTTTTAAGTCTCACCTCAGGAGAAGTGTGTGGACTGCGTACCCCCGCGTACCACGCCCACTACACCCCTGCTTATGTACAGTATAATAGCACCATGAAACGTATTTCCGCCCCACATTAACCCATCCATGTCCTCCATGTGGTCCCCTTGGCTGCGTGCAGGCTGGACTACGGCAAGAAGCGAGGCAACACCAAGGAGCAGCGGGAGCAGGAGCGCCTGAAGCACAAGTACAAGAAGGAGTTCAAGGGAGCCCTGCGGGAGATCAGGAAGGACTCGCGCTTCCTCGCCCAGGAGAAGCTCTCCGACATCATGAAGAGGTACGTGTGACAGCGGTGGTGGCGGCTTATGTGGTAGGGGAGACTGTTCAGCAACCAAAAGGTTGCAGGCAGGAGCCCCGCTCTACCTGACCACATGGATGTGTCCTTGGGCAAGATACTTGACCCCAATTTGTTCCTGGTGTCAGGGTGGTGCCCTGTGTGGCAGCCACTGTGGCCAGTGTCGGAATGGGTGAATGTGAGGCATGCAATGTAAAGCGCTTGGAGTGGAAAGGCACTATAGAAATTCAGTCCATTTACCTTTTGCGTTCCTCTTGGCATAGCTGTTGGCATTGTTGTATTCGGGTCAGTGGCGTTTCTGTTGGGAGCTCAGACGTCAGGTGCTACAACAGCTAATGTCCATAAATTAAATAGTAATTGGTAATGCATGTACAGCAATGGATATGATTCTTATGATTCTCTCCATTAAATCCAAAGAAAAAATAATTTCATCCATACAATGGTGCTTTTGACTGTGCTTGCACCACCCTGACATGTGCTACTGAAACGTTGTCATTGGCCCATTCTCACAATTCCTCTATTTGGTTGCTGTGTAAAATGATAAAATCTATGCCAACATTATGAGGGTGTGTGTTTGCATTACCACAACTGTCAACAGTTTGCTTTCACAGTTCCTAATGCATATTTGTTACCTGTACATTTTGATAAAACCATGAAATCCCTTCCACATCTTTCATCCAAACATTGTCGTAATAAGCACGCACAAATCAACAGACAAGAAAGATGTGACAAGATGTGTTAATTGTAGACAATGAATCGCCTTTGATGATTGCCCAAACAAGATTACTACATGACAGGGTTTTGACCACCTAAAGTTGAGTGGCAATGCCTGTGGATTAGTGTATATTGTCACCATGCATATCAGGAAACACGTGTGCATGAGAGAAAGAGAGAGCGAGAGAGCGCGATTGAGAGAGAGAGAGAGAGAGAGAGAGAGAGCGAGAGAGAGGTGATGTTCGTGTGCACCTCCCCCCGTGTGTGCGTGCATGCGTGTGTGTTTGTTTTGCTTGTTAGTTTTGCCTTGTCTTATGTTTGTCATGTGTCTGTTGTGCACACCACAGGGATTCAGAGAGGAAGAGGAAGGTGAAGGAGCTGATGGGCAGCTTGTCTACTCAGGAGGGAGAGTGGAAAGCCATGAAGAAGATGAAGAAGAAATGAGCAATAACATCTGGAACAACCTGAACTTTTATGTTCCTTCTTCTCTTTCACACCCACACACACACTCTCAACGCCACTTACTGTACAAGGAGCACAGTGGATCGCAGTGCACTGCCATAACACTGGTCTGTCCCTATGGAACTCGGCGCCTCCATGTCATGTTGTCATGGAGATGGATTGCTGACTTGGCGAAAATCTTTTTAGACACACACAGCTGTGTGACCGGACTTGAATTTTTTTTGTTTTATTTTTTTTTTTCAGTTTTTATGGCATAATTGGACACCTGAGAAGGGATGCGTGTGGGGGATGCTGACTTTTCATATATGTGTATGTGTTGTGAATAATACAATTTTGAACTACAAATGTATTAAATCTATTACTTCTGTTGTAAAACAAAACAGAGTAGCATATTCTGACATTGTCTTTCTGAAAAATACCCAGTGCAAAGCAGAAGCACAACTGAAAATCCATCTGAAGATTATGGTTCATTCTCTAGCAGACTGTAACAGACTATATCTCTTTTTTTATTAAAACAATTTAAATTCCCATGTAAATGGCCTGCCTGTGCAGAATTTTCTACTGTAATGCTTCACATTTACTGGGGTTCATCTAGCGGAATGTCATTTTGACGTTGTCAATAGGAATTGGAATCCAATGTTTCAGATGTAGCGCATGCCTTCAATGAGCTATCCAAGAATGCAAAATGTCTTCTGAATGTCTTCAAATAAACCACACATTTGCACATTGTAGGTGCTACGTGTGCGGTATTCCACTTACCAGGCAGTGCATTGTAAACAATAGACAGTTTCTGATTGCACTTAGTATATTTAAAGGTTATTGCTTACAGTCCCTGGGCCTGGAAGACCTATGGGTTCAGGAGCCTTGCTAACCTTACAGAGCCCCCGATGAGAAACACTACACCTAGAGCAATGTGGCTTTGGGTGCCTTTCTCAAGGACTCTTCAGCCATGGGTGTAGGGGTTGAAACTGCAACAATATAAGCTGAAGACAAGTCTACTTGCCATTAGGATATGGCTGCCTCAGCCATTATGGGATAGTGGTTAGAGAGGTGGACTTGTGATCAGAGGGTTGCAAGTTCAAATCCCACCCTTACCTCTCCCTACACCGCTATCCATGGCTGAGGTGCTCTTGAGCAAGGCACCTAACCCCACGTTATTCCAGGGACTATAATAACCAATACCCTGTATCTAAAAACCTGTAAGTCGCTTTGGATTTTAAAAAAGTGTCAGCAAAGTGTAATGTAATGTCTCGGGTAAAGAGCTGAGGATTTTTAAACTATGGGTCCAAAAATGACAGTGGCTCTGAATATTTTCCCACTCCCCATAAAGCCTGCTGTCCCAAACATGGACATAATCATTTCAATTGATTAAAGAAAAAACTCTCTGATTGAATTGATGATGTCCTCAGTCCAGTAAGTAGTTGTAACAACAAACATCTCCTATGCTTCTGGAACAGCCTCTTCCCTCTCAAAACAGCATAACAAGTGTACTTTTCTGAATTTCTACTTTACTAACGTACACGCTTCAGGACGGCAGGTTTTCTCTCTTTAGGGTCTGCACTGTCTGTTCGTGTGTGTGTTCACAGCCAGTTTTACATACAGCCTCCCCACTCCCTATTTTACCCATGCCAGCAGTTCACCTAGGGGTCGCTGTCGAGAGAGTGCATCCAGAGCCGTAACAGCTCTGAGCGCAGCCCATTCATTCTGAATGGAGTCAACACTCCTCCGTTGGCGCCCCTAGAGTGCAGTGCCACCCGGAAGAGGGGAGTCTCTCGTAATACCCTTAAAACATCTCTGGTGTGTTGAGTCAACGATGCGCACGCATTCAGTGAGGTCGTCGATTCTGAACGGGTCAATAAGTGTACTATTTTCTCTTAAATTTGCATACCTGCCGACCATTACGCATTTTGTGTAGCAGATACGGATTTTGACATCAAACTACGGCGCTGTCACTTCAAAATACGGGAAAAACCAATAGCAAAGTGTGTTCATGGGCCCTTATAAATTGCTCTGTAGACTTGCAACCAGACAGAGCCGTAGACATGGCTCTGCTTGCAATTGTCTCGCGCTGGCCTTTCCATTGGCCAGCAACGTGTGGGGGGGAATATTGACCAATCAGAGCGCTAGTTTGGATGTCTTCATTTGTTATGCTGCGCTCCTCTCGAGCCGAGGCATCAGCTGCGTGCCGACAGAAAGTTTGCTTCGAAATCACACAAGCAGAGAGACTGGTTAATGTAGCCTACTCCTATAATCTCTGAAACAAGTGTCCTCCTCCTGTCATCATGTATTATCCATCTTGGTACTGTCGCTGTAGTTTTACAAGTGAGCACCGTCAAAATCACCGTTTCAAAGGTAAATGGACTTTGAGAAATAGCCTGTATGGGAATAGTGAATTGCGTCCAATTGCTAAATCCCTAAACTTATGAAAATAAATAAAGGCCGAGGTCTGTCGTAATGATTCACCCAATGTTTTGCCGTATTTGACGGCAATATGTTGTTGCTTGTTTTGATATTGGACCGAAACGAGATTACTTCCGAATGAGAAAATGTGTCGATGACCGCGCTATAAATTAGCTGATTAGCAGCAAACTAAATTCGGTTTCCCTTTGCGCCGGATCATTTTAACTCGGGAAAATAATGCGATAGTTCTAACGGTTGTGCTCGGAGTAGGTCTACATCTGTAACCTACCATGACACCGTATAGGAATACTGTTCCCCCTGAGTCATGGCCCATTCTGTGAACAGGTGTAACAGGTCGTGCGTCATACCAAATATGCATCACTCCACGACTACTATCCGTAATCACGTATGGCAATCTATTAATAAAATCAATTATCCTATCATCATATATGTGCCGAACAGTGAACAATAGCCAACTCATGACGGCAGATGAGGGTAGATAGGCCTACTATTATGCAGAGAAGTGAAAAAAAGAAGCGATGCCCCTCAAAAGTTACTGTGGAAGTTCCAAGAGCATTGGCCATTAGCCCCCGTCCCTCAGAGCCACTACATGACGCATTTTGTACTGAATGAATGCTGAAAGTGTGATTTTGATGTTAGCCCCCAAGGTAATAATATTAACCTGATATTATCCTATCTTACTGTAGATAACACTTTTCTTTATCTTTTTCTCTACTGCTGATGCTTCTTCACAGAAGGTGACATCACCATTTATTAGTATTGGGGGAGATGATGTAAGAATCATTACAATTCAACTTTTTGTTCATAAAAATCACTGAAATGCCTCTGTATTTTATGATCAAATTATACATTTTCCTACATGTACCTTCTACAGCCAAACAAATAATCTGCAAATGCTTCAATTTCATACTCAATTCCAGCTCCTTAACACCCCCCAAGTGACCAAATGCTCTGTTTGGCTGGTACATAGGATAACTTAATAGCCACTTAGGCCTACTAGCCAGACTGGTGGTATGTTTGACTAGTAAGATTAACAGCAATATTGGCTGGTGATCAGTAAAGTTAATTTAGAGGCCTGAATTCCAGCACACTATATCATAGCATTTCATTGGTGTTATGGTGTGAAACAAAAAAAAAAAATCTTTCATGAAAGTTTAATAAATTATGGTAGTTCAAAGTACTGTGAAGAGCAAGATAAACTATTTGCCAGATACACGGGATGTTAGGCTAAAATGCATTAAAATGCAGGAAATTGCATCTAAGAAAAGCATTTTTTTCTGGGGGAGGACCCCCCTGCCTGAATGAAGTGTCTCATATCTTCCCTGTTGACATTTGGCAACCCTAGGTGTAGGGCAGACTATGCAAAACAAAGTAGGCTCTCAGATGGGCCCGCCGACGACCCCGTTGCTTTGCCATGCCAAGTTGTTGCGCCGTGAATTGCCGCGCCGCGATAAGTTGCTACTCAATTTTTTTTTAAAAGGTTGGCAGGTATGAATTTGTGAATTGACCGATCACAAGCCACGCCCATTTTTGGTGCATCATAATTCAGCTGGTTAGAACCCTCGGACAACTTGCACCAGGAGAATGTTCAAACTGCTACTACTCCTGTCTTCAAAGTAGCCTAGTCTAAAGAGAAATAAAAAATACTAGTCATTATTCTCATGAAATTTGTTACAGTTCACAAACAATAGCCTATCCTATCCTATCGAATTTGTCAGAGGAAGCATGATGTAACAATCAATGGGCGGGGCTTGGGATTGGTCAATTGGTTTGGACTCTGCTACTGTCATAAAGATAACGTCAACACTTTCTTTTGTATAAAAAAACAAACATTACTAAATAAAATACAAATAAAGATACAAATATCAGCTCATAACAACTAGAAGATGGGCAAAATTGTTTGGATAACAACTCAATTGCATGAGTGAGGAAGAGGAGCTAAGGACGTAGGTAGGCTCAGAGCAGGGTAGGTTGTCTGTAGATTGCATACGACTGATTCTACGTTTCGAATGCGCTTTTGGCAAAAGGAAAATGTCAAGAATATTTTTTTCTACACAATACAGCAACATGGCCTACAAAGTAAAAAATGCAATCACACGAAACTGGGACATATTATTGAGCGATGACACGCTTTCCTCATTGTTTTCAGCACCTCCAACTGTCTCCTTTCGAAGGGCCCCAACACTCAAAGACAGTTTGGTCAAAAGCCACTTACCAGCTGACAAACCCAAGCTGCACTTCCCTAAGCCAAAAGGCACTTACAGATGTGGTGCCTGTAATCACTGTGACAATATTAAGAGGGAGGACAAGTTTGTGGATGTTTTTACACAGAGACTCTTCTATTGTCGTGAATTTGCAAATTGCAATTCAACATTTGTGGTTTACAGATTGGAATGTGAATGTGGATGTTTTTATGTGGGCCGCACCAAACGAAAACTTCGGCAAAGACTGGCTGAACATAAGAATGCCATCAAAACAGTGAACCCCAACTACCCAATGGCTCAACACTACAAAAATGCTGGTCATACCAACCACATGACTCTAAAAGCCATGGTCATTGAAACCATTCCAAAAAGCACCAGAGGGGGTGACAGACTGAAACGGCTCTTACAGAGAGAAACCAGAGAGTGTTTATGGGTAGTACGAGAGAGCAATCTCGCTACTTTTTCCGGGTGGTACTGTCCACTAAGTGGCGCCATCCAGGCAGCGCAGAGGAGCGCCAAGGAGCGCAGAGGCTGTTGAAATGAATGTGGTCCCATGGAGCTCAACCACGATGCTGCCATTGCTTTGGGAGAGAATTGGTATCATCGTTTCATTTTATTTTTCCAAAAGGCAGGATGGATTATCCTTTCAAACAGCAGTTAGTTTGAATGTTTAAACTTGCTGGATCTTTGTAAAATACGTCTTTATTGTCAATATGACGTCACGAGTGGCTTCACACACTGCGTTTGGATTGGTCGGCCGGCTGCATTGCTGTGATCACGACGGCCGTAAAGCAATTTTGTTAGCAAGATGCTAGCGGAGCCTGACTCATAAATGCCAAAGCTGTAGGAAATCAGAAGGACATAACTCCCATATTATTGTACATTTCATTGAAATCCACATTGGTTTCACAGAACTTACAGTAATATTGTCAAGTTTCAGCAGACAGCGAGCACAATTGTCAGTTATTAGCGCCAGCCTTATGACCTCTGCTGTCTCGACAGCGCTCCCTAGGTGAACTGCAGGCACGGGTTTGAGGGCGAGATTCAACACTGTATGTAAACCCACTGTGGAGAAACATTTTGGATCCATACATTGAGGGCCACATCCTACCCTGGTCTTAATGAAGAAATAGACTTTTCTCCTTTTTTATGAAGTACCCCATGTTTGCCCCTTATCGTATTTTTTAATTATGTTGTGTTGTAGACTGCCTTATATGGCCAGTGAAAATGCCATAGTCTTCTGAATTTACCTCTGCCTATGCACCTATAGATGTCTGCATCTAGGCCCCTGTTTTAACTAAGAACTTAACTGGGCCCTTGAAGACTTTTTTGTTATTGTTTGTCCTTGTCTATTGTTTACTTTGCAAATGCACTGGTGATGGGATTTTTATGTTAAAATGTATGTCACACTGCACTGATTTTGATTGGCTGTGTCTCTGTGTCACATGACATGGAATCCATTTTAAAAACATCTTTGCAAGAAGCAACAAAGTTTGCCCTGATGAAGACTCGAAACGCGTAGGCGTTATCCATTAAAATAAAGGATTTTTAACTTTTTTCACTAAGATCAGTGTGCCTCGGATCATTCTTCTGACTACCACTTTCAACAAGGAACCTTTTTTTTGGACCTTCACACTTTGGAGATAGTCACAAGCCAATTAATGAAGTTATCTTGTCCTTTCTGAAGAGCACCTGATTCTTTGACAAACAATTGACCCAACGCAGCACTCTCCTTTTTCCTCTTTTATGTCAATTATCTGTATTTAAAAAAAAATGACCTAGATGTTTCCATAGTGTATACATTTAAGTTTCCAAACAAACAAATTGCCAAGCTTAATTTGTTAAATATTTGAATGAAAGCGAACATTTGCTTTATTTTTTGTCAACAGTGTTATGGACAAATACTATGTCATTTCAAGCATATATAAAAATACTACACAGTTGAGTGATGTTTGAAAGTTCTTATGTCCATTAGCAACACTGTTGTCATTAATCTGTGTAATTGATGGAAAATGTGATTGTTGAGCTTCATAAGTAGGATTTTATGATTCACTGTGATACCGACTGACACTTTTTTTCATTAAAAATCCCTGTAACGTCTGATTTGAATTTAGTCAACCTCCTTCTCTAGAGATAATCCTAGTATCTGTTCATAGGGTTTTTTCAACACCACTTTCAAAACAGTCAACTGTGTTACTCAACTGTGTTACAGTTAACAGTGCAGGGGAACAAGTCGGCACTTTTTTTCTCCCTAAAAAAAAATGATTTTGTTTGTTTGTCCATCAGTATGGAGATAAATTGGAAAAAACACACTCCGCCTCAACTGTCATAACTGATGCGTAACACAGTTGACGGTGACACCGCTTGACATTTCAGCCATTTTCAGGTTGTTGTGCAAACTGAAAACCTCAGAGCTTCCACCAAGACACCTTAATCAATTTATGCCTTTGTACGCTTCGTCTGTTTTTCTACTTTTGATTTCCAATTCAGGTTCTTGTGATTATGTTGAGAATACGGTTGACAGGCAATTTTCTTGCTGTAAGACCATAAAGAATAATGAATTAAATTATGGAAGAGGTGAACTCAAAACTCATGGAACAGTCTTCATATCACCACCCGAAGAGGTAATGACATTTTATGCTGTTGGTTGGTTAGAGGACTTAGGACCAAACCCTTACTGATTTATGGCGGGGATTTCAGTGTGTGACATGGTTAACACAGTTTTCTGGGACGCACACAAAATGGCTAATTTAATGCATAATGGAAAGCACAATAGACTTTTAACAGTTTTGTTCTATTGCTATAACTACCGTGAATCAACATTTGCAATAATCTTGGAAATAACAATGTTTTTTACATGCTAATAGGAAGACTGAATCTGACATTTGGAAAACGAGGACGGCATGAAAACGTCCAAAAACCTGTATAAATAAAATATTCAGTCTTGCAGAGGAAAATAATGTTATGTCTTCAATTTCTGTATTATATGAAAGATAAATGTGTGCTAATGTCCAAAACATCATTGGATGTCGTTAATAGTTAGTGGAATTGGCAAATAAAATCCATGGACTTAAAAGCGCACCCGAGTCGTAGAATCAGCCATACCCATCATGCACCTTGGAGCTAAATTTCAAAGTGCACATGAAATATACATAACAAGTGCAGATGTGAAGAAGGCTCAGTTAGATTTTTTTTAGTAAAGTAGAATACACACACACACACATACACATCATGTCAAGAGTCTGGCCTGGGGCTAGGGCAGATCAAGCATTGGTCTAGTAGTAGATAGTCATGAAAGAGGACAGTCTTGCTACCTCTGGGAGACGGACTTATTGTGATATGAGTAACAAGGTTTGGTAACGAGTTGCCAAGATGCTCCATTCATAATGTTTATTAATTTTGACTCGTCAAAAGTGGGCGTGGCTAAGTGGCGGGTAGTCAGGGTGACGTAAGCCTGCCCTGTTTTTTCAATTGGTCAGGCTTAGCCGTTTTGTTATTTTCATAAACTACAACAATCAAACGAAATAAAAAAAATCTTTCACATTAACACGACCAGGAAAAGATATTATGAGCTGTTATAACATATAATCATGCAAGAAGGTTTAAAAAAAATTGGCATGGCCTCTTTAAATTCTTCCACTTTGCCGCTCAAGGGTGGGCCCTGGGTAGCTTGGGGGCAACTAAGCCTCCTGGGCTGAGCAATGCCTGACTTTAGTGACCCAGAGTGATGAGTTGGCCTGTCATTTGTGCTTATTCTACATGGACCATTCTACGAAATCGGTGCCTTTTATGTCCGAGCATTTAACTATGATGAAAAATAGCTTTAAATTATCTATGAATTGTAGGTCCTAATAAATCAACATTTCTTAGATACATTTTGAAGAAAAAACTTGAAAAAAGATATGAAAACATTTTGAAAAGCTACCCTGAATATGGATAAACATGCATTTCATACCTGTCCCGATGCTAAAATACTTAACTTATCGATGAAATAATAATGAATAAAATCCTTAAAGGGACACTGTGTGAGATTTGTTGTTATTTATTTCCAAAATTCATGCTGCCCATTCACTAATGTTACCTTTTTCATGAATACTGACCACCACCATCAAATTCTAAGTATTCATTATGACTAGAAAAATTGCACTTTTCATACATGAAAAGGGGGATCTTCTCCATGGTCCGCCATTTTGAATTTCCAAAAATAGCCATTTTTAGCTGCAAAAATGACTGTACTTGGATCTTACTTGAAAAGTAAGTTTACTTAGTAAACTTTCATGTAAAGATCAAATTTGGCAATAGGCAGCCCAGTTTCAATGAGCAGCATAGTTGCAGTACCTTTTTTGACGAGCACTGGTTAATTATTCCCCCACCAACCTGGCGGGTCGAGTCGAACCGGTAACCTTTGGGCTACAAGTCTGACACCCTAACCGCTTACCCATGACTGCCATTAACACATCGCTGCACTGACATTTTTGGGATTTTCCCCGATCATATTCAATCACATTCATATTCAACAGTCAGTTATACCTTCTACCATTCTGTAGGACATGGGAAAAGCAAAAGCATGTTCTCTGATGATCTGGTCAATATTTAAATTTCTGTATTTTATTTTATAAGAGTGCACACTCTTGGTACTCAGTCCCGTTACCTAAATTATGTCTCAGATTTTTTTGTTGATTTTAAAAAATCACTAATGTTGGTGAATTACAACAATGTGCAAATTGACCTTGCATTGATAGCATAACCTCCACATTGCTACATTTCACTACTGTTAAAATTTTGTTATCAACAGTTCATTCCTGTTACTAAATCATTCACTCATGTATGTTCATTTTGGAGTAATGTAAGTTATTTCAAGAAAAGGACAGTCATTTTGTTTTCAATAAGGGATTTTACAGGATGAAAGCCGAATATATTTTGATAACAGGACTGAGCACGATACTTTTAAAAGCTTTTTAAACAGGAAAAATATATATTTAAGAGGCTTTAAGATGGCCCCATACCTTTTTTCAAATAGGTAAATGTGTGTGATATTATATTCAGTGTTTAAAATAAATAAATTAAAAACTTGATTTTTGACCAATTCTGACATGGAAAAGGCACCCATTTCGTAGAATGGCCCACATCTGTTTTCACACTGTTCAGGGTTTGTTCACACAGTGTACCAAGCAGGGCCGGTCTGGGGGAGAAATAGGGCCCGGGCACTTTTGGCTTAAAGGTGCTCTTCATCATTAGCGGTGCAGAACTTTTTTTTTTAAAAAAAAATTCTGAAAATAGGGGCCCACCAGGGTGGGGAAATGCCTGCTATGCCAGGTGGCTAGTCCAACATACACATTGCATCTGGCACTTACTGCTTACTAATAAATAGAACTCTAGGCCTACTAGGTCCTTACTAAGGTTATATTGGTAATAAATCCCTTATTGTGCATGAACAAGACATTTGCGAACACATGCCTAGCAAATGTTTGATTTTGCTTATTACATGCCTTACAAGTTACTTACATGTATACAGGCATTAACATTACATGTATTAGTGCTAATAGAATCATAACACTAAAATAAAGTGTTTTCTTTACTTTTAATTGACGGTGTTGATAAAAACAACTAATAACCTATTTTATGAAAAAAGTAAAATATGGGGAAATTGTCCCGATACATTGCTGCACAGACAAGACCATTTGTGATAATGTAATCTACTTCCATATTTTGGATTTTAACTTTTTTTTTCTTTCAAAATGAAAGCCACATTCTCATTTAGCCACATTCTCAAGATACATATAGAAACCATGCAGTAGCTATCCACATTTAAACCATTACAAATACATATTTAAACCGTGTCAAAACCCTGCGAGAGTTTCGAGCCAAGGTGCCAGATTCCTGACTGCCCTTTATAAGCCAAGGGACGAGTCCCTGGACCATCAGTGGCAAGCTCTGATAGCTCCTCCTGGGACACACAGCATCCAGTGGATCTATTACATTGGAAACCCCTACAACCAACCAACACACACCCAAAAGAGATCCAGGAAACATGAGAGGCTCCTCGTACAACAAGACCCTTTCCGTTGTCCGCAGCGGAACCTCCTACAGCCGTGGCCGTACTGGCTACCAGGGTGGTGTCTCTGCCGTTGAGGTCGGCACTGAGCTCCACAAGCAGCACGCCAATGAGAAGGAAGAGATGCAGGAGCTCAATGTGCGCTTCGCCGGCTACATCGACAAGGTCCAGTCCCTGGAAACGAGAAACGCCCAGCTGCAAGCAGAGCTGGCCACCCTGCAGGAACGCTTCAAGGGGGGATTCGGCGGGCTCGGAGACGAGTATGAGCTCAAGTTCAAGGAGATGAGGGGCCTGATTGAGGCCCTGACCGCAGAGAAGGGCGCCGCTGACATCGAGAGGGGATACTTTGAGCAGGAGGCCGAGGTGTGGAGGCTGAAGATCGAGGAAGAGCTCGCCCTCAAAGGTAGGCTGATCTGAAAAGAAGAATCTGAACCTTCTTTGATAATTATCAACAAGTGATATGGGAAAGTATAGTATAGTTTGCAATAGTAATTGCAAAGTGTAACCAGTACACCTGTAGCTGCTACAACTTCCAATATCATAATGTAAAAAAGATGGTAGTCAGATGCAACATTGAATAAAGTGGATTCTGCCCCTCTGTCTTGTCCACTTTGGATTCACGTAGTATAATTGCATGGTTTGTTCTTAACACTTCAAAGTATCCACAGGTTTTACACTTTCATGCAATTCTGACCCATTTCTCTCTTGCACCCCCAATCTGGACTTGCAGACGAAGCTGAGGCGATCCTGCGTGAGTTCCGCCAGGACGTGGACAACGCCACGCAGCAGAAGGCTGAGCTGGAGAGCCGTGTGGAGCAGCTGGTGGCCGAAATCGAGCTCCTCAAGAAGCTGCACGACGAGGAGGTGGCTGATCTGATGCAGCAGATCGAGGACTCCAAGGTGACCGTGGAGCAGGACTCTGAGCGCCCAGACCTGGCCGATTACCTGCGAAACATGCGCGCTGAGATGGAGGCGGTAGCCGCCCGCAACGCACAGGAGGCCGAGAAGTGGTACAAGAGCAAGTTCGACACGCTCAAGGAGAAGGCCGGCCAGCACGAGGAACAGGTGAAGACCATGAAGGCTGAGATCGGCTCCTACCACTCGCAGGTGACCGACCTGCAGAGCCAGATCGACGGCATGCGGGCGCGCAACGCCGCTCTGCAGCAGCAGCTGGACACCATGGACTCCACCCACCTGGACAAGGCAGCCGCACTGGAGTCCGTCATCGCACAGCTGGAGGCACAGCTCTGTGAGACCAAGATGGAGATGAGCAAGTACATGGGAGACTATCAGGAACTGCTGAACATCAAGCTGAAGCTGGACGCAGAGATCGCCACCTACAGGAAACTCCTGGAGAGCGAGGAGATGAGGCTGGGAGTTTGGTACGCATTGTATCTGGCAACCATTATGTTTATTTACTTTAATCTGAGGCCAAGAGGTTGAGCTTATAAAACTCACACATTTGAATTCACATGATTAGTTGGCACAGTATTATTAGATCAATTGTTAGAAAAGAATTTAGAACACATTGGCAAAAAGCCCAGGAAGGGAAAATTTACCCATTACGTTTGTTTACCTGAGAATAATTTCACATTCGAAATGCATTACATATTAGAAATTAGTGAATTTGTGTGCTGAAAATCACATTCATGTTTTTCTTTGTCTCCTCTCTCCTCAGAAAACCACTTGGCCATTCAGGAATAAACAGACGACCTTGACCTGCGCATGACCTTCACCCCTTCCTCCCAGGACACTCCACCACGGCTGTCTGTCATCCACCGAGACCCCAACACCGCAACACACCCACGTCCTTCCAACCCACACTAACTCGGATGTAGGGGGGACATGTGTTGTTCCCACAGCAATTTGGAGTTTGAGTTGATCTAAAAGGTGTCACATGGTGCTACTTTAAAAAAAATAAAAATAAAGCTTGACGTCAGTCAGTGCACATACATGTTTTTGCAGTCTTTCTGTGGTTTGGGGTGTATGCATTCTGGATATTACAAGACATTACACATAAAAGACACATTTATGCAAAGCAACTTACCAGGCTATTGGTTACAGTCCCTACAGCAGTGGTTCTCAACCTTTTTTGAATAAACGCCCCCTGGGCATCATCATAAGCCCCAACCTTGACCTCATCATAAGCCTGCCAACACTCCCATGCCCCCTGGTCCTCATCATGAGCCTCCCAACAACCCCATGACCTCATCATAAGCCTGCCAACACCCCCTTGATTTATAGTTCTTCTGCATCCTTCAATGGACACAAACAAAATGGAGGCAAGGGTAAAGGGGTCTCTCATACTACCAACGAAGCTGCGTTGAATGCTGCAAAGCAGGTCATGGCCCAGACACACACACATCAGATGGAACCCCTTTCTCTCACCAGAGGGCAACATTGTGTTTCAGGAGTATCCTCTGCAAAAGCCGTTTGTTTACATTCCATAAGACTAGAAGACCAAACGAGTTAAATGCTGTAGGCAATGAGTTGTTCAACTGGGGGAAAATTTAGACTAACATGCGTTTCTCTTCCCCATTTGCACAATCAAGGATAAACGTTCAGTGCCAAACAAAACATTGTGAATGTACAGTTTGTAGGTCAAGTAGCTTGAATTGGCTAACTACCCATAGAACTGATTTGCTAGTTGGCACAAAGCCAAAATCGTGAAATAGGCTATGAATAGCTTAAGGCAGTGGTTCTCAAACTTCAGAGGGGCTGAATGCTTCCTCTCAGCTGTATCTTTCTGAACGCCCTCCTAGAGCTCCCAACGCCCCCTTCAGCCATAGGTGATGGGACTGAACCACCAACCCTCTAATCTGAAGATCAACTGGATCTAATCCAGTTCACTTACCATTAGGTTATGGCTACCCAAACCATTGTGGCTGCTGTCTCGGGTTTCCAAACTATGGGTCCAAAAATGACATGGGCCCTTAAATAGTACAATGCAAATTTCAAATTTCAGTAGGATTCACAAGTCTTGGTCAGATGGTGAGGGACATGGCTTCAATCAATTAAATAATATACTCCAATTATTTATCAGACCGTGGAAGATGACAGTGAACGGGGTAAAGAATAATTTTAAGTAGGCATACAGCAGCATCTAATATCTGGTTATAAGATCAATTTCACTAATTGGACTACTAACTGGACTACTTACCTGGGCCTCGTTTCCGAAAGGGCCGTAAGTACTACTTAACGCTACGTGCTACTTAAGTTCACACGTAACACCATCGTAGAGCTCACGGAGCGTTTCCCAAAGCCAACTTAGCAAAGAACCATCGCAGGTTGACACGTAACTCTAAGAGCAATCCACGAGTGGTCTAGAGTAGTCTTAACGCGCTAAGATTGATCGTAGCGGCATGGCACAGTGGAGACACCCACAGGATATGAAGGGAAAAGAAGAAACCTGCGCATAAGATTGCTGTTTTAAGACGCGAGAGGCATGGCACAGTGGAGACACCCATAGGAAAAGAGGAAACTTGCGCTTCAAGTTGATGTTTTAAGACGGGAGTGTAGCCTAAATATCATGGCAGCACAGTTGACACTGCAACGAAAATAAGAAGGTAACATTAATTGTGGATGTGTAGGCCTATACAATAAAAGTAATGTGTTTGGAAATATTTTACAGGTAGTGAAATAGTTCGACTGTGTTTGATAAACCTGGGCATAATTAAACTGTGATCAATCATAATTTGTGTGGGTGCTTCATGAACAAGAACAAGGCAAAATGAATAAGGGGCTTCTTCGGCAACCAGAGACAAGAGTGTTGATGTCGGAGGGCCACTTCCGAAACTTTATTTATTTTATATTTTTTGAAGAAAAATGGTCAGCGAGTTGTTGCACCCTCTTTCATTTTCAAGTAGCCTAAGAAAGGGAAGGCGACGCCGAAAATACATGATAGTTGTAGGCGAAGGGTAAGCTATGACAAAAATGATAAAATGATAAAAAGGCAGCGATGGGGATTCGTGTAGATTTTTTGTTTTAATAACAGCAGACTGCCGTGCAAAAATGTCCTCACAGTTGTGAAAGTCTTGAGCGTGCGGTACTTTGCGCACCGCTCACCACATGTGCCAAGCTCCTCTCCCTATTCCGACTCTAGTAGGCTAAGCAATAACAAAAAGGCAGCGAGAGGATGTGTCCATTTTGATGGACATTGTTTTTCATAACAGCATGCCGACGTGCTCCCGACAGTTGTCAAGCCTTGAACGCCTTGAGGTTGTAACTTTGCGCATCCCAATTTGGAACTCCAACTAGGCCTAGCCTACTTGTCTTCTTAAATATTAAGCTGCAGTAGCCAAGTGCACGCGCTTTATCTGGGTCTTAACGGCGTAGCTCATTATTGCCGTCAGTTGGGAGTTTTGCATGATTTCATTGTGTGTGTGCATTTTATTTCATTTGCCAACAATAACTCCTGTCGATAGTTGCAAACTGCTACAAATGTAGTCCCACCCTTATAGAAAACAACTTTTGATACTGACACACGCCTTACATTTTGTAAATGGTTTAGCAGCAGATGACGGCGCAGTTCACTCCGAGTAGGCTACACTTCAGCACCACATATGTGGACAGCGATCCTTAAGAGCGACGCTACGAATGATCTTAGAGGCTGTGCACGCGCGTTCATGTACGAGTGTCTTTGGGAAACAGTCGTAGGAAATCTAAGAACATTCGTAGGATCACTGGTTAACGACACACGTAAGGCTAAGAACCATCGTTATCGGGAAACTAGGCCCTGGTGAATTGGTCTCAGAGGTGTCAGGAGTTAAAGTAGAAGTTAACAAAAATGCTACAGTTTCCTTCCAACACCCTACAGTAGATGACTTCACAGAGAAAAACTGGTTTAGAAATGACTGTAGGCTACAGTGGTCTTATGATCAGCTGACTCTAAGCTGGATGACATTTTAAGCAGGAATAACTGGTGTAACAATTAACTGCATCATGTGTACTGGTGTGCTGTGCTTTCACCATTCATTTATTTCTACTGTTACTTTGGACATCTCTGTTTGGACCCTCAGTCTACAGCTGAAATGGCCTGTGCCTTTTCTGTGTTGGACATGTCTGTATGTGCTCCGATCACACGTGTCTCAGTGTCTTTGTTACGTTTTTGTTATATGTCATCTGGTGTCTGTTGTGTGTATTTTTAAATACCTGTCCTGCTCCCTTTGAGAGCAAATAAATCAACTTAAACCTGACCTTGAACTATAAACATGAACATGAACTTGCCGTGACTTTCTTTGGATATTTTGCATTACATTACATTACATTGCATTCCATTGCATTGCATTACATTACATTACATTTTGCAGAGACTTATCCAAAGCATAATTTGACAGCTGTGTTGGGCTAGAAATGAGATAGAAATCTAGTGTATGTGGATGGATGATACTATATGACTAGCATAATGGACAGCTGAGGTGAGGAGGGGGGTGAGATATTCAGTGCATGTGGATGGCTATCAGTCAACAAATCATCTAGAAGCATTTCACTGAGTTTAGGAGACAGTGCAATATCCCACGCATGGGAGAGTGGGTGGTGGTGACGACTACATAATTAACATCCTTTGATAGCTCCATTGAGATAGCAATGTGAGAGATGCTAGATATCCAGTGCATTTGGATGTGTGTGTGTGTGTGTGTGTGTGTGTGTGTGTGTGTGTGTGTGTGTGTGTGTGTGTGTGTGTGTGTGTGTGTGTGTGTGTGTGTGTGTGTGTGTGTGTGTGTGTGTGTGTGTGTTCATCCTCTGGGGCTGGGCTGAGCTGCAGATGATCTGGGTACCAGCTGTAGTTTGATGGATCTCTTCGGAGCCATGAACCCAAACGTGTCCAACTCCAGTGGGATCTAAACAAGAAGATTTGATCTGTGAGGATTAGTAGCCCATATGATAAAGAGTTATTTTCCAAATTGCTATAAAACCCACAGTACAGTATCCTTTGCCCTCACCTCTGTCTAGGGCCGAATTAATGCACAGGCTAGATATGGCTACAGCAGGGCTATTCAATTAAATGGCGACGAGGGCCAGTTTTTCTAATTCCTCCCAGTAAAGGGGTCGAACTATACATATGTATTACGATTGCCGACGGTGTTACAAACGCAACATAAGGGGGACTCGAGAAGTGAAAAACGGTATCAAAAAAGGATATTTATTAAACAAAGTCTAGGGTATGAACAAAAAGAGGAGCCGAGCTCCTACATATAAACAAAACCAAAAACGCTTCTCTAAACAGTGACATCAACAAAAAAGGCGAGAGTTTCAAAAAGTCAAAGGTAGTAGGTAGTCAGGGCACGACGGAGGAAGTGCAAAGCCGGATGCTCGATGGAGGAGGGAGAGATGTGGTCACCCTCCGGTTAAATACCCAGTGCTCCGCCCCAATCCACAGCTGTCGCCACTGATCAGCACTGCAAGTCTGTTGAAGGCAACCATTAAATTAAGGGTCCCAACAAGACAGGAATTGATAGGGAAAAAAAACACCAAACTAAACCTGGTGGTAACAGACGGTCAATGAAAAAAATATGGGAGACTTAATTGAATCGGAGGGTCTGGGGTCCTCCCCCAGAAAATGTTGCATTTCTTAGATGTAATTTACAGCATTTTAACGCCTGTGTCCCGTTTCAGCATGATAATGGAAGCCATACTTTTATCTCTAAATTCCGAAAAATGATTCTGTATTTCAAGCAGGGTTGCCAGATGAGGCTGATGATTTCCAGCCCAAAAAAATTCTCAAAACCCACCTGGAAGCACTAAATCCCGCCCAATTCTATTGATTTCTATGGCCAAAATGGTTTCTCCAAAATCCATTTTTTCCCGCAGACGGATGTCCTAAGCAGCCCAATTGGGCGGGACACCGCCCAATCTGGCAACACTGATTTCAAGGGGCTTGTGGGGGGACAGAACCTTGCTGTCCAAGGGCCGCCATTTGAATCGCCCTGGGCTACAGTCTAGAGAGCCCCTCACCTGCCAGGGGCCCCCTGTTTGGCCAAAGAGGGGGATGAATAATTGCAGAATTGTGACACCATGGTCAATTCTATGTGAAGTAAATCAATGTCTGAGGTCCTCTGTGGCACCCATCTTGGAAAATTCAATTGGCACCAATTCAATTGGCAAATTGGGTACATTTAATTGTACTGGTCTTGAGCACATACATGTAGAATTTTACTGCATGCTTGTATCGTAATTTGCTAGGTCAATTCTGTGCAATCAATCCATTTCTGAGGTCTTCTTTGGTGGCCATCTTGGAAAATGACCACTATTGCAAATGGTAAATCGGGTAGATTTGATTATATTAATCTTAAGCACATACCTGCCAAATTTAATGCTTGTATCATAATATGCACGATACTTGCCAAATTGGCCTTGTAGCCACTCAACTCACCTCTGTCTCTGCACAGGTGGAGAGAGTGAAGTTCTGCAGGAGTTCCACAATGGCCAGCTTCATGCTCACCAGAGCGAACCGCATCCCCAGACAGTTCCTGGGTCCAATCCCAAACGGCAGGAATGAATAGGGGTCAATGCTGTCCTTGTTCTCCTTACTGAACCTGCGAGAGGAGACAATGGAAAAAAAACGGCTCTTGGGTTTACCTTCAATCAAAGCTGAACCTACAGTAAGAGATAGTCAATATTTCTTTACAACTTCAATCAAAGTAGCCTGACTCTCGCCAGATCTTTGTGTATTTGCGCACAGCTGTGTCAGCTCACACAAGGTTCTGGAGGATCTTCAGATTTGCCCTGCTCCCGAACCAAAATGCAATAGAGCGAATCAGGTTTGCAGGATTTTCAAAGTTGTGATGTAGTCAAAGTTTAAACATGGTGGAGAAGGGGAAAACAAATGAAATCGTTGTTTCAAACATCAAGGGTGCATTGCATCACTCATCGACATTGATTCTGCAATTTCAACTGTTCGAATTTGTGTGTAGTGAATATTTGTAATAAAGAGTCTCTCTGTTTGTCTGCCTGTCTGTCTACGTGTATTCAGGCTTGTACGAAATTCCGAATTGGATGAATTTGAATTCAAAGTAATGCCATAATACGAACACTAGGTGGTGGTGTTCTATGTACTCTCAATGGGTGGTGTAGCTTACAGTTTTTCTCGATTGCTTACACACAATTTTCGGAATCAGTTCTCGAATTCTCCAAACTCTACACACAAATCTCCATACCTCACACACAGTGGGCAAAACTCCTCACTACCTCTGAAAAATGCACGTCTTCTAAAAAGGTCATTTTGTTCTCAAATGACACACACGAGCAGTCATTTTAATACACTCTTATGTGAACCATTGAACAGTAATATGCACATGGTAAAACTCTATACTCAACTTGACACACAGTAGAAACTTATTTTCTTTGTGTTCTACTTACTAAAGAGGGTATTTTTCTGTAGTAAAATACTGAAATATTATTTTTGGAATTGGAGTACACAGATGTCTGTATAGTTTACATATTTTCTGACATTTGAAAAATTGCACTAATTTATTGTAAAATATTGGGTAGCCACATGAAAGTGATCTCCTGTATAACATTTTGGAGTTCAAAAACTAAACAAATGTGTTTTCTCACTGCATCCACTCATGTTTTCATCAATATCACATGCAAGGTGTGTCCTTATGGGGTGATGATTTCAGATTGTAAACTGGTATGAAGAGAGTCTGCCCATGTGATGAGGAAGTGAACATAGTATGGCAGTTGATTTTAGTATTTTGAATGACAGTGTGTACGAGGGATTTCCTTCATGGAAATTGTGTGTAATCCAGATAATTGTGTGTAGTGGTTTGAAAAGAGTGTGTTTTAAAACTGAAATATGAGTGTAAATAAGGAATTGTGTTTAGTGTTCAGTGACATTGGTTAGGGGAGTTGAGAAATAGGTGAGATGTTCCGAGAATTGTGTGTGAAGTACCAGAACTTGTGTGGAGGCAATCGAGAAAAACTGTAAATTCAAAGAAATTCAAGGTAATGACACCACCTAGTGTTCGTATTATTCGTATACTTTGAGTTGAAATTCATCCAATTTGGAATTTCGTACAAGCCTGACGTATATATCTATCTACACTGTACTACATTATTCTTCTGCCTGCATGTCTGCCTGCTTGTCTGTCCAACAACTTGTCCTGAGGCTGCTGTCAAATACTGCTTTGCGACTCGATCAAACCTCTGCCCACCTCTCTGGATTGAAAGTGTCTGGGTCGGTCCAAAGGTCCGGATCTCTTTGGAGGGGAAACGTGGGGGCCATGACCACCATCCCCTTGGGGATGAGGACGCCGCGGATGTCCACTGTCTTCTTGCAGACCCTGTCAACGCGAGCAGCGGGCGGGTAGAGGCGTAGGGTTTCATTGATCACACAGTCCAGATACTCCATCTGCATCAAGGGCTCGTATTGGACATCGGACTGTAGAGGATGAGAGGAGAGGAGAGGAGAGGAGAGGAGAGGAGAAAGGAGAGAAGAAGAGAGTAGGGGAATGGGGGAGAAGAGAAGAGAAGAGAAGAGAAGAGAAGAGAAGAGAAGAGAAGAGAAGAGAAGAGAAGAGAAGAGAAGAGAAGAAAGGGCAAGCGAGTGAGCAGATGAAAGATGAGAAGAACAACAGAGAAGAGAAGAGAAGAGAAGAGAAGAGAAGAGAAGAGAAGAGAAGAGAAGAGAAGAAAGGGCAAGCGAGTGAGCAGATGAAAGATGAGAAGAACAACAGAGAAGAGAAGAGAAGAGAAGAGAAGAGAAGAGAAGAGAAGAGAAGAGAAGAGAAGAGAAGAGAAGAGAAGAGAAGAGAAGAGAAGAGAAGAGAAGAGAAGAGAAGAGAAGAGAAGAGACTTGAAAGTTCCCACAGAGTGAGTTCCTAGAAAAATTGCCTGGTGCAGAAGCATTTTCGTGTATGGATTTCTAACAACCTTGTTTGTCGACCCCACTTTGAGAACCACTTATAGAGGTAGGATATTAGAGTTGACGCGACAATTTGTAACAGCACTGGAAAATGGCAAGTGCAGCCTCCATCTTGTGTAGGTAGTGTAGGTACTCTTCAGTCATTGCAAATCAATGGAGAGCATGCTCACCACTGTCAAAAAATTACTAAAACTGTGTGAAATGTCAGGCTGAATATCTACTTAAATCGTATGTGTCTATAAAATACATTTTAAAATCACTTTATATTAATTATGTAAATACAGTATTTAGCAACACACTTCAACTATTGTCAGTGCATAGTGTGTTGCTGGACATTTTTACATTATTAAGCCATTTTTGACAGAGGTGAGCCCCCTTTTCCATTCATTCACATTCCATGTCTACCTCCAAATAATGGCTGAATTATTGTGAAAAAGGGAGCGGGTTCACTCTAGTCTAATATTCTACCTCTATGGAACCTCTGCTCTATAGTCCAACTCCCAAACCGTTAGGCCACGACAGGGCACCACAGGTACCACAGCTGCCCTTTTTCAGTGCAGGAAGTGGTGGTGAAGGGTCACCTTGTCTGGGAAGACCTCATCGATCTCATCCTGCAGCTTCTTCATGGTGTCTGGGTTTGTGGCCAAGTTGTAACACAGGAAGTTCAAGGTTGTGCTGGTGGTCTCGTAGCCAGCAAAGATGAACAGCAACGACTGAGACAGAATCTCATGGTCGTTCAGACCTAGATGAGATATATGCACACATACAGGGCCGGATTAAGATGGTCTGGGGCCTCAAGACTACAGGTTGCTGTGGGCCCCCTGGAAGGCAGATTTCCTGACGAATTTACATAGACGGTGTCATAATTGCAAGCTAGGAATTCAAGATAACATGTCAACCAACTGTACTCAAAATGACACATGATTTTTTCAATATTGCATCCTGTCACAATCCTGCATTTTTTTTTAAATTATTATCTTTTTTTTACTTATGGTCAATCAGGGGCCTCCTGGCAGGTGGAGCCCCTAGGCTGCTAGGCCCTAGGCTACTGTGTTTGGGTTTAGTGACCTTTTTGTGTCAGAAATTCAGAAAATGCACGCACATCAGTAGCACAGGTGCTGGACCAAACAGAAGGAAATGAAAGGAAATCATAAAGGTCCGAAGCACTGTTCTATGCTCCCATAAAGTTTAATGGCACAATGTTTCGGACGCTCAGTCCTTCACAGGTTGCACTTTGAGGAAGGTCTGAGCGTCCAAAACATTGTGCCATTAAACTTTGTTGGGGGCATAGAACACAGTCTTGCGGACCTTTATCATTTATTTTTCTTTTTGTGTCAAGAAACAAAAGAGAGCAAAGCTACCAAGTTCCAAACAGAACTCCATGCTCCAAAAAATGCGGATGCTATCTTTGGGTATTTCTTCCTCTGATATACAATATGTTTTTTATTATTATTTCTACCTATGCTTGATAATGACTTAGATGAATTTAAATATCCGAGTTGAATAGCGATTTCCGGGTAACCAGAAAGTTGAGCCCTGAGTGACAGACTGCGCCGGAATACCAGTGTTCAGCTCAGAGAGGACAGTAGAGAGAGTTTGAAGATCTGAGTCAACGCTTGATATACTGTATACTTATATGTACTGACTTATAAAGTTAAAGAGAGAGATGATTTATACCCTTGTGTATCTCTTCTCCTGTTATGTTGTCTCTAGCCTTTGTGGACTGTGAGTCCATCATCAGCTGTAGGAAGTCAACTCTTTTCTGCAATCGTCAAAAACACATAGCAGTAAATAAGATCAGTTTATCAAAATGTTATATTTAAAATGTGACAACACACACAGACACACACACAGACACACACACACAAACACACACACACACACACACACACACACACACACACACACACACACACACACACACACACACACACACACACACACACACACACACACACACACACACACACACACACACACACAATGTAGTCATTGTTCTGCACCTTAGGAGTGATGGTCTCCCTCTGGGCCTGGATGTTCTTCAGGGAAGCGTAAAAGAAGTCTGTCACAGATAGGGGGAACAGGGCGAACCCCATCCTCTCCAGGACAGGTGTCATGAAAGGGAAGAATACTGTGGAAAAAAAATAGAAGAAAAGTCATTATTAGATTTGAACCTAATGGAGAGATTGATATTATATTGTGCTGTGTTGTTGAGAGATAGGCCTACAAGAGATATGGAGAGGAGAGGGTAATTTTGTATTGTGCTGTGTTTTACTTTGTTGTGAGTTGGTTGTTGTTGTGCTTAAATATTAATAAATGCCATCAATTGTTCTGCTCAGAGGTAAATTCACATTATCCAACTAAAGATAAAAGGCAAAGTGCTGTGCCTTTGTACAACGTATACAATAGAATACATTTAGCTCCTTAAGACACGGCATTATAAATGAGCTGTTACCAGAATGGCAATGACCAAGTTGTAATGTATTACTAAAGGCCCTGTGCACTGTCATAGTAGTGTAGTACTATAGTAGTTAATGTTCAATGTCTATTACAGCGTGCCACAGGAGTTACGGCGTGCATTAAGGGGCTACGTTAGAATAGAAAACACATTAATCGAATACAAATAGAATAGAATAGAATAGAATAGAATAGAATAGAATAGAATAGTCTGTGTGAATGGTGGAGGATGGAGGTGAGCAATAGGTATTCCTTCGTTCATTCATTCATTCATTCATTCATTCATTCATTCATTGAGACAATATATGAGACAGTATCTTACAGACGATAATGAGGAGAGGGTTCAGCAGGTCAAACTTGAGCATCTTCTTGATGTGGGTGACGAAGGGGTCTTTGGGGTTGTTGAGGGAGTCAATGTCCACACTGAACGCAGTGCTGGTCACCACATCCATGCTGTACGCACCAAAATACCTGTGGGGGAAAAAGAGTTATGAAAAAGACACAGCATTTTGTACACAGGCAAAAAGCTTTCTCTCTCTCTCTCTCTCTCTGATATCTTTTTTCTTTCTTTATCGTCTCTTCATGACCCATGTTCTCTGTCTGTCTGTTTATATTTTAGTCTTTTTAGTGTGTCAACCTTGTTGGACAGGTTGTACAATATGGGCTGTCTTCCATCTTGTCATGAAAGGGAAACAGACTGCATTCTCGGCACAGTACAAATACCAGTGCTAATACCACTGCTTAACTCAGTTTTGGATAACTGCTGGTCCCACTTAAAAAATAGTGTTAATTGTGGTGTTGGAATGCTTGCCCATGTAAAAATCTTTTGATTACTACGCGCAGCTTGCGTGGTCACCGTAGATTCTGGCATATTCTGGCAGTTTAACCATTCTTTAGTGAAGGCTTTATTAACATCAACTTTGGCAGTTTTACACAACAAAGCGCCATTAAATCGCTATAATCTCCTCCGTAAAAGTTGTGATATTCATATACATATAACACAAGGCTTGCAGCAGCAGGGAGACTGAGCATCCCAAAGAGCAATAGAGTAAACTGTTTTTTAAAAAACAAGTGAAAAAACATCTGAGCCTATCATACATAAACTAGGTTAGTGCAGAGGTAGAGATGTTTCTCACAAGGTCTTAAACCATTATTATAGTAATTTAAATGTTTATATTATATATTTTCTTTTCAATGTATGGTGCTTAAATTAATGTACAGATTTGTGTTTAACTGTGTGTGTTTTATAGTTGGACCCTAGGAAGAACAGCTAATGGGGATCCTAATAAACTAAACTAAACTAAAAGCTTCCCGAGGTCAACATCCTTCTAACACTACATGGCATGCATGGATTCTGCAATATTCTGGAAGTCAGACTACTCACTCCTTAGTGTTATACGGCTTGACCAGGTCAACATCCTCCTAACGCTACACGTGGGACACTGAAATATTCTGAAAGCTTGTCTATTCACACGACGTATGTGGATACCATGGATTAAGGAATATTGTGGAAGCTTGACTACTGACAACACAGCATGCATGGATACCACATATTCTGGAATATTCTGGAATCTTGACCACTTACTCTTTGGTGTTGGAAGGCTTGCTGACATTAGCATCCTTCCTCATGCTCTTGACCAGGTTGGAGGAGTGAGACTTCATGATCCCAAACATCTGATGGAAGATTATAGGAACATGGATATGGAAATTCGTGTACATGACATTATCAGATGAGTACTAAAACTAAAAATATTACACAGTGCACCTTTAAAAGCGAAAGTTTGGGAGAAGCGTAACGAAATTTGACACCCTAACTAACCACCTGCTTCTTATTCTCCGCTCAGCTGTCAATCGGTGTAATTTAAGCCCAACGAAATTGGTACGCCCCTTAATTAATCACACAGCTTTTTTTCTCCGCTCACCTGTCTCCAGGCAGAAACCTTTCTCGCTCGCACCCACCACCTCCCCACTCGCCTCCCTTCTACCGATGTTCGATCCTGCCCTCACTTCCTCCCAAGTCCAGTACCCCAACCTTGACAATGTTTACCACGTAGGCATTTCTCTGGCTTGGCAGTACTTCAGCACCATGGCCAGCGATCTTGTCCAAAACACTACTCTAATCGTAATCTCCGTACACCACTAATCGCACTTTAATGATCGGTCCACCTGCTCAGACAGCTGCTCTCCAGCGAGAGACACACAACCACAAGAAGCCTGTTCTCCTGTGAGAACAAAGATATATGCATACATGCTGTTCCAAACCTCAGATCTGAAATAGATTACATTAAATTATATTTCACTGAAGATCTTGTACAAGCAGTCAGGCAGGTAGACAAACCTCCTTCAGTCGTCCGCTGGTGAAAGAGGGAGACAGCACACTGCGAATCCTCCTCCAGTCCTCATCCTCAGCATTGAAGATTGCATCATACATGGGCCCATTGAGACCAAAATTCTATGAGCAGAGGCATATAATATAATGTGACAACTGTAGCCTACCCGTCTGTAATGTAATGCAATGTTATGTAATAACAGGTCCCTACCCATTTGTAATGTAATAAAGATAGCCTTCCACTTTGTAATGTAATGTAATGAGATAACAGTAGCCTTGCTGTGTGTAATGTGAAAGCATGATGTAATGTGAAAGCAGTAGCCTACCTGTGTGTAATGTAATTGAATGTGATATAATGGTAGTAACCTACCCTGCTGTAAAGTAATGTAATAACAGTAAACTACTAATATTGTGAGAACAGTGGCCATACCTGTCTGTAATGGAATATGTCTGTAATGTAATTTAATGCAATGTGATAATAACAGCAGTCTACCTGTAACAATGTTACGTATGTAATGACAGTGGGCTAATGTAGTATAATATAATGTCTGTAACGTAATGCAATGTCATGTAATGTAATGCAATCTAATGAGAGTAGCCTACCCATCTGAAGTAATGTAATGTAATGTAAATTAATGTAACGTTTTAACAGTAGCTTACCCGTCTGTTGGTAAAATAGGAGTAGCACTCCTTCACCATGACCGTTTTGATCAGCTCTGTGTCCATGGTGCAGAGGATAGGTTGCCGCCCATCAAAAATTCTAAAAAAAGGAAACGAATACTAGGGACTTATTAAGCGGGTGTGGGGGAAGTGCCAGCACTGTAGAAGCCACCCATTTTATGCTACACAGTCTCACCCCAAGTAGTCAATATCTGAGTACCTTTGACCAGACTGCAATTTTTGACGTCTTGGGTATTCCTTCCACGTCACATTTTGACTATGTCCTCAAAGGCGCCCCCTTGTGGCAGCATAACATCATTGAGGTTAGGTTTAGGAATAGGTTTAGGGTTAGGCCACATAGTCAAAATGTGACGTGGAAGGAATACCCAAGACGTCAAAAATTGCAGTCTGGTCCAAGGTAGTCAGAAATTGACTACTTGGGGTGAGACTGCGTTGGTTTATCCTGTTCCATATGTGCCTACCAAGAATTTCCACGACAGATCCAAGGTGCTCCCAGCTATACCTTCCAAGGAGCAATCATGGTGCAGTCAAAAAAATGACTCAAAATCAGTATCTCCTATGATGCTATATTATACTGTACACTTCAAAAAGTCTTGACCATTACCAGCCATTGAAATGCAAGTAAACACTGTTTTGTGATAATTACGAAAAACAGAAGCCGAATTTCCTTGCACATAGCCCACATCTGGCCATGACTCTTTCAAGGTGACCTAGAATCCAAATAGTTTCTTACCCCCACATCTTCCCATACTTGTGGAAACACTCCATGTCAAAGTTGTGGAAACCCTAAAAAAAAAAACAATAAAATGTGAAGTCAGTTGCTGCGGCCATTAGATTTTTTAATGGGTCATATCTGGCCCGCGGGCTGCTAGTTGGATAGGCATGGATTACTATCCTCTGGTCTGTCGTGTCAACAAAGAGGTGATTTGATGACACGTCATATTATCTCGCTCTGAAATTGTAGTTAAAATTTTCATGTTTGTGATTTGAAAAACAATGAAAAGGTTTAATATGTAACAGCATATACGTATACCACCGCAAGTATACCACCGCAGCCCCCGCAAGGCAGGGGGGCCCATACGAGGTGGTAACTTGCAAGGGGGCGTGAAGTACTCGTGTTACGCCAGTGTGTGTACAGTGGCAGCCCAAGCAATCCCCTATGAGCACATGATGAATTATAGTGATGGGGCACACTGATGTTTGTTTAAAAGGTGAATTCTGCTTAAAATAAAAAGACCACTGACCTTTTTGTAGTTGAGCATGTTTCCAAAAAACAGCACAGGCTTTGGGCCTGGGATGCCCAGTTTCTGGAAGGTGTCATAGGGCCAGTATCCATATCTATTTTTTAAAAGTAGCATAACACTTTACATTACGGATCGCTAATAAGGTAGTAATTTCATGGAAGTAGTCCCTGTAGCAATGTGGGGTCAAATGCAACCTTCTGATCTTTGCCAGACACAGCGTTGGCTATCCCAGCCAGCCTGCTGCCACCTCTTGCAGTGGAAGGTGCCATCGTGACACCAGCTGGTGGCAAATTTGTATATTGTGGTGTGGAATAATTGTTAGTGCATGTTAGTTTAATTTCAGTGTCATTGCATGGTAATGATTGTTTATAACTATATCAAAGAAATGACCACGCAGTATCCAGTGCAATTACGCTTCACTTTCTTGGTAATAGCAATGCATACAGCTTTCAACTAAAACAGTTAAATGTTAGTAAGTAGGCCTACATGGTTACAGTCAGGTATTACACAGCAAAGGAATGAAAGACACTAATCAAGTCATTGAAGTAATTAGATGGTAATGCAGTAACTAAACTGTCAATTATTTCATGGAAAATGGGGCCAACAAACAAAAACACACAGGCTGCTCATATGTGTCCATAGAGCCAGTATCCATATCTATACAAATATAGCAAAACACTTTATTTGTGTTTGTGTTTTGTGCCTACAGCACTGGTGTGCATGATGATGCAACAGCTAAGCCACCTACACTTGAAAGCAGGACCCACTGACCTGCAGTAGCCTACCACGTCAGTGTCATGACCCAGAACAACTAGTAGCCCACTGTAGAGAGTTCCACTGCAGGAATGACATGCATTATGATGAGGTTATAAAGCAATGTAACTTACACTAAAAGCAGCACCAGGAAGAGTAGAAATAGGACCCAGGTGTGAACAGGTAAGAAGCCCAGGTAATGCCACATCTTGATGAAAACACCTGGAGAGCAAACAAGCAAGCAAGCTACAGTAAACTGTGTATGCAGTCCAGTCTTGCTGTAGATAGATAGACTACCTGTCGCTGTGTATCTGGTAAATCATTTATTGATACGGCTTGCACCAGGCATGTTGGCACATGGAAGACTGCTCATTAACTTAAATGTGGGTACTCTGTGCAAAATGCACTCATAGCCAAAACAGGGTTTTTTGCATTATCAAGATTCCTGTGGTTTAATATGACCTGAAATGCAAACACTGATCAATACCCTTTGGATTTAAGGACACAAGGTATATGTTTATACCTTGAATATGTTTCGACATCAAATTCAGCCTACGTCAGTGTCGCTTTCATCTAAGTGATAAATATCATGATCAAGGTCCAACTCGGTGCATAGCTGTACCGCTTTTTGCAGGCCAAATAAACAGGGTTGCATTGGAGTCTGCATTGCCGTTGTGTATGACAAAAAGAAGCTCATAGTTGCACCATTTTGTAACCCAATGTTAACACTGAGCCTGGAGCACTGGAAACATTAGTTCATGACAAATGAAAAACAGCTGATTAAAGATGCTGCATACCATCAGATAGACCCTTATAATTCATAGAACTAAGCATATAGGTTTGACAATTACACTCCAAAAATGCATAAAACTTAAAAAAAAACACCTTCTAGGGTGGCATAAGCAAGCAATGGTACTGCAATATGATTAGGGCAATTTCAACCAAAAGGTCAGATGGAACATTACTGTATATAGGCTACCTAGGGCGACGAGCTATTTTCAGGTCAAAACTGGTCAACGGTGAGTCATTATTGATGACTAATGAGTTACTGTAAACATCACTTCCTACATATTTCGTGTCTTCATTAGTTACTTACAACATTATTCCACTATAACTCATGCACCATTATTGTTAAGTGTTACTGACATTTCTGGTGGTCTTTGAAAATGTTTTGTTTGATATAGGATATTGTTGGTTTAAATGATTGAGACCATGTCCCTCACTATCTGAGCGATAATGGACTCAAGTATGCCAATTTGTATGATAGGCTATGGCCAAAGGGCACTCTATCAATGTTGGTCCATGTAGAGTAAAAACCTCCACCTCGGGTGTTGTGGCATAGCATGCGAATATACCTGGCCATGAACGGCCCACATTGCCCACGGACACAAGTTGGAGTCTGGCTTGGGATATTTCCCAACCCTAACCCATCTCTCTCTTCACACACTCCCGTCTCTCTTCACTGTCCAATCGTAATGAAGGCCAAAGTCCAAAATGTCTTATAATGTTTCATTAACCAGTTGAAACACCATTATACCATCACTAAGATTATATTGTTGTCACCAAAGATACCAACATGAGAGGAAGTTTTACATGTTTTTTTACATGTTTTAATTGAATATACTTTTGTATCTTCAGTGCTGTTGAATTATTAAAACAATTCTTCATTTTAATACAAACACATCTTTTTTACTTTGACGATCTTTGTCTGACGGTGTTGACAATGTAACAGGGCGCACTGTCTGTTCAGTAAGGTGTGTCCCTCAGCAGTTCCCATACCCAAATGACGTCACGGGACTCAGGTAGCCGCTCAGTGGCTAATCCGTAATTGGTGGCTATGCCATTGTTTTTATAAAATCAGATGAATTAGACCGGCTCATTGGAGCCTTCCCGGTGTGCCGGTATTCGCTGATGATGCCCGATGCCTTTGCTACTGGTGCAGCAAGGTATGTGTGATCACAGTTTTGTCTAGATGACTGCAACCATCTAGAGATGTGTATTTAAACATATATTGTTCATTCTCAGGAGCCAGAGTTCCCGTGGTGTCTAACCCCAGTCTCGTGGCTCCCCCCCCCCTCAGTGTTGTGGAGGTGAGCTTGTAAAGATCCTTTATAGGCGTAGCTCATGTTAAACATTTGTCCACTATTTGTATGTAACATGTACTGATCCGTGTGTGTGTGTGTTCACCTGATTCCAGACACCTCAGAGTACGTCGAGGGTCTCTGTGGGCAGACGGCTTGCGGCAGCTGCTCACCGCTGTTTTGCCCATAGCGAAAGTAAAGCCTTTTTGTTTGTTTGTTTGATTTTCTTTTGCCTGTCCGCCGCTTCAGCTTGTCACTTTGTTATCTGACGGGGTTTGGCTGTCACAGTTCTAGTATGCTGCTCTAGTCGGGCAGGGCCATACAGTAGACTAGTAGTTTGAGTGTGTATTATTCTACGGATTTATTCTGTGTGTAGTGGATATCCTATTGTGATTTAATCACTTACATAGCGTAGTGAGCCTATGAGCGTGTGTGATTGGTGTTTACCATAGGCTTGGTTTCGTGCACGAGTGGTGAACTAATTTATTCTCAACTAGTAAGCCTGCCCGGCTGGCCTAGCTCGGTGAAACCCTTTATCCGGTGGCAGCCAACCCCGTTCTAATGAGCATTACTGTTTTTATCTCAGCGGCGCAGGGTTTTAACTATTGACTTCAATTGTATTAATAAAGAAAAGATTGTTATTCCTTTAAACAAAGGTATGTCTCTTGTCCATTCTATCCGAACCTGTTGTGCCTTATTGGTAGAAATCAAAATATATTCTGGGGTGGAGGTCCCCCAGTGGCGTAGTCGTGCAATTACAAGTATCAGTTTGATGATTATTATTTTAGGATAACCTCTAAAGTTCCACTTGGATAAAACAAGAACAATTAAGCGCCTGGTTTATGGAAAAAGTAGAATATCGGGAGGTTCATTGCTTCACAGCCAAGACCTTCTTTTGTGATAATAGGCCTATAGCCTAGGTTACTTCCATATTTCGGATTTGAACTACTTTTTCTTTCATAATAAAAGCCTGTTTTAGCCACATTCTGAAAATATATACATAATGCAGTAGCTATCCACATTTAAACCATTACAGATACATATTTAAACCATGTCAAAACCCTGTGAGAGTTTCGAGCCAAGGTGCCAGATTCCTGGTGGCCCTTTATAAGCCAAGGGACGACCCCCTGGACCATCAGCAAGCTCTGACAGCTCCTCCTGGGACACACAGCATCCAGTAGATCTACTACATTGGAAACCCCTACAACCAACCAACACACACCCAAAAGGGAACCAGGAAACATGAGAGGCTCCTCGTACAACAAGACCCTTTCCGTCGTCCGCAGCGGAACCTCCTACAACCGTGGCCGTGTCTCTGCCGTTGAGGTCGGCACCGAGATCCACAAGCAGCACGCCAACGAGAAGGAGGAGATGCAGGAGCTCAATGTGCGCTTCGCCGGCTACATCGACAAGGTCCAGTCCCTGGAAACGAGAAACGCCCAGCTGCAAGCAGAGCTGGCCGCCTTGCAGGAACGCTTCAAGGGGGGATTCGGCGGGCTCGGAGACGAGTATGAGCTCAAGTTCAAGGAGATGAGGGGCCTGATCGAGGCCCTGACCGCCGAGAAGGGCGCTGCCGACATAGAGAGGGCATACTTTGAAGAGGAGGTTCAGGTGTGGAGGCTGAAGATCGAGGAGGAGCTTGCCCTCAAAGGTAGGCTGATCTGAGAAGAAGAATATGAACCTTCTTTGATGATAATCAATGAGTGATATGGGAAAGGCGGGCCCACCAATAGTAATTACATGGGCTTGGCACTCAGTAGTATACGTAATTGTAATAGAGCAAAAGTGTAAACAGTACACCTACGGTATGTGTACATGTAAAGAAGATAATAGTCAGATGCAACATTGATAAAGTCTTTTGTCTTTTGATGTAAACTGGATAACATTATGAATGCCATGCAATTGAATTCTGCTCGTCTGTCTTGTCCACTTTCTATTCACATAGTATACAGGATTTGCATTGTTTGTTCTTAACACTTCAAAGTATCATGAGGCTTTACACATTCAATTCTGACCCATTTCTCTCTCGCCCCCCAATCTGGACTTGCAGACGAAGCTGAGGCGATCCTGCGTGAGTTCCGCAAGGACGTGGACAACGCCACGCAGCAGAAGGCCGAGCTGGAGAGCCGCGTGGAGCAGCTGGTGGCTGAGATCGAGCTCCTCAGGAAGCTGCACGACGACGAGGTGGCCGACCTGATGCAGCAGATCGAGGACTCCAAGGTGACCGTAGAGAAAGACTCCGAGCGCCCAGACCTGGCCGATTACCTGCGCAACATGCGTGCTGAGATGGAGGCGGTTGCCGCCCGCAACGCACAGGAGGCCGAGAAGTGGTACAAGAGCAAGTTCGACACGCTCAAGGAGAAGTCCGGTCAGCACGAGGTCCAGATGAAGACCATGAGGGCTGAGATCGGCTCCTACCACTCCCAGGTGACCGACCTGCAGAGCCAGATCGACGGCATGAGGGCGCGCAACGCCTCCCTGGAGCAGCAGCTGGTCACCATGGACTCCGCCCACGTGGACAAGGCGACCGCACTGGAGTCCGTCATCGCACAGCTGGAGGCGCAGCTCAGCGAGACCAAGATGGAGATGAGCAAGTACATGGCGGACTATCAGGAGCTGCTGCACATCAAGCTGAAGCTGGATGCAGAGATCGCCACCTACAGGAAACTGCTGGAGAGCGAGGAGAAGAGGCTGGGAGTTTGGTACGCATTGTATCTGGCAACCATTATGATTTGTCCTTTTCGTTGAGGCCAAGAGGCTGAGAGCTTCAGAATTAGAAACTTAGCAAATGTATTCATTAGAAATCACAAAACATTCATGTTTTTTGTTCTTTGTCTCCTCTCTCCTCAGAGAACCACATGGCCATTCAGGACAAACAGACGACCTTCACATGACCTTCAGCCTTTCCTCCCAGGATGCTCCACCACGGCTGTCTGTCATCCACCGGGACCCCAACACCACAACACACCCATGTCCTGCCACACCCACACTAACTCGGCCGTCTGGGGACACATGTTGTTCCCACAGCCGTTTTGAGTTTGAGTTGATGTAAAAGGATGTTCCCAGGTGCTTCTTAAAATAAAGCTTGACTTCAGTGTCCATACTTGGTTTTTGAAGTGTTTCTATGTTGAGTTTTTGTATGGTTTAAATGTGTGGACTCCAGGAAAAAAAAAAAAATTCTCCTGCTTATAGGTCCATATATACAGTGCACAACAGAAATGAGTACACCCCTTTTGAAAAGTAACATTTTGAGAAATATTTTCGTAAACGCAAAATGTATCTCCACAATATGCATAAGCCTGTGTAATACAATATCTGTTGAATGTACAACATAAAAGTAAGTTTTATAATATGACTCTTATTATATATTTTTCAGTTTTGATCAAATTAGGGTGGTTCAGAAATGAGTACACGCCAAGGACAGTTTTAGAGGAAAGTTAGAGTTTATTAATTGAGTGAGCATTAAATCAGTCTCAGAAGAGTTTAAGGATTCATTACACAGTTTTCTATCAAACAGTTGCCTATAAAACCGTATTTCGCAGCGCAAACTCCTTCCCATTCCTGGCTGTAAGCAATGCCACCACATGGAAGAGAAAGGGCAAAAGGCCTGACCAAGAAGAAAAGGGTCAATGCTATTAGAAGACCATCAAAACTTACCCTATCAGTCAAAAAACGGTATCTATTGTGGTCCAAAACTTTAGGACGGATGCATTTGCAACTGTCTTGCAGAGACGTCCAGGTGGGCCACAGACATTGAAGGCTAATGGAACTCCATACTCTGAAATAGTGATCCCAAGATCATTATTTTTTAGAACTGATGGCATCAACGTTGTCAAATACTGTATACATGCTGCCAAAAGTGAAACATTGGAGGGATGCAGGTGTTATGTGGGGCTGCATGAGTGCTACTGGTGTTGTAGAGCTGTTTTCATGGATGGAAGCATGAATACATAGCTCTACATACAGTGCTCTACAAAAAGCTATGGTACTGTTACTCAATGACTTCCATTGTTGGCTACTGTGTTGTTTTCCAACTTGACAATGACTCCAAACACACGCCTATGGCCAATGCTGATATTCTGAAGTGGTGTATCAGTGATTAAGCACGACACCTGACCTGAACTCATTTGAACATACATTGGCAGTTTTGAAGCTGCATTAGTCTGGGGTATACTCACTTTTGCACCAGCATGATTTTATAGAAATGGAAAAATATGTCATATCGGTTATATAAATAACTTACTTTGTGGTAATAGCTTCACAGATGTTACATTAAAGATGGCCTCTCAACGTCATTTAATTAATATTGCCGTGTTCCCAATTGTTATTGAATGTGTTACGCGTTGGTCCTGTTTTAAAAAACGTTCTGGTTGCTTTGTTTCAAGACGTTTTTGCAAGCTGGCAAGGTGGCTTGTGGAGAAACGAGAGAGTGTTCCGTGTTTCTCGTGGAAATGCGTCTCTGATTGGCTCACTCCTCCTGCTCTCGAAGAAACGCGTCTCTGATTGGCTCAGTCCTCCAGTTCTTGGAGAGAATGTAATGGGAAACAAAGTCGCCACTTCCCCGGGTGGTACTGCACTATAGGGGCGCCAACGGAGGCGTGCAGGCTCCATTCAGGGCTGTGCTCTTTCGACAGCGACCCCTAGGCGAGCTGCAGGCACGGAGCAACCAGAGTGAGCAGGCTTTATGTATGAGGCTTTGTGCTGTGTGTGTACCTGAGAGTAGCAACCAGCTGATAGCTAAGCTAAGCTATGTTTCGGGCCACAAGATGTTGCTTGTTTTGAAAACAAGCAGAAAAAAATTACTCGACATGTTTTTAGATAAATGGGTCGATATAAACCTTTGTGGGCAACGCCTTCTTTCGACGTGACGAAACACAGAAAGGCTTTCGTGATTCGCTCGTTTCTCTGCAATATTTATGTAAATTGGGAAACACCGGGAAACACAGCCAGGAGAGTTGACGCACCGCTATGAGAGCCTTGCAAGTGAGTTTAACTTGGGGTGACCGTCCGATCTTCAAAAGGAGTGAGTAAAACTGAGTTTTATCGGAAGTTGGCCTTTAAACTTCTGCACTGTATCTGTAGTCTTGAATGTTGATGTCTTGTCTGTTGTATGTTCTGTGTGGACCCCAGGGAGAGTAGCTGATGTGTCTGTCAGCTAATGGGGATCCTAATAAAATACCAAGTACTAAATCTAAAAATGGAAGTGAAAAATTAGATAAAATGCAAAGTTTTAATGAAGTTACACAGTAAATTCTGCAGTGCTCATTTAACACGTAGAGAGTTGATTTGACATCATTTGGACTCAAATGAACTCTCTAAGTGCTGAATTAACACCACAACATTTACTGTGTAATGATTTATATTATTTGATCCCAAGGGGATTGAAATGTTCCCACTCTTAACATCCCTCTCTTCGCACGCACTTCATCATGCCCATTTCACCTGCTGTTGCCAGCCGAGTTGGTGAATAATTGAGATTTCAATCGTCTACTGTTTTAATCACCTGAAGACGATTTATCGATTCATTGTTGACATCCCTAGTGGCCTATTTTTTTTTATGTAATAGTCAAAGTTTGTTCATAATAGCCATTTTTTCTCTCGGTACGTACTTCACACCTCTTCTCAAAAAGTATATTAATGTTATGATCTACTAATATTTTTATCCAAAAGAAACAATGAGGACATGTTATCGTTGTGACAGTAGCAGTGTCCTAACAAAAAAAAAATAGTACACTCACAGCAGAGCCATACAGAGGACAAAGTCAGGCAATCTCTGCTGTGTGCTTGGGCCGACTTCCTCATTAGCAAACTTAGCTGTTTTATCTTCTCAGTACTGCTCAGCATTGTGAATATTAGTGCCTAGTAGTGGGCGTAGCACACAGCAAATGCAATGCGATGCAATGCAGGGAATATGACAAGACTTGCTGTTCGTAGTAATAACTTCAGATAAACATCACAGATGGTAAAACTGTTGTGATTATCACCACCGAGACAGTTGATAGTTTACATATTCAGTGTTTCCCACAGAAATTTTGGAAACTATGGGGGCAGCGGGGGTTTTTTTTGTCCGGGGCGGGGGGGTTGGGTGTCTTTTCCCGGGCCTTTTTTTTTGGGGGGGGGGGGGGGGGGCGGGGGGGGGATATTCACGCAGTGTAAATGCAAAATGGCAAAACAATGAGTACAGTATGACATTGGCGCATGGAGAAACTATAGGCCTACGCCTACATTTCAGCCATTTATATTTTGAGACATAAGGCTACATAATACACATGCAGGGGTCTATGTAATGAAAAAAATAATAAAACAAAATAGGAGCAGAGATAAGAATTTAAGATCGCTGTGAAATTGTTAACGCATAAACAAAAATGGTCTAAGAGGGTAGGCTATGCCTTTTCCCCACACACACATTCTACATGAGGGGTGCTGGTCACAGGGCCAGTTTTTCAAAATTCCTCCCATTAAAAGGGCTGAACAACATATTACACATTTATGTCTATATTCACATTCATTATACACATTCATTTCTATATGCAGCCCGATGTCTCCTCTGCCTTGTCAATGAAGGCCTGTCACCTAACTCATTACAACTGTAAAACAAAGCCTGGGCTGGGGAGTGTTAGTAAACTCATCCCAACTGTCCCTTCTCGGAAGGTTTTTTTTTTTTTATTGCTCCCAAACCCAAGTTAACTACAACAACTTGACAAGGCTTTTGATCCCTCTCTCTTTCAAGCACTTGTGGTTTTCTCTATAGGATGTATTTACTCCAGGAGGAACATGCGAAGGAAATCGTAATTGAAATCGCTTTTAACAAACACGGAAATCGTAAAAAAAAAAATAAAAAAAAAAATAAAAAAAAAAAAAAAAAAAAATTTTTTTTTTTTTTTTACATTTTCGGAAACTATGGCGGCCAAATTTAAACTATGGCGGGCCGCCATAGTTTCCTCAATGTATGGGAAACACTGCATATTTGTGGTGATTATCCCGCAGTATAGTTCGTTAGTCCTTAATTTTGGCTGTTAATGTGGTGGTTCTATGTTGAGTCTATGGAAAGACAGCCGCCTTAGGCACGACCTTATCTCGTTGAAAGGGGGGGCTGCAATTTAATTCCTGGTCCTCCAATCGCGTAACTCTCCCCTCTGTATGGCTCTGGCAGATCTTAGCTTTCGTGAACCGAAAAGTTGGTGCGCAATGCAAGCCTAAAAAATATTGTTTTTGTCCACCAACGGTGACGACAATGCGGGCGTCAGCAGGTTCATCCAGGTAACACAGTCACGTGCGGAAAAAGTTCAGAACTCTGTATGAACACGGGTGGTTCGCAGGTAAGCACTTTAGTGGCAAACGTAACTGGTGCAGGTGTAGCAGAGTGGAGTTTCCTAAGATTTCAGACTTTTAAGCAATTAGGTTTTAAAAGGTGACTACGCCAGTCTCGTTAAAGGGTGAGACAACCCAGATGTTAAAAAACAATTTTCCCCCGACAGGTTCTGGATGAGGAACGGGGACACAGCTGTTAATACATATGATTCTCTTTATTTTCTCCTTGCACATCAAGTCTTTCTCTAAAAAGGGTCTAGGTAGGCAGGTAGGAGAACAAGTACAGTTCACTAGATATTCACACAAAAGCTTCCACAAGGTAGTATGGTTATGTGCAAACCAGAAGGCTGAGGCCTGATGCCACTGAGTAGCCCAATATATAAATTTAAATGAACAATCGCAACACTGTGAACTACAAAAAAACCACACAGCAAATCAAACACAAAGGAAAACATAGAGGCCTAAATAAAACGCCAAAATGAGAAATAAATCAAAAGTAAATACCTCAAAAACTTAAGAGAAAGAAAATCACAGCACACAAGATATTTCACAGTGAAGCGATATTCAGGAATCAAACCACTCCGATGAGAGATTATGCACTAACTCAGGTGGGTCAACCCCGTCACAATAAATCTACACAATGAAACCGAGCCAACCAACTGGTCTCCTGTGATTCACTCCTGGCCCCAGGAGTGGATGATCAGAGCCAGTCGTGCCAGACAGCACAAAGTGAGAAAACGTACTTCTGTGTAGGCCTAAAACAAGCCACTCGCTACCTCCTGCTTACTAAAAGAACTCGTGGTAAAACAAAACACAAAACAGGGAAAAGACGGCGGCACCCCCCACCCCAGCCCATAGACAATATGTGCTCAACCTAGAAGCACAAGAGAGACTGGGTTAATGCCAGGGAAATGCCATCATCAATGTGCAAGGTGTGGCGTGAAAGCCACAGGCACAGAGTGACGGTAAATTAGAAATTACCTTAAGTCGCAATTGGTAAGCACTGGACCGAGCTTGGAAGTCTACGGTTGACCCTTGCTTCACCATTCAATGCTGCAGTGAAACAACATCACGTTAGCCACAGTACAAACATAATTGGGTATCGCCAGGTGCACACAGAAGGGCTTACCTTCGAGCCGGTTAGGCTACATGCGGCAACCTGGCGTCCGCATTTCAGCTGCGCTCTACGCGCTCCAGTGTGGGTCCAACACCCAACACGCCAACATCACCTACTTCACCCAGCGTACAGGGCTTCCCCAAGCGCCAACCGGTACTGAGGTTAGCCACACCTGGCTAACAGCCAACATGGGGCACCTAAGTCTCCACCCCTTCCGGGCGGCTTGTGGGGCTGGCAACGGAAAAACTTTTGACTGGGCTGTAATGGACTGATCAAAGCTATTTTCCGACCCACCTCGCATTTCCCCTTCGATCACACATATGCTGTGCCTCAGAATTAATAACAACCAATGGTGTGCTTACTGACTTCACTTGGCAAGCGATTTTTGAGTTGTGTGTGTGCAAAAATATGTAATTATTTGGACTACATAAGACGTCGCATGTCCGACGTGCAGCCACTTAAGCCACGGTGCAGCGGTAGGGTTGGCTGTGCCTCGGTTCACGTCAGATATGCGAGGCGCACGTGTAGTCTCCAACACAGTTTTGCACAAAAGCTAAAATAACGTTTCTTGCGTGCCGAAAATGAGTGGTCTTACGACGCAAATCCAAACCTTTCAAATTCACTGTCATCATATGTGAAATCCGGAGCACATGCCAAACGGGATGAGGATTTAGCTTGACTCGCTCCATTAACTCGCATTCAAAATTTTGCGAGCTCCAGCCCCATAGATCGGAAGTAGAAGGGCGTGACTTAGGTGCCCCATAGTAGGCAATTTATACTAACCGGAAGGGCTCCACCCTCGCCCACACGGGCAGCTGTTTTCAATTACAACATGCACACTAACAGGGGACCTAGTCCAACCTGTTACACAGGCACTGGCACCGGCACAAGCTCCGGCTCCGTTCTTATCGGCCTGAAAACAGTACTAAGAGGAATGGGTCCCGGTCCCCTTATCTATTAGTTCAATGTTGGAAAATATAAACGTCACTAATGAGTTATTAAAGGGACACTCCAGGGAATTTGAAGTGAAATCCCATTGCTACATGTGGTCAAATAGCCTACTGACTGTAGACAAAGATTGGTGCAGATTGGCGCTCTCTGTCTAAAGACTGCATCAAAAATACTGAATCAAACAAAGATATCGCAAACCACGCCCACTCAATGCAAAAGCGTGTGCTCAAGTTGGGTCTCCTAAGGGGGCGTTGTCCCCTACTTCTTCTTCTCTTTTTGAGGTGTTTGCGCAAGACGTGCGCTACCGCCATCTACAGCGCTAAGGGGACTTCATTGATTCTCAACATCAGGACTCCGAAGGTCTCCTAACCGAAGGTCTCCTAAAGGGGCGTTCACCCGACATAAAGTGGATACCAGAAAAGAAACAAAATGACGCTTCTTGGTTACATCCACTTTCTTTGACTGCATTGCTTACGCTGCTTGTCATGCTAGCCAAATACGTAGTGGCTGAGAGGCAATTTCTAAACGTTCCACGTAAAATACATTGCACACTGCAGAAACGTGACACCATCCGACAACAAAGCCACAAGTCTTGCTATCAAAACCATATGCCTGGTTCACACATTATTGGCATGGAAACATTACAGAACAACTTTATAATAAGCAGCCTTTCACTCATCACTTGTTGGTACTATGCGCGCGCCTGCAAAAGCCCATAACAGTCGATGGACAATGTGTGTGTAAATGTGTGAAAGTGTGACCTCGCTCAGTGGGAACTTGTAATAAACCAGGTAGAGCGCATGACTTAATGATCCACCCAAGGACGCAAAAAGTCTTCTGAATGAAAAGCATCAATCACCCATTGGCAGATTGCTGGTCCTATGTGTGTGTTCTAGACACTAGGCAGTGCATCACAAACAAACCCTTTTACTGTACTTCAGAGGTGCTGAAATCACACTAAATTGATTACCACGGTGCCACTAGAAATGTTGGATCCTAACACAGTAATATAAATCCACCACCTTATTCATATTAACATTAGCGAAATTGATCCAATTAAAGTGAAGTGAAAGCCCAACGGGGAAACTCCAACTCCCATTGTCATTGTGACACAGCACTCAAGTGAACACTGCACACAATGAAATTGCATTTATGCCTCATCCATGCAAGGGGGCAGCCCCCAATGGCACCCGAAAGAGGGCAGTGCGGCAGGACGGTACCATGCTCAGGGTACCATATCATAGAGGAGGATGGGGGAGAGCACTGGTTAAATACTTCCCCCACCAACCTGGCGGGCCGGGACTCAAACTGACAACCTTAGGACTGCAAGTCTGATGCCACAACCGCTTACCCATGATTGCCCCATGACCAGCCATTCCATATGCTGCTGCACTTACATTCATTCTTTACCCGGTGAACACCTTTTAAACCTTTTTGTTGGAGTATAGGGACGTGAAATATTTATTCAGTTAATTGATTGAATACATTTCCCTCACCATCTGACCAATGACAGTCTTGTGAATGCTACGGAAATTTGAAAATTGCATAGTACGATTAAAGGGCCTCTGTCATTTTTGAACCCAGAATTTTAAAATCCTCTGCACTTTACCTGATACGGCATTCATGATAGTTTGGGCAACCATACCGTAATGGTTAGTGAGCTGGTCTTTAGATTAGAAGGTTGTCGGTTCAGGCCCTGCAGCACCCATGACTGAAGTGTCCTTGAGCAAGTAACCTAACCCAACCTTGCTAGGATAGTTCTGAAAGATAAATTCAGAAAGATACCTCAGAGAGGGCTGGTGCTAGTTGAAATTGGGGGATATTAGTCTTTTATTTTTTAATACTAAGGGTTATTGGCAGGCATGATGAGGTAAAGTGGGCTTTGGGAGGCTTATGATGAAGCCCAGGGGCGTTAATTCAAAAATGTTGAGAACGACTGCTCTAGGGATTTTGTACCAATGTACACCCCAAATCACAGAAAGACTGCACAAACCAAGTATGTGCACTGAAGACAAGCTTTATTTTAAGTAGCACATCAACTCAAACTGAAAATGGCCGTGGAAGAAACAAGTGTCCTCAGACTGCTGAGTTCACTTTTGGCAGCATGTACAGTTGAGGATAGAGGTGCTTAACTCGAATCTTTGAGGCGTCCGGATTGATTGGATCATTCCAAGGAGGGTACCCGGATTAGACGGATCAATCGGATCACACGGATCACTTATTTAAAATAATTAAAAATAAATAAAAAATAATGTATTTTTTAAAACGTTTCTGCCGTTAAGTAGCTATGCGCCTCGCCTTTGTTGTTCCATTTATCAATTCACGTTGATAAATCAAAGAGTAAGACAGTTTGATCAACAAAACTCACTTTATGAATGTAACAGTTCCTAAACTCATGCTGCGATCCGACCCACCTGGGTCTCCTCACTAAACATGCAACCACAACTCGAACAGCCTTTGGCAGCAGTGAAACGGCATGTTCCTGATTTTGCAATAAATAATGTGTGTGTTTGTAGCCTATTTAAGACTAAAAGTCAAACATTTGGGAGCAGAAGTCTAGTTGAGCAGGGACAGTCAGGAGGCGAGCAGCAGATGACCACTCGCTTCCGCTGCCGAGTTGCCTTGCGACTCACACACTCGTGGCAAAAACGAAACTTAAGCGATTGATCCGATCCGTAGGGGATTCGCTGCTACCAACAACTCAGTCAGGATTCGTCTCACCGAGTCGCCGAGGGCGCCGCTGCTGAGCGAGGGGAGTGACGGCAGCAGTGGCTTTAAAGACTGTAGCCTACGCTGTAACGCAGTGAGTGATCGAGTCACGTCTGTAGACTATAATTTCCCTAAGAGTAGCCTACAGACTGAGATGTTAAAGCGTTGGCAGAGCACTATTAACATTAAAATGTAGACCTCAACAGAGTCAGAAGCACACGCATAGGGAGCGGGGATCCGCGACTCAAACACTCAATTGGCCACAACATAGGCTGGACGGGTCAAACAGGCTCGATGAATGACGAGGCGGGAGTTGGTTCAGTTTTACTCAGTGAGTGTTCGTGACTGAACAGCATACTAGGGAGATTAGAGAATGGCTGTTGTAGTCAACTAAAGAGGATAGCCTATATTCCGGTTTCACAATTTCTCGCGCTGTAACTGCCATTTTGCTGACATATTAATGAAATGCCGTCTGACCCGCCTTTGGCGGCTCAATGCACGACAGCCATCCGGTCTGTTCGGATGAGGTCTTTACCCGGCTCTCCAACCGGATCCTCCGGGTTTTTTATCATCTCTAGTTGAGGACGATATTATTAGCCCCCTCCTGAAATTAGACATCTCTCTTGATGTTTCAGTGAGAATGACCATTATGAACCGTTTCTGTTATTCTGGAAACAAATACACTGATGGAGATCATATCCAATGAGTTGAATTTGGATTTTTCCATTTTCACAATGAGTTTAAACAAAAAAGGGTAAAAATGGCAAGGACAAAATTATTAGCCCCCTTATCATTAATAGTCAATAGAGTGCCATTTATGAACCAAAACTGACATCAGGCACTTTAATTAGTTGTTAACTATGTTGGCACATGCCCTACCAGGGATTTTGGTCCATTTTTTCATCGCAAATAGTTAAGATGGTCCAAATTGCATGGATGTTGAGGATGGACATTCATTTTCAGCACTCCTCAAAGACTATCTAAAGGATTGAGATCTGAACCACACCACACATTTAGTATCCCTGAAGAACATTTGAACAATTTTGGATGATAGTTTTGGGTTATCATCTTATTGAAAGATCCAGTGAAGATCTTAGCTTCCTCTATGAGCATATTTTTGCATGGTCACCTTCCACATTCTATCATAATCTTCTGTTTTTATGGTGCCGTACACCCAAACAAGGTTTCCTGTGGCTGAGGCCAACACGGAATGATGCTTTCACCACCATGTTTAATTGTGGAAACCATGTTATGAAATTTTAAGGACTATCCATTTCTTCACCTGACAGGAGCAGAATTCATGCATCAAAGCAGGTGCAATTGAATCTCATCAGATGAAAGCAGAGACTTTCAAAACTCATTTTTGACTTTCAAATGTTCATAGGCAAAGCTCAATAACACTCTGATATGCACCGCCTTTAGTAAAAGGGTTCTTCTGTGATGATGGCCCCAAAGCCCAATATGATGACAAGCCCTAACAGTTGTCTTTCTTGAAATAAAAACTCCAGGTGAGGCCAGGTCAATAACAATCATCTAGGCAGGTGTCCAATGCTTCTTTGGTCTAATGAGACTACGCAGTTTCCACAGTTACACATAGTGGTGGGGGCATCTAGTTTTTAGACTGTTATTCAGCCTCAGACACAGGGAGACTGGGTCTGGATCTGGATTGCTGGGTCCTCCAACAACATTGTAACCCAAAGTAAACATTTAAATTAGTTCAGAGGTTCTTCAAGGACACTAAAACCATGATACTGGAATGACCCGCTCATAGTCCAGTCCTCAATTCCACTGAGAGTCTGTGGCAAATGTCTATGCTCAGCATCCATGCAATTTGGACCAGCTAGAACACTTTGCAGTGAAGAAATGGGCCAAAATCTCTAGTGGAGCATGTGCCAACCTAAGTAAGAACTGATCAAAGTGCCTTTTGGATCATAAATGGCATCATATTGACTATTAATGATCAGGGGGCTAATAATTTTGTCCTTGTCATTTTTTTACCTTTTTTGATTAAACTCATTGTAACGATAGAAAAATGCAAATTCAACTCATTGGACATTATCTCCATGAGTGTATTTGTTTCCAGAATAACAGTAACGGTTCATAATGATCATTCTTACTGAGAAATCAAGAGAAATGTCTAATTTCAGGAGGGAGGCTAATAATATCGTCCTCAACTGTATACAGTATTTGACAACGTTGATGCCATCAGTTCTAAAAAATAATGATTTTGGGATCACTATTTCAGAGTATGGAGTCCCATTAGCCTTCGATGTCTGTGGCCCACCTGGACGTCTCTGCAAGACAGTTGCAAATGCATCCGTCCTAAAGTTTTGGACCACAATAGATACCGTTTTTTGACTGATAGGGTAAGTTTTGATGGTCTTCTAATAGCATTGACCCTTTTCTTCTTGGTCTGGCCTTTTGCCCTTTCTCTTCCATGTGGTGGCATTGCTTACAGCCAGGAATGGGAAGGAGTTTGCGCTGCGAAATACGGTTTTATAGGCAACTGTTTGATAGAAAGCTGTAATGAATCCTTAAACTCTTCTGAGACTGATTTAATGCTGACTCAATTAATAAACTCTAACTTTCCTCTAAAACTGTCCTTGGCGTGTACTCATTTCCACCCTAATTTGATCAAAACTGAAAAATATATAATAAGAGTCATATTATAAAACTTACTTTTATGTTGTACATTCAACAGATATTGTATTACACAGGCCTATGCATATATTTTGTGTTTACGGAAATATTTTTCAAAATGTTACTTGTCAAAAGGGGTGTACTCATTTCTGTTGTGCACTGTATGGACCTATAAGCAGGAGAATTATACATTTTTTCCTGGAGTCCACACATTTAAACCATACAAAAACTCAACATAGAAAACACTTCAAAAACCAAGTATGGACACTGAAGTCAAGCTTTATTTTAAAAAGCACCTGGGAACATCCTTTTACATCAACTCAAACTCAAAATGGCTGTGGGAACAACATGTCTCCCCAGACGGCCGAGTTAGTGTGGGTGTGGCAGGACGTGGGTGTGCTGCTGTGTTGGGGTCTCGGTGGATGACGGACAGCTGTGGTGGAGCGTCCAGGTTGTAGGGGTGAAGGTCATGTGAAGGTCGTCCGTTTATTCCTGAATGGCCAACTGGCTCTCTGAGGAGAGAGGAGACAAAGAAAAAAACATTCTTGATTTGTGATTTCTAAGGCATATATTTGTTCAGTTTCTAATATTTAACACATTTCAAATGTGTAGTTATTCTCAGGTAAATAGAAGCAGTAGTGGGCAAATATCCCCTTACAATCAGGTGTTCCCAAATATTTTTCATGCCTTACTGGTCTAACTCTACGGAGTGTAAACTAGTTATGTCAAATCAAATGTGTGCATTTGATGCATTCAAAATGCCATTACAGAAAAGCTTAATGTCTGAAGCTCTCAGCCTCTTAGCCTCAACAAAAAGGACAAATCATAATGGTTGCCAGATACAATGCGTACCAAACTCCAAGCCTATTCTCCTCGCTCTCCAGCAGTTTCCTGTAGGTGGCGATCTCTGCGTCCAGCTTCAGCTTGATGTGCAGCAGCTCCTGATAGTCTGCCATGTACTTGCTCATCTCCAACTTGGTCTCGCAGAGCTGTGCCTCCAGCTGTGCGATGACGGACTCCTGTGCTGCCGCCTTGTCCTGATGGGTGGAGTCCATGGTGACAAGCTGCTGCTCCAGGGAGGCGTTGCGCGCCCTCATGCCATCGATCTGGCTCTGCAGGTCGGTCACCTGGGAGTGGTAGGAGCCGATCTCAGCCTTCATGGTCTTCACCTGTTCCTCGTGCTGGCCGGACTTCTCCTTGAGCGTGTCGAACTTGCTCTTGTACCACTTCTCGGCCTCCTGCGCGTTGCGGGCGGCAACCGCCTCCATCTCAGCGCGCATGTTGCGCAAGTAATCGGCCAGGTCCGGGCGCTGCGAATCCTGCTCCACGGTCACCTTAGAGTCCTCAATCTGCTGCATCAGGTCAGCCACTTCCTCATCGTGCAGCTTCTTGAGGACCTCGATCTCGGCCACCAGCTGCTCCACGCGGCTCTCCAGCTCGGCCTTCTGCAGTGTGGCACTGTCCACGTCCTTGCGGAACTCACGCAGGATCACCTCAGCTTCGTCTGCAAGTCCAGATTGGGGGGCAATAGAGAAATGGGTCAAAATTGAATGTAAATGTAAAGCCTCAGGATACTTTGAACTGAGCAAACCATGCAATAATACTATGTGAATCCAAAGAAAACAAGACAGAGGGACAGAATTCAATTGCATGGCCTTCATAATGTTATCCAATTTACAGCAAAAGACAACAGGCTTTATCAATGTTGCATCTGACTATCATCTTCTGATATTTTTACACATAGGTGTACTGGTTACACTTTTGCTCTGTATTATAATAAAGTATACTACTGATTACCAAGAATATGTAATTACTATTGATGGGCCTTTCCCATATCACTTATTGATCATCATCAAAGATGGTTCAGATTCTTCTTCTCAGATCAGCCTACCTTTGAGGGCGAGCTCTTCCTCGATCTTCTGCCTCCACACCTCAGCCTCCTGCTCAAAGTATCCCCTCTCGATGTCAGCGGCACCCTTCTCTGCTGTCAGGGCCTCGATCAGGCCCCTCATCTCCTTGAACTTGAGCTCGTACTCATCTCCGAGCCCGCCAAATCCCCCCTTGAAGCGTTCCTGCAGGGCGGCCAACTCTGCTTGCAGCTGGGCATTTCTCGTTTCCAAGGACTGGACCTTGTCGATGTAGCCGGCGAAGCGCACGTTGAGCTCCTGCATCTCCTCCTTCTCGTTGGTGTGCTGCTTGTGGATCTCGGTGCCGACCTCAACGGCAGAGACACGGCCACGGTTGTAGGAGGTTCCGCTTCGGACGACGGAAAGGGTCTTGTTGTACGAGGAGCCTCTCATGTTTCCTGGTTCCCTTTTGGGTGTATGTTGGTTGGTTGTAGGGGTTTCCAATGTAGTAGATCTACTGGATGCTGTGTGTCCCAGGAGGAGCTGTCGGAGCTTGCTGATGGTCCAGGGGGTCGTCCCTTGGCTTATAAAGGGCCACCAGGAATCTGGCACCTTGGCTCGAAACTCTGGCAGGGTTTTGACACGGTTAAAATAAGTATCTGTAATGGTTTAAATGTGGATAGCTACTGCTTTATTTATATATCCTGGGAATGTGGCTAAAACAGGCTTTCATTTTAAAAGAAAAAAATCACATATTCTAATTCAAGTCCGAAATATGGAAGTATGCTGTATTAATTCACAAAGTAAGGTTTTGGCTGTGCAGCAATTTATTGGATCTATTTCCCCATATTTTTTCATAAAATAGGCTCTTAGTTGTTTTGTCAGACTCAATTAAAAGTTTGAAAACTGTGTTTGTATTAAAATGAGTAATCATTTTAATCATTCAACAGCACCGAAGATACATATGGTAGGCAGATTCATTTCAAACCCGTAAAACCCCCTCTGATGTTGGTGTCTATGGTGACACCTGTAAAGGTGGTGATGGGGTAACTTGTTCCACCGGAGACTAAATTGCGCTGCTTAATTAAACATTATAAGACATATAAGTATTCATTGTGATCCAATATTATAATCTAGCCTCGACTGAGAAGCATTTGGTCACCAAGGCCTGGTCACTGCCATCAGACACTAAACAACAATTTTGACTAGGGATGTAAATTATGGATTAATTAATTATTAAAATTAAAAAGGAGATAAAATACTAAATTGAAATTAATTTTATCATGCCCATTTCACTTGGCTGTCAGCAGGGCGAGTTGGCGATTCATTGCAATTTAAAAAAAAAAAGTGATTTGTTTTAATGGATTCATTGTCATTTTATTACATTTCCTTATTCATTACTTTATTGAAATAGTTCTACTGAACTGCAAATATTGAGTTAAGAACTATATTTACTCTTATATTCTGCTAAAATTGTTCAAAATGTGTCCCTACGTATTCGGCAGACACTTTCAAAAAGAGAAAAAATGAATAAGGTCATCTACATTAGCCTCTTTTCAAACCTTCAGCTCTACTGCATGCTTCACCATTACGGACGCTCCTGTAAAGGACAGATTAGACTTCAGCAACTGCACGCGTCAAATGTCGCTTGGGAGTGGTCACGAACCCGCTTTTCCTTCATGCATCTGCGCCCGAGGTCTCGTGTCACGAGCCACATTTGAAATAGCGCTCGCTAACGCTTCGCTACATTGCAAGCACTGCGGCTATTATTAACCCCTTAGCACAGCACCTATGTTATAACCTTACTGTCACCAAAATTGTAATGTCTATGCCTTAATCTGTTACTCTCGACACTGTCATAGCAATGTTGTTATGATGTAGTTGAGTATTTTCAGCAAATAGTGAATAGGCCCGCCGGCGACCCCATCTGCAGTAAGAGGCACAAACTGCAAAGGCAATGTACTGGTAGACCTATAATTATTTGACATACCCAGTCTGTTTTCACATGCAGAAAATGCGAGCAAAACAGTTGACTCTGCCGATCTGTGTTTGCATTCGGTGAACAACAGGCTATGGTAGTCAGACTGCAGGCATTGTGCCACGAATGTTCTACTGATGCATTTGTTACTTAGCTTGTAGCTTCGTGTATATACATGCATTTACACATTAGGCATTAATACTACTGGCATTGCGCTGCCACAAGAACAAGGAAGTAGCGAGACGACCAATGGCCGCGCCTTTTTGTCTGCGTCCTCCGCGTCCGTCCAACAGATAGTCAGGAATTTTTTGAGCCGCTCGACGACAGGCACAGAGCCTCTGCGCCTCTGGGGGACACAGGACGGACGTACGCAGAGGCTATCCGTCCAAAGGATAAATCAGGCTTAACTGTACTATTTTCTATTAAATTTGTTAATTGATTTGGGCACTGCTACTGTCACAACGTTAACATGTCAACATTGTTTCTTTTGTAAAAAAAAAAAAAAAGTATTAGATCATAACATTGATATATACTTTTTGATAAGAGGTAAAGTACCTACAGAGGGAAAAAAATAGCTTCAGTGAAGAAACTGAAAAAAAAACTTGAAATGCAGCATGATGAAATTAATTCAAATTTAGCATTGTATCTCATTTTTAATTTAGATTTTTAGATTTAGACTTGGGAGAAACATTGACATTTATCAATTACAAGTCGATAAGATAAATCAACTAACAAATTACTCAATAATTTACATCCCTAGTCAAAACCGTCGTTTAGTGTCTAATAGTGGTGACAAAAGCCTCCGAATTCTTCTCAGTGGAGGTTAGATCAGTGGTTCTTAACCTGGGGTGCGGGCACCCCATGGGGGTGCGCCAGAGATTCCAGGGGGTGCGTGGAATTTTGTTTGTGTTGAGGCTTGGACAAAACATGTTTTGGTCACTATTTAAAGTCATTAAGGTATTGATTAATGTTTCAAGGAGGAATCATTGTAATTTATGACTTAAATCATTTTGTAGTATGTATACTCGTGTAAAAGTTCAGGTTGGGGTTGCGTGACTGCGCGGCTTGTCCTCAACACAGGTAAGGGGGTGCGATAAGAAAAAAGGTTAAACGATAACTCCAGCCAATTTCAACATGCAGTTGTACTGTTCACACTACCCTGGACTTGTCAGTACTTGTCAGAGTTTTTTTTTCAGCCTTTTCCAAGATCCTGGTCATTGTAATTGGGGCAATTGTTTGTTTACATAAAAAAAGAAAAGTAAAATTTTTCTGAAAAACATTCAAAAGGTTATGCAACATCAGCAGACAACTAGCAAACAGCGATACCTTTTGGGTAAATATTTGTAGTAGGCGTGTGTCAAGAAAGTTTGTAGTGTAAACAAAAGCTGCTTCCATGAGAATAGCTCAGGGGTCCGTTTCTCGATTCTTGTCGTTGCTAACCGTCTTAAGACAGTCTTAAGACCGTCTCACTATTCCCTTGGACTTAGTGGTGAGCGTCGCTGTCGAGAGAGAGTTGAGTTGCTCTTACGAAGGACGTTGCTACCGTCGTTAGCAAAGACGCTTTCGATATACGGACCCCAGATCTCGGAAAGGGCTGAGCAAAAAAGTGCAGCGGCGGTGGGTACTGACAAGTCAAAGGTAGCGTGAGCAATACAACAGCATATTGAAATTGGCTGATCTGCTCCTTTACCACTCGGCAGGGGCGGAGCTACAGGGGTGGCTAGGGTAGCATTTGACCCCCCTGAAATGTGATTGGCTACCCCAAGTGCTCCCCCAGAAAATGGACAGTAGTCCCGCCCACTCGTGTTACACGAAGCGCATAGATCGCCCGCAAATCGGTATCGCGAGTGAAGAAAGGATAACCATTTTCCCCACACACATTTTGATGCAAGTTTGTGTACACACCAGCCTCATGAATTGGGGCATAAGGGGTACCATTCGAAAGCATAGAAAGCCGTCTGTCTAGTGGTATGCATAGGAACTCTCTGTGTTGTACGGTCTGACGGCAATGTGAATGGCAGATGTGTGCTTTTCCATCCTGAAGAAGAAAAGCATTAGAAAAAAACTGCTTATTTCAGTCGAGACGTTTACCTTTTAATGAAAAGTTAGCTGTGTGCCATTTAAGCTTTTTCAGTTCTATATAATGTTCTATATCCCATGTGATAAATCAATAGATTCGTTGTTGGTGGTAAATGAAAGTAGCTTCATGATTAATTCCTGTGAATTCAACTCAAACCTCATGTCTAAAGTCCAAATATTCACTGGCATATGCTAATTGCTGTCTTTGTGTTGGAATAGACTAGATGCTAATGAGTATTTTAAAAGAATGTCCGTACAGCACCTTTGATAGCATTGTTATATGTGTGAATTGTAGCAAATTCTTAGCAGCATTGCAACATTACAGTGACTGGATTTTAGTATTCAAGTAACTCTTTAATGTGCAGTCTGAGTTCAATTTGAACTTTGAAATTTGAAATCACATAAAAACACAGATGGTAGAAAATAATTTGATTAACTCTCAGACACCTAAGCATTAATTTCCTTTCAACCTAATTTTACTAAGTCTCTGATGCAGAAACTTTTAAGTTCATTTCTGAGAATTCTGTAGAAACGTTGAAAATCTGCAATAGGGCTTCAGTGAAACACTTATCTTTATCATCTCAAATCACTATATGATTCTCGTATACACAAACACAGATAGCCTACAGGAGTACACACCTGTCTGTGTATTCCAATGGCTTAGCACCCAGGTATTAGGTATTTTCCTTCCAAATAAGAGCAGCCCTTCATATCACTTTTCTAAAAAAACTTATGTTTCCTTCATTTTTGGCACATCTACATATTAAATAATTACTTCTACAATGGTTAAAATGTATTCAGAAAAGACAGCTAGCAGTATACAAAATGGCCATGTTTTTGCTTGGAATGTGATCTTTTCTATACTATTTTCTCTCTGGAAATGACTGTGTGGTGTCACAGGTGTCATAAGAACCCGAGAAAATCATTCTCTTTATCTATTCTATTGTGTTTTCTTTGTGTAAGAGCATGCCCCTGTGAAATTCATGTGGCTACCCCATTGCTCCCCCAAGAATAAATGTCTGGTTCCGCCACTGCCACTCGGCAAGATTAAGATATTGGATCACAATGAATACTTATATGTCTTATAATGTTTCATTAACCAGCGCATTTTAGTCACAGGTGGAACAAGCTACACCGTCACCTACATTACAGGTGTCACCAAAGACACCAACACAAGAGGGAGTTTTACATGACGGGTTTCAAATTAATCTGCATGTGTTTTCAATGCTGTTGAATCAAAATACTTCCTCATTTTAATACAAACTTTTTCTTTTTCTTTTTTTTTTAACTTTTAGTTGCGTCTGACAGTGTTTACAAAAACAACTAAGCCTGAGCCTATTTTATTTCTGAGCCTATTTTATGAAAAAAAAATATGGGCCAATTGTTCTGATACATTGCTGCACAGCCAAGACCTTCATTTGTGAATCAATGCAGCACACTTCCATATTTCGGATTTGAACCATTTTTTCTATCAAAATCAAAGCCTATTTTAGCCACATCCCCAAGATATATAAACCATGCAGTAGCTATCCACATTTAAACCATTACAGATCCACATTTGAAACATGTCAAAACCCTGCGAGGGTTTCGAGCCAGGGTGCCAGATTCCTGACTGCCCTTTATAAGCCAAGGGAAGACCCCCTGGACCATCAGTGGCAAGCTCAGACAGCTCCTCCTGGGACGCGGAACATCCAGTAGACCTATAGGTATTACATTGAAAACCCCAACAACCAACCAACACACACCCAAAAGGGAATCAGGAAACATGAGAGGCTCCTCGTACAACAAGACCCTTTCCGTCGTCCGCAGCGGAACCTCCTACAGCCGTGGCCGTACTGGCTACCAGGGCGGTGTCTCTGCCGTTGAGGTCGGCACCGAGATCCACAAGCAGCACGGCAACGAGAAGGAGGAAATGCAGGAGGTCAATGTGCGCTTTGCCGGCTACATCGACAAGGTCCAGTCCCTGGAAACAAGGAACGCACAGCTGCAAGCAGAGCTGGCCGCCTTTCAGGAACGCTTCAAGGGGGGATTCGGCGGGCTCGGAGACGAGTACGAGCTCAAGTTCAAGGAGATGAGGGGCCTGATCGAGGCCCTGACCGCAGAGAAGGGCGCCGCCGACATCGAGAGGGGATACTTTGAGCAGGAGGCCGAGGTGTGGAGGCTGAAGATCGAGCAAGAGCTCGCCCTCAAAGGTAGGCTGATCTGAGAAGAAGAATACTATGAACCTCCTTTGATGATCATCATGGCCCATCAATAGTAATTGTATACTCTTATTTAATCAGTAATATACTTCATTATAATGCAGAGTAAAAGCGTGACCAGCACACCTATCGTTACAACTTCCAATATCATAATGTGAAAAATATTAGAAGATGGTAGTCAGATGCAACATTGAATGAAGTCTTAAATTGTCCTTTGTTGTAAATGGGATAATGTAATTGAAGTCTGCCCCTCTGTATTGTCCACTTTGGATTCACATAATGTAATTGCATGGTGGGTTCTTAACACTTTAAAGTATCCTGAGGCTTTATACTGTCATGCAACTCTGACCTGACCTGATCTGGACTTGCAGACGAAGCTGAGGTGATCCTGCGTGAGTTCCGCAAGGACGTGGACAGTGCCACACTGCAGAAGGCCGAGCTGGAGAGCCGCGTGGAGGAGCTGGTGGCCGAGATCGAGGTCCTCAAGAAGCTGCACGACGAGGAGGTGGCCGACCTGATGCAGCAGATCGAGGACTCCAAGGTGACCGTGGAGCAGGACTCGGAGCGCCCGGAGCTCGCCGATTACCTGCGCAACATGCGTGCCGAGATGGAGGCGGTTGCCGCCCGCAACGCACAGGAGGCCGAGAAATGGTACAAGAGCAAGTTCGACACGCTCAAGGAGAAGGCCGGCCAGCACGAGGTCCAGATGAAGACCATGAGGGCTGAGATCGGCTCCTACCACTCCCAGGTGACCGACCTGCAGAGCCAGATTGACGGCATGCGGGCGCGCAACTCCTCCCTGGAGCAGCAGTTGGACACCATGGACTCCGCCCACCTGGACAAGGCAGCATCACTGGAGACCGTCATCGCACAGCTGGAGGGGGAGCTCAGCGCGACCAAGATGGAGATGAGCAAACACATGGCAGACTATCAGGAGCTTCTGCACATCAAGCTGAAGGTGGATGCAGAGATCACCACCTACAGGAAACTTCTGGAATGCGAGGAGAAGAGGCTGGGAGTTGGTACGCACTGTATCTTGCAACCACTATTTTTTTAATGCATCAAACTCACACATTTGTATTGTCAATAGTTATTGGTAAAACAGGAAAAAGAATTCAGAAACAATTGGCAAAATGTTGCCCATTGCCCATTTCTGTTTACCTGAGATTAACTGCACATTGGAAATGTGTTAAATATCAGAAAATAGCAAATGTATACATTAGATATCACAAAACATTAATGTTTTTGTCTTTCTCTCCTCTCTCCGCAGAGAGCCAGTTGGCCATTGAGGCATAAACAGACGACCTTCACATGACCTTCACCCCTTCCTCCCAGAATGCTCCACCACGGCTGTCCGTCATCCACCGAGACCCCAACACCACAACACACCCACGTCCTGCCACACCCAAATTAACTCGGCCGTCTGGGGGGGACACGTTGTCCCCACAGCCATTTTGAGTTTGAGTTGATGTGCTATTTAAAATAAAACTTGAATTTAGTGTGTATACTGTTTTTGCAGTCTTTCTGTGATTTGGGGTGTACACAAGCCCCTAGAGCAGTGGTTCTCAACGTTTTTTGAATAGACGCCCCTGGCCTTCATCATAAGCCTCCAAATGCCCACTTGACCTTATGATGCCTGCCAACACCCCCCTTAGTATTAAAAATTAAACTAGACTAACATCCCCCAATGGCAACTAAGCACCACCGCCTCTCTGCGGTATCTTTCTGAATCTATCTCTCTGAACTATCCTAGAGCAATGTGGGGTTGCCCAAGGACACTTCAGTCATGGGTGTAGGGACTGAACCGGCAACCCTCTAATCTAAAGACGAGCTCACTAACCATGAGGTTATGGCTGCCCAAACCATTATTGATGCTGTCTCGGGGCTGAGGATTTCTAAACGCTGGGTCCAAAAATGACAGAGGGCCTTTAATCATACTATGCCATTTTCAAATTTCAGCAGCATTCGCAAGTCCATCATTGGTCAGATGGTGAGGGAAATGGATTCAATCAATTAAATAAATACATATCACACTTCCCCATACTCAAAAAAAAAGGTTTAAAGGATTTTCGCCAGGTAAAGAATGATTTAAAGTGCAGCAGCATCTGGAATGACTGGTAATAGGGCAATTACGGCTAAGCAATTAGCGTGTCAGATGTGTTGCCCGAAGGTTGTCGGTTGTTGTGCTCTCCCCCATCCTCCTCCATGACTGAGGTACCCTAGTACTGTCCTGCCTCACTGCTCCCTTTCGGTCGCCATTCGTGGCTGCCCCCTTGCACGGGTGAGGCATAAATGCAATTTCATTAATGGCAATGAGAGTTGGACTTTCCCAGTGGGCTTTCACTTCACTTTAATATGATCAATTTCACTAATATTAATATGAATAAGTTAGTGGCTTTATATTAGTTTTAAGATCTAACATTCTTGTGCTACTGTGGTAACCAATTTAGTGTGATTTTAGCACCTCCGAGGTAAAAGAGATTGCTTCTGATACACTGCCTAGTGTCTGGAACACACACATAGGAGCAGCAATCTGCCAATTGGTGATTGATGCTTTTCATTCAGAAGACTTTTTGCGTCCTTGGGTGGATCATTAAGTCATGCGCTATACCTGGTTTATTACAAGTTCCCACTGAGCGAGGTCACACTTTCATACATTCACAGTGTGTGAAAGTGTTATTCATTCAACAAGAGAATGAACCCTAGAGAGAATGGACATTTCTGAATGAAAGGTAAATTAGAAAACGGAATATAGTTTCAGATGGGTGTTCAGTTGTTTGTGTTCGATTTGTAACGGGTAAGGGGAGTGGGGCACGACGCTAAGCGTCCAAATTTCGCTGACCACATTTCTTTGAAGTGTTGTAATGGGGCACCTAAGTCATGCCCTTCTACTTCCGAGCCATGGGGCTGTAGCTCTCAAAATTTTAAATGGGAGTTAATGGAGCGAGTCAAGCTAAATCCTCTTCCCGTTTGGCATGTGCTCCGGGTTTCACATTTGATGGCAGTGAATTTAAAAGGTTTGGATATGCGTCGTAAGGCCACTCATTTCCGGGACACAAGAAAGGTTATTTTAGCTTTTGCGCAAAACTGTGTTAGAGACTACAACGTGAGCCTCACATATTTGACGTGAACCGAGGTACAGCCAACCCTACCGCTGCACTGCGACTTTAGTGGCTGCACGTCGGACATGCGACCTCTGTTGTGTGGTCCAAATAAATAGAAATTAATTAGGGGCCAAGCAGCGAAGCTGGCAAAGGCCCCTATAGTGTTAGTAGGTTTTCTTATTATTATTCAATCATCTTTCTTCTCCTTAGTAATACGTCAATGGCAGCCCATAGAACCATATGTCGAAAAGTTCTGAAAATTGGCACACAGGTGTAGTCCCTCTCAACATTAACTTTTGAACCGCTGGTCCAATTTTCCAAAACTTGGTACCTCTGCAATCCTTGGGCCCAGACGAATCCAACACACTATATGACGTCATTTTCCGCCATGATAGTTTTCCTGCCATTTTGAATTTTGTGAAAATAAATAAAATTGCTTTTTTAAGCTCGAATTTTGTTGGATTGTCCTGTAAGTGGGTACACATGATCTTTGGACAAAGCTGAACAAAAGTTATCAAGTGGATTTTGCGCTAATGTTTTTGTTTGGCTGTGACAGCCAATCAAAAATGGCCTAAAAGTCGCCAAACAGCAAGTGAGGTCATATCTTGGGAACCCAAAGTTCTCACACCTGTTCTTGTCTATCTCATGACGTACCACAAGGAATTACAGCTAGGGTCCCTAGCTCAAACTCTCTAGTGCCACCAACAGGTCAAAGTTTTAGCTACATTTCTGCCTGTAACTTTTGAACCGTATGCCCTCTTTGAAATCTGGTGGAACCGTTGGAGTCCTTGGGCCAAGACAAATCCAACACACTCTATGACGTCATATCGTCGGCCATTTTGGATTTTGTGAAAATTCAAAAAACAATGTTTTTTCCATAGGAAAATGCTCTAGTTTGGCAAACACATTCTTCACAGTCTGCCGAGTACAAAATTGTAGACCCCCACACCAAACCCTCTAGAGCCACCAGCAGACCTGGCTATTAGGGGGTACTGCAGTTAGCAAAAGGGGTCACGCATCAAATTTGGAGGTACATTTCTGCTTGTGTAAATTCACTGCGTGCCTCTGACCGTCTGCCTGGTCAGCTCTTTCTGTCGCCGTGGCGACTCGCGGAATTTTCTGCTTGGCCCCTAATTGTTGCTTGCAGCTAAATTTCAAATTTAGCATTTTATTTCATTTTTTCCATTTATTTTTTAGATTTAGTATTAAGTTTTTATTAGGATCTCCATTAGCTGACAGACACATCAGCTACTCTCCCTGGGGTCCACACAGTACATACTGTTATTAGAAAATAGGCTAGATTCTGAGGTGCTGAAATTTGATGCATTTGGCTTACAACAAGTAGTTCAGGAATTAATTTGTAAGAAATCCTACAACAATAGGCCTATTTTAAAATGATTAAAAACATTACAATAACTTTGTGTCTTGCTTTTCCGTGTGTTAGAATGAGTACTCAAACCATTGAGTAATGGCCCCATGTGACAGTCATGAGATGAAGATGAAATGAATTCTGATTAATCACTTATTATTTTTAGGAGAGTCTAGCAGATGTCATCAAAACCTTGTTAAGACAAGCTGATAACCAGTCCTTTGATTTTAGATGAATTGATTGTATCCTTAAGTAAATCTGACAGGAGTCCAAAGTCCAGAAAGAAGACAGGAAAAACAAACATGACTAACTGCTGGAACTATCATTCTTTCAAGGGAACAAGATGTTATGCTGGCCAGCAGAGACTTAATCATTTTTAGATGCCTGGAGTAGATGACATTGAGAAATGACTAACATTGGATTTCAATCTTTTCAGTACAAAGGACCCACAAAGGAGTGTGCTGACTATATGTGTATTGGTTTAATCAAAGGGTTACATGACTCAGGATGTCCACAGATGAGTGAGGACCTAGAGTGATAAAACCAGCCCCTAAGGACCACGTCTGAAGAGGATGGCAGCAGATTACACTTGACACATTTTTGATTACCTAACAAATAATATTATTTGCTTACACCTAACCACACCCATACACAAGTATCACACACAAACATTTAAATACAGACATACAGGGAAAGCAAGGCAGTTCCTTATTTCATTTCACCTGAACTGTACATTCTGTATTACGGTCAGGGCGAGTGAGAATTAGGAATGCCGAAGTGCTTTGGATGCTTTCGTTGTTTCTTGTAATTTTTCTGTAAAATCTACTAGGTTCTACTGTTCTGGAAAGCGTTGGTGCCTACTATGTTTGGGCCATTGCTGATATTCTGGATAGTATCAGTGGTGGTCATATTGTTATATGGTAATTTTAGAAAATAAATAGATTAATTTGACTTTTTGAGTATTTGAGCTTTTTGACTTTTGAAAAAGCAAAAACGTTTTTGACCAAGGCCGTAAACTTCAACATTGTGCACGCCAATAATGAGTAAACCCCTTTTGAAAAGTAATACTTTGAACAATATTTCAAAAAACACACAAGTTATTACCAAAATGTGCAATGTGTAAGTTTAATACATATGTGAAGCTTACCACAAAGTAAGTTATTTATATAACTAGTATGACATATTTTTCCATTTGAATTATGGTGGTGCAAAAGGTGGTGCCCCTTATAAGATTTGCATCCCTCCCATGTTTCACTTTAGGCAGCATGTACAGTATATTTCATCATAATGTTCTTCATCTCCAACACCATACGACGTTATTACCATTAGTTCTAAAAAATAATGGTGTTGGGATCACTATTTCAGAGTATGGAGCCCCATTAGCCTTCCTTTTTGTCGGAATTAGACCTGGTAACATCAACTCAAACTCAAAATGGCTGTTGGAGCAACACGTGTCCCCCAAACGGGCGAGTTAGTGTGGGTTGGCAGGACGTGGGTGTGCTGTGGTGTTGGGGTCTCGGTGGATGACGGACAGCCGTGGTGGAGTATCCTGGGAGGAAAGGCTGAAGGTCATGTTAAGGTCGTCTGTTTATGCCTCAATGGCCAACTGGCTCTCTGCAGAGAGAGGAGACAAAGAAAAACACATTAATGTTTTGTGATGTCTAATGGATACATTTGCTATTTTCTAATATTTAACACATTCCCAATGTGCAGTTAATCTCAGGTAAACAGAAAAGGGCAATGGGCAACATTTTGCCAATTGTTTCTGAATTCTTTTTCCTGTTTTAACAATAACTCTATTGACAATTCAAATGTGTGAGTTTGATGCATTCAAAGAATAGTGGTTGCCAGATACAGTGCGTACCAACTCCCAGCCTCTTCTCCTCGCATTCCAGAAGTTTCCTGTAGGTGGCAATCTCTGCGTCCAGCTTCAGCTTGATGTGCAGCAGCTCCTGATAGTCTACCATGTGCTTGCTCATCTCCATCTTGGTCGCGCTGAGCTCCGCCTCTAGCTGTGCGATGACGGCCTCCAGTGCGGTGGCCTTGTCCAGGTGGGCGGAATCCATGGTGTCCAGCTGCTGCTGCAGGGCGGCATTGCGTGCCCGCATGCCGTCGATCTGGCTCTGCAGGTCGGTCACCTGGGAGTGGTAGGAGCCGATCTCAGCCTTCATGGTCTTTATCTGAACCTCATGCTGGCTGGACTTCTCCTTGAGCGTGTCAAACTTGCTCTTGTACCACTTCTCGGCCTCCTGCGCGTTGCGGGCGGCCACCGCCTCCATCTCAGCGCGCATGTTGCGCAGGTAATCAGCGAGGTCTGGGCGCTCAGAGTCCTGCTCCACGGTCACCTTGGAGTCCTCAATCTGCTGCATCAGGTCAGCCACTTCCTCGTCGTGCAGCTTCTTGAGGACCTCGATCTCGGCCACCAGCTCCTCCACGCGGCTCTCCAGCTCGGCCTTCTGCAGTGTGGCACTGTCCACGTCCTTGCGGAACTCACGCAGGATCACCTCAGCTTCGTCTGCAAGTCCAGATCAGGTCAGATCAAAGTTGCATGACAGTGTAAAGCCTCAGGATACTTTGAAGTCTTAAGAACCCACCATGCAATTATACTATGTGAATCCAAAGTGGACAATACAGAGGGGCAGACTTCAATTACGTTATCCCATTTACAACAAAGGACACTTTAAGACTTCATTCAATGTTGCATATGACTACCATCTTCTGATATTTTTCACATTATGATATTGGAAGTTGTAGCGATAGCTGTACTGGTCACACTTTTACTCTGCATTATAATGAAGTGTATTACTGATTAAATAAGAGTATACAATTACTATTGATGGGCCTTTCCCATCTTACTTATTGATAATCATCAAAGGAGGTTCATAGTATTCTTCTTCTCAGATCAGCCTACCTTTGAGGGCGAGCTCTTGCTCGATCTTCAGCCTCCACACCTCGGCCTCCTGCTCAAAGTATCCCCTCTCGATGTCAGCGGCACCCTTCTCTGCGGTCAGGGCCTCGATCAGGCCCCTCATCTCCTTGAACTTGAGCTCGTACTCGTCTCCGAGCCCGCCGAATCCCCCCTTGAAGCGTTCCTGCAGGGCGGCCATCTCTGCTTGTAGCTGTGCGTTCCTAGTCTCCAGTGACTGGACCTTGTCGATGTAGCCGGCGAAGCGCACATTGACCTCCTGCATCTCCTCCTTCTCGTTGGCGTGCTGCTTGTGGATCTCGGTGCCGACCTCAACGGCAGAGACACCACCCTGGTAGCCAGTACGGCCACGGCTGTAGGAGGTTCCGCTGCGGACGACGGAAAGGGTCTTGTTGTACGAGGAGCCTCTCATGTTTCCTGGATCTCTTTTGGGTGTGTGTTGGTTGGTTGTAGGGGTTTCCAATGTAATAGATCCTCTGGTTGCTGTGTGTCCCAGGAGGAGCTGTCTGAGTTTGCCAGTGATGGTCCAGGGGGTCGTCCCTTGGCTTATAAAGGTCCATCAAGAATCTGGCACCTTGGCTCGAAACTCTGGCAGGGTTTTGACATGGTTTAAATATGTATCTGTAATAGTTTAAATGTGGATAGCTACTGTTTTATTTATATATCCTGTGAATGTGGCTAAAACAGGCTTTCATTTAAAAAAAAATCAAATATTCTAATTCAAATCCGAAATATGGAAGTATGCTGTATTAATTCACTGATGAAGGTCTTGGCTGTGCAGCAATTTATCTGATCAATTTCCCCATATTTTACTTTTTTCTTAAAATAGGCTCTTAGTTGTATTTGTCGACACTTTCTGACTCAATTAAAAGTGTAAAAACTGTGTTTGTATTAAAAATGAGTAGCATTTTAATCATTCAACAGCACTGAAGATTCATTTCAGATTCATTCCAAACCCGTAAAACCCCCTCTGATGTTGGTGTCTTTGGTGACACCTGTTAAGGTGGTGATAGGGTAACTTCCACCCAATTGTGATTAATTGCAATTTAATTCAAATTTTTAAAATTTTATTTGTTTTAATGGATTCATTGTAATTTTATTATATTTCATTATTCATTACTGTATTGAAATAGTTCTACTGAACTGCCAATAGTGAGTTCAGAACTATATTTACTCTTATTTTCTGCTAAAATTGTTCAAAATGTGTCCCTAAGTATCGCCACCACTGTCAGATACTTTAAAAAAGAGAAAAAAATCAGGCATGAATAAGGTAATCTACATTAGCCTCTTTTCAAACCTTCAGCTCTACTGCATGCTTCACCATTATCTTTGGCTTTTAAATACTTTTAAAGGCTCTTTGTATTTGTAAAGCACATTGAGTTGCACATGTGTATGAAATGCGCTATTGACTTGACCATTATGGACGCTCCTGTAAGTGTACTATTTTCTATTAAATTTGTTCAAAGATTTGGGCACTGTCACAACGATAACATGTCAACATTGTTTCTTTTGTAAAAATAAAATAAAAAATAGATCATAACATGGATATATACTTTTTGATAAGAAGTATGAAGTACCTATAGGGAAAAAATAGCTACAGTGAACAAACTATGACTATCATGTAACAAAATAGGTTTTTGTCAACTCCGTCAGATATCACTAGGGATGTCAACAATGAATCGATTAATCGACTTAAGTCTAAGAATACGTTAGTCAATTAAAATTAAATCAATCACCACTCAACTGGCGACAGGCAAGTGAAATTGTATCATAGTAGCATTGTATCTCATTTTTAATTAAGATTTTTAGGTTTAATCTGGGTTTTGGGAGAAATATTTACATTTGGGGAAAAATGCAGCTTATCAATTAATCCTAAGTCGATAAGATAAATCAACTAACAAATTAATCAATAATTTACATCCCTAGTCAAAACCGTCGTTTAGTGTCTGATAGTGGTGACAAAAGCCTCCAAGTGCTTCTCAGTGGAGGCTAGATCAGTGGTTCTTAACCTGAGGTGCGGGCACCTCATGGGGGTGCATCAGAGATTCCAGGGGGTGTGTGGAATTTTGTTAGTGTTGAGGCTTGGACAAAACATGTTTTGGTCACCATTTTAAGTCATTAATTAAGATATTGATTAATGTCTCAAGGAGGAATCATTGTAATAAATGACTTACATCATTTTTTACTACGTACGTTCTTTATACTCGTGTAAAAGTTCAGGTTGGGGTTGCGTGACTGCGCGGCTTGTCCTCAAAACAGGTAAGGTTAAAGAGGATAAAAGAGGTTAAAGGATAACTCCAGACAATTTCAACATGCAGTTGTACTGCTCACACACTACCCTGGACTTGTCAGTATCTGAGAGGTTTTTTCAGTCTTTTCCAAGATCCTGGTCATTGTAATGGGGGCAGTTGATTGTTTACATTTAAAAAAATAATTATATATATATTCTGAAAAACATCCAAAAGGTTATGCAACATCAGCAGACAACTAGCAAACAGTGGTACCTTTTGGGAAAATATTTGGAGTAGGCGTATGTTAAGAAAGTTTTTAATGTAATCAAAATCTGCCCCCATGAGAATAGCCAGGATCGCAGAAATAGGGCTGAGCAAAAAAATGCAGCGTCGACGGGGACTGACAAGTCAACGTTAGCACGAGCAATACAACAGCATATTGAAATTGGCTGAACTGCTCCTTTAAGAACCCCTCGGCAAGATTATAATATTGGATCACAATGAATACTTATATGTCTTATAATGTTTCATTAACCAGCGCATTTTTCAAGTCAAGTCAAGTAGGTTTCTTTACATGCACTGGTCATACAAAGAATTTGAAATTACATTTCTTGCTTTCCCATTTAGTCACAGGTGGAACAAGCTACCCTGTCATCTACATTACAGGTGTCACCAAAGACACAAACACAAGAGGGAGGTTTACATGTTTTTGACGGGTTTCAAATTAATCTGCATGTATTGTCACTGCTGTTGTATTATTAAAATAATTCCTCATTTAACTTTCGTTGCGTCTGACAGTGTTAATCAAAACAACTAAGAGCCTATTTCATGAAAAAAAGTAAAATATGGGCAAATTGTTCTGACACATTGCTGCACAGCCATTAATTTGTGAATCAATGTAGCACACTTCCATATTTCGGATTTGAACTACTTTTTCTTTCAAAATCAAAGCCTGTTTTAGCCACATTCCCAAGATATATAAACCATGCAGTAGCTATCCACATTTAAACCATTACAGATCCACATTTAAAACATGTCAAAACCCTGCGAGGGTTTCGAGCCAAGGTGCCAGATTCCTGACAGCCCTTTATAAGCCAAGGGAAGACCCCCTGGACCATCAGTGGCAAGCTCCAACAGCTCCTCCTGGGACGCAGAACATCCAGTGGATCTACTGGTATTACATCGGACACCCCTACAACCAACCAACACACACCCAAAAGGGAATCAGGAAACATGAGAGGCTCCTCGTACAACAAGACCCTTTCCGTTGTCCGCAGCGGAACCTCCTACAGCCGTGGCCGTACTGGCTACCAGGGCGGTGTCTCTGCCGTTGAGGTCGGCACCGAGATCCACAAGCAGCACGCCAACGAGAAGGAGGAAATGCAGGAGGTCAATGTGCGCTTCGCCGGCTACATCGACAAGGTCCAATCCTTGGAAACGAGGAACGCCCAGCTGCAAGCAGAGTTGGCCACCTTGCAGGAACGCTTCAAGGGGGGATTCGGCGGGCTCGGAGACGAGTACGAGCTCAAGTTCAAGGAGATGAGGGGCCTGATCGAGGCCCTGACCGCAGAGAAGGGTGCCGCTGACATCGAGAGGGGATACTTTGAGCAGGAGGCCGAGGTGTGGAGGCTGAAGATCGAGCAAGAGCTCGCCCTCAAAGGTAGGCTGATCTGAGAAGAAGAATACTATGAACCTCCATTGATGATAATCAATAAGTAAGATGGGAAAGGCCCATCAATAGTAATTGTATACTCTTATTTAATCAATAATACACTTCATTATAATGCAGAGCAAAATTGTGACCAGTACAGCTATCGCTACAACTTCCAATATCATAATGTAAAAAATATTAGAAGATGGTAGTCATATGCAACATTGAATGAAGTCTTAAAGTGTCCTTGGTTGTAAATGGGATAATGTAATTGAAGTCTGCCCCTCGACAAGACAGATAATTGGATAATTACATGGTGTGTTCTTAACACTTCAAAGTATCCTGAGGCTTTACACTGTCATGCAACTCTGACCTGACTTGATCTGGACTTACAGACGAAGCTGAGGTGATCCTGCGTGAGTTCCGCAAGGACGTGGACAGTGCCACACTGCAGAAGGCCGAGCTGGAGAGCCGCGTGGAGCAGCTGGTGGCCGAGATCGAGGTCCTCAAGAAGCTGCACGACGAGGAAGTGGCTGACCTGATGCAGCAGATCGAGGACTCCAAGGTGACCGTGGAGCAGGACTCAGAGCGCCCGGACCTCGCCGATTACCTGCGCAACATGCGCGCTGAGATGGAGGCGGTTGCCGCCCGCAACGCACAGGAGGCCGAGAAGTGGTACAAGAGCAAGTTTGACACGCTCAAGGAGAAGTCCGGCCAGCATGAGGTTCAGATGAAGACCATGAAGGCTGAGATCGGCTCCTACCACTCCCAGGTGACCGACCTGCAGAGCCAGATCGACGGCATGCGGGCACGCAATGCCGCCCTGCAGCAGCAGCTGGACACCATGGATTCCGCCCACGTGAACAAGGCAGCATCACTGGAGGCCGTCATTGCACAGCTGGAGGCAGAGCTCAGCGCGACAAAGATGGAGATGAGCAAGCACATGGCAGACTATCAGGAGCTTCTGCACATCAAGCTGAAGGTGGATGCAGAGATCACTACCTACAGGAAACTTCTGGAATGCGAGGAGAATAGGCTGGGAGTTGGTACGCACTTTATCTGGCAACCACTATGCTTTGAATGCATCAAACTCACACATTTGAATTGTCAGTAGTGTTAGATTGGTTAAACATGAAAAAGAATTTGGAAACAACTGGCAAAATGTTGCCCATTGCCCATTTCTGTTTATCTGAGATAAATTGCACATTGGAAATGTGTTTAATATTAGAAAATAGCAAATTCAGTCATTAGACATCAGAAAACATTAATGTGTTTTGTCTTTCTCTCCTCTCACCGCAGAGAGCCAGTTGGCCATTGAGGCATAAACAGACGACCTTCACATGACCTTCAGCCTTTCCACCGGAACCCCAACACCACGTCCTGCCACACCCACATTAACTCGGCAGTTTGGGGGACACGTGTTGTTCCCACAGCCATTTTGAGTTTGAGTTGATGTGCTATTTAAAATAAACCTTGACTTTAGTGTGCATACTTGGTTTTTGCAGTCTTTCTGTGATTTGGGGTGTACATTGGTACACAAGCCCCTAGAGCAGTGGTTCTCACTTTTTTATGAATAAACACCCCTAGGCTTCATCATAAGTGTTATGTGCTGTGGAGGGCTGTGTCACAATTTGGATTTGGACTTTCACAGTTGGGCTTTCACTTCGCTTCTTCACTTTATACTTATATTTTACTCTGAAATGATGAACATTCCTCTTCATGCAACGAAACTCTCACGTGATTTCAGAACCGGAACGAGACTTGCACTTGTTTTCAAATCAAAGTGCCAGTGCGATATACTGCCAGTGCGATATACAGCTCCAGGCCTTTTTATTAGAATACCATGGAAAAGTTGATTTATTTCCATAATTCCATCAATAATGTTAAACTGTCATGGATTGTAGATTCATGGCCCAGTTTTTAAACTATTCCAATCATTATTTTTTTTTCTTTTTATATACGTTGGCCTTCCAGCTCAAAAAACCCATGAATTGGGGAATTCGCATTATTAGAATATTGTTATAAAATCACTTTTTTCTTCATCAAAATTCGGGTCACATTAAATCAGTTGAAATTTGGTACTTTCTACATAACATGCAATGGTCAATTCTTGGTTAGGACATTCTCTGTCTTCATAATGGCCATGATGTGTTTAACATTGAAGTCAATGGCAAAAACAGTGCATGGGAGTTATGGAAGCCCAGATATAATTGATGCTTTGCTGTCAGCTGTTCTTGTTTGTTGACCTGGTGCCCCACACTTCCCTCTTCAATATCCCCGAAGATTTCCATGCCACGTTTTGGTGTTAACTCACCAGTTTAATTCTAACTCAACAGAAATAAAACCCCATTCATTTTCAATGGGGTTTCATTTCTGGTTATTTAGAATTAAACTGGCGAGTTAGCGCCAAAACATGGCATGAAAATCAACAGGGTATATTGAAGAGTGAAGTGTGGGGTACCAGGTCAACAAACAAGAACAGCTGACAGCAAAGCATCAAGGATATCTGGGCTTCCATAACTCCCATGCACTGTTTTTGCCATTGACTTCAATGTTAAACGCATCATGGCCATTATGAAGACAGAGAATGTCCTAACCAAGTATTGACCATTGCATGTTATGTAGAAAGTATCAAATTTCAACTGATTTAATGTGACCCAAATTTTGATGAAGAAAAAAGTGATTTTATAACAATATTCTAATAATGCGAATTCCCCAATTCATGGGTTTTTTGAGCTGGAAGGCCAACGTATATAAAAAGAAAAAAATTAATGATTGGAATAGTTAAAAAACTGGGCCATGAATCTACAATCCATGACAGTTTAACATTATTGCTGGAATTATGGAAATAAATCAACTTTTTCATGGTATTCTAATAAAAAGGCCCGGAGCTGTACTATGGTTCGCATTACTAAATGCTGTTACATTGTTAATAATATTGTTTTAATGTTTTCAATAATATACCACGGCTGTTTTAGAGAAGTTGATTAAAATGCCAGTCGATTGAAATCGCAATTATTTGCAAACTTGACTGGCGACAGCCAAGTGTGGGCGGTGAGGAGAGGGTTGTGAAGAGTGGGAACATTTCAATCCCCTTGGGATCAAAAAATATAATAGAAATTAATTCAAATTTAGCATTTTATCTCATTTTCATTACATTTTTAGATTTGGTATTTTATTAGGATCTCCATTAGCTTACGGACACATCAGCTACTCTCCCTGGGGTCCATACAGAACATACAACAGACAAGACATTAACTTACAATACTACAGATTCAGTGCACAGCAATATGAAAAGTAACATTTTGAACAATATTTCAATAATCACACAAGTTATTTCCAAAATGTGCTTAGAGTAAGTTTAATACAACATTAGTTCACTCTCTGAAATTTGGAGTAAGCATGTATGCAAACCTCTTCGTTCTTGCTGGAGAACGGACTTCTCGAGATCGTGCCACTTTCGCAGAAGAGTAGCTGTCCACGCGGTGGACCAATCATCAAAGTGATTCATGGGATCCGCAGGGACCACTGCACTCAAGAAGCTGAGATATATTATGTGGCGTATTGGGTAGGGATGCACGATGCATCTGCCTTAACATCCGTAGCCGCCGATATTTGACATTTCTTAGCACATCGAACATCGGACAGATGGGTAAAACTGGGCCGATGTTAACGCCGATGTTTTAGTCCACTTGCGAGTTGTGTAGTCTTGGGGAGGGGGATTTGACCATGCTGTATTTGTTTGGACATATGACAGCGTCTCTACTCCCCTCTGCCTACATCTTACTTTCCTGCATTGTCATTGGATACTATATAAGGCTACAGTGAAGTAAACATGTCGTTAGTGTCATTCTTCTCCATGTCGCAAGAAGATAAGAGGTACGCAATATCCAACACTTGCCAGGATCAGTTAAGGCGTGGTGGAGTGACGTCCAAGTCCTTCAACACCAGTAACTTAATTGGACACCTGAAACACCGTCATCGTCAAGTACATCAACAGTGGGAGGAAGCAAACGCTGCTAACGTTAGCCACAAGTCAAAGCCACCAACCGCGGCAGTTCAAAGCAGGCCAATTCATCAACTATTTGAGAAGAGCAAAAAGTTTGACAAGGATGGCGAAAAGGCCAAGGCAATCACGAGAAAGGTAATGGAGATGATTGCGCTGGACCATCAGCCATTTTCAATTGTGGAGGACCGAGGTTTTCGGCAGTTGATAGAACACCTAGAGCCCTGCTATAGACTCCCGAGCCGACGCTACTTCGCCGACGTTTCCCTGCCAGCCTTACAAGATATCGTGGCCAAGCACATCCATAATATGTTGGATAGTGTGACAGATGTCAGCTTCACGACTGACATTTGGAGTTCGGAAGTCACCCACATGAGCATGCTGAGCCTTACAGCTCAATGGACAGATAAAAACTTTGAAAGGAAGAGAGCTGTGCTGCATGCACAAAAGTTTAGTGGATCGCATACAGGGGCAGCCATCGCCAGGGCATTTGAGGGCATGCTTTCCCAGTGGAAAATGGATAAAGACCAGGCACGTGCGCTCCAATACGGCAGGGGAGGCAGTGCCTCACCAACCCTACATGAGAATGATGAGATGCAGTAAATATGAATAATAGTAACAATAATAACTAGGCTATTGTTTTCGAGCATCTGCACCATAAGTATCATTTGTGCAGTAGTTAAACAGTTTCAATCATTTTCAATCATTTTCGTGGCCAAAATCGTAATATTTGCCCATTGCATGTCAAATTGCTCCCAATATGCTGAATTTGGGGCAACTCCTAGTTTGCCTCACGCCGGATTGCGCAATCCCTCGTTAACAAGCTTGTGCGCATGCGCCATTTTGCTCGTTCTGTGTATGCAACCTGGTAATATTGTATTAAACGTTTTTATACACTTAATAGAAATATGTATAGTGTGCCCTCATTTTCCTGATAATTTTTTACTATTGTCTACGTGTGATTATCATTTCTTTACTCTGACCGCTATGGCATAACGCCCACTAAAAGATACAGTGTTGAGGCCAGCAGCAGTCTGGCCGCAATCTCATTCTGGCATTGAGAGTCTTGCTGGCAGTTACGTACGTCATAGCGAATCTGAAGTTCAATCGGTCGTGTCATTAGTGTTGGCTAGCTTGTTCACTTTGACTGCTACCATGGAAGTGGATTTCATAACGAAACTAAGAGCTTCAAGTAACAGGAATTAACAGGACAGAATAAGGTAGGAAATCCGTTTCCCCCCTGATGTGCTCGCCGAAGCACTAAGTTTACTATTTGGTGGCAATGTTGTTGTCAATGTTGTTATCGATGTTGTCTACTTGTCTTCCGTCTAACTAGCCCTCACTTAAAAGCAAAGCACCTGTGCTATCCTGTCACCAAGCTAACACCACTTTCAAAAATGCACACCTTTCCTGAATTCATGGTGGGCTGCCCGGGTGGTTTAGTTACCATGTAATGTGATGTGTGTAGATTCGCTTGTGTTTGTTGGGCATCTGCGTGTGACTGGAGTGAACGGTGTACAGTGCGAGGCAGCAAGAACAGTGTCTGGCTGCGCAACGCAAGCTACTTGTAGAACCTAGTAGTAAGCTAACATTTAGCTCCTCTAGACAAGCTACATCCAATAGAAATATTAAGCTAGCTCCATCTGTAAAATGTAGCGAACTACATCATTGCAAGCTACTTCAACTAGAAATTCAAAATCACAGCATATTTGTATTATTTGGGCTGCAAAACTGACATCTGATATGTCTGTTGGATATGATAGACCCATATGATATTTTTGGCCATGGTGATATATGGTCAATCAGCTGGCTTCTTTGCTCTCCTGTCTCCCCCCGGTGTGTGCGCATTTTGCCTCGTCATTAGTTTTGCGAGTTTGATTGCGAGTTTTGATACCGGTCTGATGGAGGTAGACAGAGTGACATTGCGCATGAAAATGTCAATAGAAACAAAGGTGTGGACATTCGGGTGTATGATTTGATTGCTGGAGACATTTTTGGGAGATACTAGTCCATGGTCTTGCAACTCGCCGTCTTCCTCCCCTGCCTTCAGTGTGTGTGTGTTAGAGGTGTGACGTTCATGAACGAGCCGGTTCTTTTGAACGGCTCCCAGAGGTGAACGATGGGAACCGGATCACAGCTGGGGGAGCCACTCAACCGTTATTTCGTTCATTTTTCATTATTTTTAAGCACGTGACCTCGACCAGAGTAATTAAATGTGTGAAAAAACACAATTGTTTGCCTTAAAGAGTGGCAAAAACTGTCTTTAGAAGCAGGAGAATAATCAGTTGTTGTTCGGACAAAATTACCTTGAGGTGGAGTCAGAATATTACATTCTAAACACTGAATAAATAATTTTTAAAAAGAGCCAGAAGAGCCAGTTTTTTGAACGGCTCTTTGAAAGGAACGAGCCACTAAGATCCGGATCCCGTCATAGAGCCATAAATCCCATCTCTAGTGTGTGTGTGTGTGTGTGCCTGTCGCGTTTGATAGTTCCATTGGCGCACGGCACAAGCATATGGCAAGCCGTTTTAACATATAATAGCCAGAATGGATATGTGTTGCAGTTGCACATGGAAATGTTCCGTTTCTTTTTATTTATATTTATTTTTTTAGCTTCCCCAACAGTCTTGCTGTAGCGCCGCCTATGTGTAGGCCTACCTTTTGTTAAGAAAGCTATGACATATGAAACTTATCGGTAGGCCTATTTGGCACATATTTACTAATACTGTAGCTGTATATTTCTAAATCTGATATTGGAAAAGTCAGTGCCTCACCAGCCATAAAGTTCAGCGCACGTCACTGATAAAGACAGTGTGCATGTTGTGCTGCGAGACAATGCGAGGAACATGATAAAGGCAATGGAGGAGTGCGGTGTCAGAAGCTTGGGCTGCATGGCTCATACACTGCAATTAGCAGTGCACGATGGGGTGTTGAGCCAACGCAGCATCGCCGACTGTGTGGCTATAGGGAGAAAAATTGTCTGGCAATTCCATCACTCTCAGCTGGCCACCTCCCGACTGAGAGACATACAGCGCAAATTGGGGATGAAGGTCAAGATGCTGCAGCAAGACTGACGGGGGAGATCAGCTCACACCAGGCAACCACTGCGGACGTCATCCCCGCCTGATGGGCAAGACAGCGGACACCGACTGTGGAGTGGGCACGGCTAAGAACACTCTCCTTGAAGCGGTAAGCGCACGATTTGAAAGATCGTTCTCCGAGCCCCTTTACTGCCTGGCCACTATCCTTGACAGTGTTGCCAGATTGGGCGGGTGCCCGCCCAATTGGGCTACTTGGGATGAGCGTCGGCGGGCAAAAACGGGAAAAATTGGCCATTTGGCGGTTTTTTAAGCCGTTTTGGGCCCATAGAAGTCAATGTAATTTGTTGAATTTGGGCGGAATTTAGCGCATTTTGGCGGTTTTTGAGAACCTTTTGGGCGGGATTTGGTCATACACATCTGGCAACACTATCCTTGATCCCAGATACAAGGACCGCTATTTTGACGCTGTCACTAAGCGTGAGGCGGTAATTATGCTCCAGGAGAAAATGGACACAATGACGCCCAACGATAGCGCAACACCGGACACAGATGAGCCGCAAACGAAGGAAAAAAGCCAGCGAGGGTGGCTGCTGGACATGTACGAAGAAAACCTGGAGGAAAACTCTACCGTGGATGAGCAGGCTGACATGACAAGCCACACACGTGTGCAGGTAAATCAAGCTTGCCAATCAAGCTGTGGATGGAGGACCACCAGATCAATACCCTGACATGGTCAGCCCAAACTCCAGGCCCGAACCCCCTTGAAAACCTCTGGAATATGATCAAGAGGAAGCTGGATGGTCACAAACCATGGAGGTAGTATAAGAACTGGAGAGAGTGAATAAGTCCCGCCTCCAGTCATTTCAATGGGAATACTAGGCTAAAATTTAAAAAAAAATTTCAGCTTCCAAAATATTTCAGCCGACAGTTTACTCATCCAATTACGTGCCACGTTACTGACCAACTTACGGTTGACCAGAAAGCTATATGGAAGACGGGCATTGGATGCATGGAAGTGCCCAATCACAGACCTGTAACGGTCTGTCCGCCCAACACTAAACTCGCGTACCCACCAATCATAATGAGCAAAGTGAATGTCGGAAATGCGAAAATGCCGAGTTGCTAATCGGCGAAGCTAACCAGCCAAATCCTGCCCCCCTGTCACAAATCATCAATCCAATCAATCAGATTTAAAGTGAGTTAAATCGGACTTAAGTGTCTCATGTAAACGCATAGAGTGACCAACAATGGAAGTCAATAAGTAATGGTACCATAGCTGTTTGTAGAGCAAAATCTATGTATTCATGATTCCATCAATGAAAACAGCTCTCCAACACCAGCAGGACTCATGCAGCCCCACATAAGAGCTGCATCAGTCCCATCTTTCACTTTTGGCAGCATGTATATTTGACAACGTTGATGCCATCAGTTCTAAAAAATAATGATCTTGGGATCGCTATTTCAGAGTATGGAGTCCCATTAGCCTTATTTTTTTTGTCAGAATTAGACCTGGCAAACTCTTGGCAGGCTTTATTGTGACTGGGCTGTAGGAGAGGCTGCATTGATGGACGGCACCCACATATGCCATTCCTCACCATATGTGGTATATTGTGTCATCGGAATGAAATAATCACCCCAGTATACATTTTTATTTCCTTAGATAACTGTGGTGAACTTGCATAACAACTTTTATACCATTTTCATCAAAACATGCTCCTGTCTAGGTGTTCAATGTCTGTGGCCCACCTGGACGTCTCTGCAAATGCATCTGTCCTACAGTTTTGGATCATAGTAGATACAGTTTTTTTGACTCAGGCCTTTTGCCCTTTCTCTTCCATGTGGTGGCATTGCTTGGGAAGGAGTTTGCGCTGCAAAATACTATTTTATTGGCAACTGTGATTAAAAAAAACTGTGTAATGAATCCTTAAACTCTTCTGAGACTTATTGAATGCTCACTCAATTAATACACTGTGGCTTTCCTCTAAAACTTTCATTGGGGTATATTGATTTCTCAAAATTTGTTGAAAAATGAAAAATATATAATAAGAGTCAGATTATAAAACATACTTCTATTGTATTAAACATAGTCTATGCATATTGTGGAGTTAGTTTTTGTGTTTACGCAAATATTTTTCAAAATGGGTGTTCTCATTATTGCTGTGCACTGTATACTGTACAGGCCTATAAGCAGGGGAAGAATAAATTCTTTCCTGGAGTCCACACATTTAAACCAAACAAAATCTCAACATAGAAAACACTTCACAAAAAGTATGGACACTGAAGTCAACCTTTATTTTAAGAAGCACCAGGGAACACCTTTACATCAACTTCAAACTCAACTCAAAAATGGTTGTGGGAACAACACGTGTCCCCCAGACTGCTGAGTTAGTGTGGGTTGGCAGGACGTGGGTGTGCTGCAGTGTTGGGGTCTCGGTGGATGACAGACAGCCGTGGTGGAGCGTCCTGGCAGGAAGGGGTGAAGGTCATGTGAAGGTCGTCCGTTTGTCCTGAATGGCCATGTGGTTCTCTGAGGAGAGAGGAGAAAAAGAAAAATTATTAATGTTTTTGGATTTCTAATGAATACATTTGCTGAATTTCTAATATTATTGCATTTTGAAAGTTAAGTTATTCTCAGGTAAATAGAAGTGGGAAAATATTTCCTTACAATAATTTTACCAATGTTCCAAATCTTTTTCCTGCTTTACTAATCTAACACTACTGAGTATTAACTAGTCATGTCAAATCAAATGTGAATTTGATGCATTCAAAATGCTATTACAGTCAAGCTTAATGTCTGAAACTCTGAGCTTCTTGACCTCAGCGAAAAAGACAAATCATTATGGTTGCCAGATACAATGCGTACCAAACTCCCAGCCTCATCTCCTCGCTCTCCAGCAGTTTCCTGTAGGTGGCGATCTCTGCGTCCAGCTTCAGCTTGATGTTCAGCAGTTCCTGATAGTCTCCCATGTACTTGCTCATCTCCATCTTGGTCTCGCTGAGCTGCGCCTCCAGCTGTGCGATGACGGACTCCAGTGCGGTGGCCTTGTCCAGGTGGGTGGAGTCCATGGTGTCCAGCTGCTGCTGCAGAGCGGCGTTACGCGCCCGCATGCCGTCGATCTGGCTCTGCAGGTCGGTCACCTGGGAGTGGTAGGAGCCGATCTCAGCCTTCATGGTCTTCACCTGTTCCTCGTGCTGGCCGGCCTTCTCTTTGAGCGTGTCGAATTTGCTCTTGTACCACTTCTCGGCCTCCTGTGCGTTGCGGGCGGCAACTGCCTCCATCTCAGCGCGCATGTTGCGCAGGTAATCGGCCAGGTCTGGGCGCTCAGAGTCTTTCTCTACGGTTACCTTGGAGTCCTCGATCTGCTGCATCAGATCAGCCACCTCCTCGTCGTGCAGCTTCTTGAGGAGCTCGATCTCGGCCACCAGCTGCTCCACGCGGCTCTCCAGCTCAGCCTTCTGCTGCGTGGCGTTGTCCACGTCCTTGACGAACTCACGCAGGATCGCCTCAGCTTCGTCTGCAAGTCCAGATTGGGGGTGCGAGAGAGAGATGGGTCAGAATTGTGTACTTTGAAGTGTTAAGAACAAACCATGCAATTATACTATGTGAATCCAAAGTGGACAAGACAGAGGGGCAGAATTCAATTGCCTGGTATTGATAATGTTATCCAGTTTACAACCAAGGACACTTCAAGACTTCATTCAATGTTGCATCTGACTACCATCTACTGATATTTTTTACACAAAGATATTGGAAGTTGTAGCTTTAGGTGTACAGGTCACAAGTTTACTCTGCATTATAACGAAGTATATTACTGATTAAATAAGAATATGTAATTACTATTGATGGGTCTTTCCCATATCACTTATTGATTATCATCAAAGAAGGTTCATATTCTTCTCAGATCAGCCTACCCTTGAGGGCCAGCTCTTGCTCGATCTTCAGCCTCCACACCTCGGCCTCCTGCTCAAAGTATCCCCTCTCGATGTCAGCGGCGCCCTTCTCTGCGGTCACGGCCTCGATAAGGCCCCTCATCTCCTTGAACTTGAGCTCGTACTCGTCTCCGAGCCCGCCGAATCCCCCCTTGAAGCGTTCCTGCAAGGCGGCCAGCTCTGCTTGCAGCTGGGCATTCCTCGTTTCCAGGGACTGGACCTTGTCGATGTAGCCGGCAAAGCGCACGTTGAGCTCCTGCATCTCCTCCTTCTCGTTGGCGTGCTGCTTGTGGATCTCGGTGCCGACCTCAACGGCAGAGACACGGCCACGGTTGTAGGAGGTTCCGCTGCGGACGACGGAAAGGGTCTTGTTGTACGTGGAGCCTCTCATGTTTCCTGGTTCCCTTTTGGGTGTGTTGGTTGGTTGTAGGGGTTTCCAATGTAATAGATCCACTGGATGTTCTGTGTCCCAGGAGGAGCTGTCGGAGCTTGCCACTGATGGTCCAGGGGGTCGTCCCTTGGCTTATAAAGGGCCTTAAGGAATCTGTCACCTTGGCTCTAACCTCTCACAGGGTTTTGACATGGTTTAAATGTGGATCTGTAATCGTTTAAATGTGGATAGCTACTGCATTACTTAGACATCTTGGGAATGTGACTAAAATAGGCTTTCATTTTGAAAGAAAAAATAGTTCAAATCCGAAATATGGAAGTATGCTATATTAATTGACATTTACTGTGTAGTAAATGGTCAAAAAAAGGTACTGCAACTATAGTATGCTGCTCTTTGAAACTGTGCTGTATAGTGCCAAATTGAACCTTGTCTTGAATATTTACTTTACAATGAACTAGTGTTGCACCGATACCAGTATCGGCCAGGGCCCCGATACTGCACTAAAATGGTGGTATCGGTATCGGCAAGTACCAACAAATAGGGCACCGATACCATTTACAGATGCTTGTATGACACTTGAACGCAGCCTTGATCTTTATTTTATATCACAGGTACTTACAAGTATTTACTAGTATGATTAACTGATAGTAAGTTTTGCAGCTAAAAATGGCGGACCATGGAGAAGATTCCCCTTTTCATGTACGAAAAAGTGCAATTTTCCCAGTCATAATGAAAGCTTGGAATTTGATGGTGGTGGTAAGTGTTCATGAAAAAGGTAACATTAGTGAATGGGTAGCATGAATTCTGGAAATAAACAGCTAAAAATCTTGCACAGTGTACCTTTAATAATTCATCAGCATTGAAAATACATATTGTCGGCAGATTATTTAAAACCCGTCAAGGACATCGAAAATCGAAAATGTTGGTGTCTTTGGTGACACTTGTAAAGGTGGTGACGGGGTGGTTTGTTCCACTTGTGACTATAATGAAACATTATTGACCCCTTAAGAGTTCGTAAACAAATATGACGTAATTTGGCTGCGTGCGCATCGCTACCTCAGAATCGACCATACTCCGTTCACTTGTACAGAGACTCGACGGGTGTTTTTTCCGAAATAAGGTTACGAATGCTCGCGCTAACTTCAGATATGCAGTGAGCATCACAGACACAGACATTCCTGGCGATGTCCTCAGTCCAGTCTGTAGTTTAATATCTTGTAACAGCAAACATCTCCTATGCTTCTGGAGCAGCCTCTTCCCTCTTAAAATAGCATAACAAGTGTACTTTTCAGAATCTCAATTTTTTGTATCAACGTACACGCTTCAGAACGGCAGTTTTTCTCTCTTTAGTGTCTGCATTGTCAGCCAATATTACATACAGCCTCACCCCTCGCTATTTTACCCATGCCTGCAGTTCACCGTGCTCTAGCGGCCGGTGTCGAGAGAGCGCAGCCCTTTCCTCTGAACGGAGTCTGCACTCCGCCGTTGGCGGCCCGAGAGTGCTGTACCCACCAGAAGAGGGGAGTCTCTCGTAATACTTAAAACATCTCTGGTGTGTTTGAGTCAACGATGCGCACGCATTCATGAGGACATCAATTCTGAACGGATCAATAAGACATAGAAGTATTAATTGTGATCCAATATTATAATCTAGCCTCCACTGAGAAGCATTTGGAGGCTTTTGTCACCACCAGACACTAAAGGACGGTTTTAACTAGGGATGTAAATGATCGATTAATTCATTATTTGTTAGTTGATAGATCTTATTGATTGACTTACGATTAATTGATAAGCAGCATTTTTTTCCCCCAGAATGTTTCCCCAGAAAATCCAGATTAAATCTAAAAATCAAAATTAAAAATGAGAAGCAATGCTAAATTTGAATTAATTTGTATTTATATTCTTTAATCTGGGTCTCTTGTCAGCCGAGTTGACAAATTAATTGCGTTAATTTTAATCAACTAATGTCTTGATCAATTAATTGTTGACATAGGTGACATCTGACAGAGGTGACTAAAACCTTGTCTTTTACGTAATATCCATAGGTTGTTCACATTAGCCATTTTGTTTCCCCCCTCATACTTCATACCTCTTCTCAAAAAGTATATCAATGTTATAAAATGTGCTTATTTTACACCTCTCCTTGAGTTAAATGATTGAGTTTTACATTTCTCCTGTACTTTTAGCCCTTCTCTGAGTATGGTAGTGCAAATTTTACCTCTAAACTAGCAGTTAACATTGAGTACTATGAGACAAGTTAGCCGCCACCTGGTCTCATGGGACTCAATGTTAATTGCTAGATTGAAGGTAAAATTTGCACTGCCATACTCTGAGAATGGTAGGAAGTACAGGAGAAAGGTAAAACTCACTGTGGAAGTTTAAAGTGACTGTCAACCTCTTAATATGTCTACATTTTGCAATGTTTCTGTCACGCAATGCTTAGGCTCATTTTATGGTGTCCTGTGGTGTGACTGCTCTTATAGAAGGAAAAAAAAAGTTTTTTTTTATAAACAAAACACATATTAAGATTTAACACTATATCATTATCTAGTTAGCATGAGCTCAGAGGTCAGTCATGTTTACAAAAGGATTAAAATGGCCACAGTGCTGTGAATTTCCTGTGGTGTGACTTAATGTCCTGCGGTGTGACATGCTTATGCAATGTGTTACTCAATCCTTACTTGTTTTTCATGTATCATGGAAGGATATAAGGATACCAGGAGATTTATTTGTCACATTCACACAGTTTTTGCAAGTAATACAGTGAAACCATGCAGTAAAGTATTCGGTGTGACTGTTGTCTGCCTATACGATGTATAGGCGTGTGTGGGTGGGGTGGGGGTTAAAGGAGCAATCGTAGAAAGATCATGGGGGATATGTTTGTGCAGAATATTAATAATTTGATTGTATCGTACAGAAATGTCACACCAATGATATCACACCGCAGGACACATTTGACCAAAAATTAGGCGAAATTCCACGGACCACTAAGAGCTTTTTTTTCCAGGAATTGGAATACTTTTTTTTCAAATTGGGTTACGCCCTTAAACGTCAACCACCCATTTATTTATTCTGTTGTGTGATTAAATATAACACTTGAATAAAACACTCGACAACTGGAGTACGGTTCGAACCAAATACAATGTTTATGGTAACACTTTATTTTAGGGATACATCTATTAGCACTAATACATACAATGTTAATGCCTGCATAAGTAACTTGTAAGGTATGTACTAAGCAAATGCTAAGGCCTAGTAGGTCCTTACTAAGGTTAAATTGGTAATAAATCCCTTATTGTGCATGAACAAGACATTTTTGCGAATACAATGTTTGATTTTGCTTTGTACATGCCTTACAAGTTACTTGCACATTGTATGTATTAGTGCTAATAGATGTATCCCTAAAATGAAGTGTTACCATGTTTATTTACATATTTACAATTTACATTTATTTACAAAATTTTGTCCTGGCATCCAGTGCCTGGCGGATGATCTCGAAAACAACATGCATCACCTCTGGTCCCAGGGTGTGGGTGACCAACGAGTAGGTTCTCATGTTTTGGAGAAGGATCTCCTCAATGATGTCCAGCGAGGGCCTGAAAACAAAGTACAGTTTGAGACAACTTACATAATGTACACTAAATATAAGAAATGTGTGAACACTACACCACGAAAGCACAACATTATGAAGTCACAAGTAGACAGACTAAAAAGTGGAAGGAAAGGGATATCTGCATGCATAGATTACCTAAGATCATCCTCTCCCGCACAGCCTTCCTTTTCTAGCTGCTGGGCAATCCGGCGGAAGGGAATCTCCTCTGTGAGGAAGGCAAGGTCCCTCCCCAGCCCTTTGCAGTCCTCTGTGACACGAAGGGAGCAAGCTATTAAATATGTCTCTAGCATACGTATTTATGTAATGAGTTCAATAAATAACTGACTGGATTGAAGGAGAGACATTTCATGAGTTTAAATACCCCAGGACATCCCCACCTGGACTTTTCGTAAGATATTAATTCACAGCTGGACAAACTGCTTCTTTGTTTGTGCCAGGTGGATTCCATAGGACAAAACTAAACATAAACTAAACCATCATCCACAGTGACTTGCCCATTGCGTGTTGCACAGCCCAATGCCTCAACTTTTTCATAGACCTAACTACAGTGGGGTGGCTAAGCTCAATGACTGATCACTTCGTATTGAAATCGTGATGGTATCTGCTCAGAGTTATAGTGCGTGACACTCGGTCCCGTAGGGCCTGTCTGATCAGAATGCCTTTTAGATTTGATAAGAATAGATTCATCTGTATTGTCATTCCTCAGTATGAATACAGGGCAATGAAATGCACTTTGAAAGATAATCCATGTGTGCTTTTATCACAAAGTGATCAATCGCTATGAAAAATTGAGTTAAGCCACTACAGAACCAGGGATTTGTTACCTTCCACCAGCTTGCTGAACAGTGATGTATTGCAGCTATATGGAGACAGCCTCACGCCTGCCTCCTTCAGCTCCCTTTCTAGCATTCTTGCATTTTGCTTTTCTCATGTAGGCCACCATGAGATTCGCTGAGAATTTCTCAGGCCCCTCTGCCCTTCGTTTTAGCTCCTGTGCAATCACAAGACATTTTTGTGAATATCAGATCTTTACATGAAAGAGTTCAGACGGAAAACCCTCTAACCACACACATTATAAACCAGGCAAACTATCTTTCACTAATGTTACGATACTGCACTACCTTTTACTAATGTTACTATACTGCACTACTTTTTACTTATGTTACAGTACCTGAACACTCGTCAACGTCCTATACAAAGGTGCCTAGCCGAACTTTGGCAGTAGTTACCAACCTTGTAGCCTTCTTTGAAGACGCCACCTTTAGCAGACTTTCCACATAGAATCCTTCAATACAAAAACCAGAAAGACATATTAAGAGATTTGAATTTCATAAGACACTTACCGGTACTTTTTGCAGTGTTTCAGTCACTTTTGAATGTCTACATTTTTTTCCCCCTTCATATAATGATAACAAATTTCATACGCAATGTCATGTTTCTCCATTCTGAGGAGTCAATGCATAAACACACAAATACAAAGTGCTATCTTAATGAATACTTAGAATTTGATAAGGGGCTTCAAGCTATCTCACCGGGTGGCACTATATTTAGCGACTTTTTGACGTCCCTGGCGACTAAAAAACAAATCTAGAGCCCTTAGCGACTTTTTAGTGCATCTGGCGACTTTTTAAAATGTGCATTTTCAGTGACAAAGTCATTGTTTTCAACATAATTGTGACTCTGCACCACCATCAGAAGCGTTTCCCACGGTTAAGCAGGGCTGCAGATTAGCTCTGATTAGAGATGATATAAAACCCGGAGGATCCGGTTGGAGAGCCGGGTAAAGACCTCATCCGAACAGACCGGATGGCTGTCGTGCATTGATCCGCCAAAGGCGGGTCAGACGGCATTTCATTAATATGTCAACAAAATGGCAGTTACAGCGCGAGAAATTGTGAAACCGGAATATATCCTCTTTAGTTGACTACAACAGCCATTCTATAATCTCCCTAGTATGCTGTTCAGTCACGAACACTCACTGAGTAAAACTGAACCAACTCCCGCCTCGTCATTCATCGAGCCTGTTTGATCCGTCCAGCCTGTTGTGGCCAATTGAGTCGCGGATCCCCGCTCCCTATGTGTGTGCTTCTGACTCTGTTGAGCTCTAGCCTACATTTCTAAATGTTAACAGTGCTCTGCCAACGCTTTAACATCTCACTCTGTAGGCTACTCTTAGGGAAATTATAGTCTACAGACGTGACTATCACTCACTGCGTTACAGCGTAGGCTACAGTCTTTAAAGCCACTGCTGTCACTCCCCTCGTCCGAGTCAGGCCGGAGATCCATTATAGCGTTACGTTATCGCAGCTCGACGTACTGGATGTCCCAGTGTCGACGCACTGCTACTACAGCTCGCGTGGCCCGGGAGTTATATACAGGAAGTATATCAATCTACATTTCTAGCCGTTTTTATCCATATAGCAAACCAACTGCCCCTAAATTACAGTTCAAAATGCTCTTACCGAACTCGGCACATGTGTTTTTTTCACACACAGCTTGGCCTCGTGTTGTTATGCTAATGGTCGAAATCGAACATAATCATTTGAACCCAGGCATCATAAGCACATGCAACATACATGCTTGTAGTCTATATTTTGTACATCCAAAAGTTCGACAGATGTCAAAAATCTACTTTTACCGAGGGAAATGCACCTTCGTGATGACCACAGGTATCATGGGACATCTTCATGTAATCAACAGTCATTGGGTAACGCAGTCCGTCAGCCGCTGCTAATTTGCATAACTTTCAGGAGAGCTCAACTTTTGACGTGGCACCGGAGCCACGCTCGCCGTGCCGGAATCCCAACATGCATTGCGAGTCCGGTAACGACGATATGCCGCATTTCATTGAAAATGAATTGAATGCGTTGGTACGGCTTGCGTCAAACTGACTAGTGGATGGGCACCGTCACTCAGCAGCGGCGCCCTCGGCGACTCGGTGAGACGAATTCTGACTGAGTTGTTGGTAGCAGCGAATCCCCTACGGATCGGATCAACGCTTAAGTTTCGTTTTTGCCACGAGTGTGCGAGTCGCAAGGTAACTCGGCAGCGGAAGCGAGTGGTCATCTGCTGCTCGCCTCCTGACTATCCCTGCTCAACTAGACTTCTGCTCCCAAATATTTGACTTTTAGTCTTCTTAAATACAAACACACACATTATTTATTGCAAAATCAGGAACATGCCGTTTCACTGCTGCCAAAGGCTGTTCGAGTTGTGGTCGCATGTTTAGTGAGGAGAGGTGGGTCGGATCGCAGCATGAGTTTAGGAACTGTGACATTCATAAAGTGAGTTTTGTTGATCAAACTGTCTTACTCTTTGATTTATCAACATGAATTGATACATGGAACAACAAAGGCATAGCTATTTAACGGCAGAAACGTTTTAAAAAATACATTATTATTATTTAGGCCTATTTTTATTTAGGCCTATTTTAAATAAGTGACCCGAGTGATCCGTCTAATCCGGATACTCTCCTTGGAATGATCCAATCAATCCGGACGCCTCAAAGATTCGACTTAAGCACCTCTAGCTCTGATGTCCAAAAAGTAGCTTGCACTGCCCATTTCTACTGTGGATGAATGCATGTGGGGAACGTTTTCTGTAGATCAGCACGCCATGCGTGACACTGTGACATCATAATGTCATCTAGCGACTTTTCAGTGAGCCAATAGCGACTTTGGCTGATTTTCTTTTGGCAACACTGCCGGGTGGATGGAGAGGCTGAGGCGCAGTGGCTCCGTCCTCTGAATCTGCGTGCTCAGTGTCCTCCTCGTGCGCTCCCATTCCTGCTGCCTCCTCCTCCGCTCCCATTTGGGGGAATATTATTTATAATAAAGTGTGTGGGCCTTGGCTACATTGACATGGAATAACTAATGCAATGCTCTACTGGAGTTTAGGCCTACATGAATTCTGTCATCTTTCATTGCCTTTCATCTTCTTTAGCCCTTTTCATCTACCATATTGTTATTCTCACAAACTTGTTCGTTTAGTCTAAGCTTCATCTAGCAGTTGATTTGGTAAGCAAAACATTTATCTTTGTTTTTTCCCCCTACTCGTTCAAATATCTGGTTTGCGCACAATGCATCGTCTGCGATGCCTCTCACTTTGTCCCGACCAATATTCAGGAATTTCCATAGTAACTCTCGATGACGTCCGTTTGCGTTTCGGCTTGTTGCAGAAGTGCTCGAATGGTTTTCTGTCTACTAGACTAGTAGCGTAAGCAATGGGTGTTAAATACTGGAAGAATTGCTCACAAGGTGATACAAGCATGAAACTTTGCACAAGTGTTCATTAGGACATGCTTATCAATGTCAGGGGTGGAGGCACTCAGAATTCCATGTTGCCTAGCAACGGTTGCTAGGTAAAGCACTTTCCCTAGCAACCAGTATCAATTATGCCATTTCTGATTGATTTTGTGGTATGAAGGCATCTGTGCCCTGAGACATTGTCCTAAAATCACTGTAGCAATTCTTCAAGAAGTTATATGGCAAATATGTACCATAATGACCCCTTATGATGTCATTTTATCCACCCAAAATCATTGTTATTATGTGAATAATTCCATGTTAAATGATAATGTCTTTTTAAAATCATGTCAAGTGAAACTGGCTTTACAAATGTCTCTAGGCCTATCTTTATATACATGTACCAAATACTGCCAACTGACCAGGCAAAAAAAAATCAGGAAGAAAGCATGCATACAGTATAGTACATGATACATACGTGCTGTGTTGAGAAGTGTCATCTGACAGTGATCCTCATGCTTACCCCAGTACTATTCATTATTATATCCAAAACTAAATGGACTAATATATTTAGGATGACTGTAAACTTCTTTCAACCTAAAGGGCCTAATTATATGTCAAGTTAAAGATAAGTTACATTCAAAACAACAGATAGTATTTGGAATGCAAAGACATGTGTTTCTCTCTATACTGGTCAGGTTAATAATATTACACCCCTCTACTGAGTGTATATTGTATTTACAAAGTTAAAAAGTACCAAACCTTTCATTTCTATATAACACTAGGCTATAATATTTCTACTATCGATTACTATCGACTATAGCTAGACAGAATTTAAACATTTTGAATTGGCAGAATTTCACTGCCAAAGGCGTTGTTTTCTTACAGTCAGCTTTGTGTAGTCAGTGCATTTGAGATGTGCATAAACGCATAGTCTTGACATCTGCTCTATCAAGAACACTTCAGCAACTCTGGACAATTTGCACTGGCTTTAGGCAAATTTGACCAAAGAACCTTCCACCGTGCTGAGCCAGTCCATCCCCACTCAGCCAGAGAGGACAACTGCTGACACGACACTACATGCCTGCATAGCAATAGCCAACTGCCCTCTTGATATGCTGTGGCAGGATAGCCTTGGTGAGTGGGAGTCATTGGATCGCAACTGTTTAGAGAAGCCTTCTTGAGATAGAATCACAGAACTCACACCTTGACCATCTCTTAGGGAGGTGTGACATTAACAACTGTAGAGAAATATATGAACCCTCACTATACCCTACCTCAAGAACTGAAGATGATACTTATGCATTATGAATGTGTATTCCCTATGTTTGTCTAGTAATTGATACAATAAAGATGTTTGTGTCACAAGTCTTATTTTCTCTCGCTGACCCATGGGCACCGGAGGAGGTGCGACAGGCAGCATGCCCAGCAGGTATTAACAGCTACCTGTACAATCCTGATGAGGAGTGAAATGTTCCTTGAGCATTGTTCAAGAGTAACCCAGTCATAGATGAAGGTGTTTAAAGAGTTTATGAAACGAAAACAAAGTAAAGGAATTTGACAATTTCCAGGGCAGATTCTGAAAGTTCTAAGCCTTGTGAATGAAATGGGATATTGTCTGGGTGATATTTTGTCCTAAAAGTCATGTTAAAACGTTCCCAAAAAGTGTTTTTTTGGTGACATGCAAATTTTATGCAAATGATATGCGTGACATAGAAGGGGTGAGTTCACCTCATTCCACCTTGTTCAGATCAATGGCGGCTAGTACCAAAACAAAGCACAGTGTCAAGCAGTGTGTTGCTGGAGAGCCGAACGGTGCCAGCTGCAAAAATGGCTACTTGACAGAAGGAATATCTTTGCACAAGTTCCCTTCTGTGAAGAATGATGGAACTGTGGCCAACAAGGAGAAGGCTAAATCAAGCTAGGGCTCTGTGGATCCAATGCGTGGTTTTGAAGCAAGCTTGTGGTCACTGTTGTGCTTGGCACATTTCCACCCCTTGTGCTTCACCACAAATGTGGAGGTCGCGGGCATGGTTGGACTGAAGAGAATGCTATTGCCTCAAGCAGTTCCAACAATTGACATCGCCGGCGTGCAGACTGAAACTGCCCCTGTTTTACCTTGTCCATCTGCTTTGTATGTTGTTTTCAGGAAAGGGTAATGCACATTACATGCCAAACCGTTGCGAATGCTCTCGGAATATGCACTTTTTGTTGATTGCCATTCAACTGGTCAATATATTGGTTTTGGGAGGATATCCGCGCATCAGCGTGGTGCTCTCGGTCGAGGACAGCCAACTCACAGACTGGGCTACACTGCTTAGCGAATAAACGGAGATGCACATAGCGTAGGCCTACTTTGAAGCGTTGATTGTTTGTTTTTAGTATTGTGGTGCATGTGTGGCTGATGTTTGGACACACCTCGTCCTCAGAGTCAGGCTGAGGGACACGCAACGCCTGTGACTTTGAGCACAAAAAATAATAATAATGATAAACGCTAAAAATATGCTGAGGACTCAGGCTATATAGGGTGTTTTTCCAACAGCCTAATACCTCCGTTTTTTCTCTAGTTGATTATATTTTTGCATGTAGCCTACATGACACATTACACTATATCGCGCAATTGAATCAAAATGCCCCCCATTTGTCAACAAATACACACGCCATGTCATCTTTGGGTCATGGCAAAGCGCCCTTAGCAACAGTAACCATAAACATAAGAACTGTCAGGCTATGTCAACAATCGTCACTTCACCTGTCAGACATGTCACTTTCTGCAGATGTATCAGTGCCTCTGAAATAGATTTGTGCTGCTGTTTTTTTTTTGCTCATGAGGTTGGATGTGTGGTTTTTCGACACGCTGATGTTTGTATCAGAATTTTGGTTCCTTTATAAGATGTGGGTCCATCAAATGTGTGTTGTTTTCTCACATCGCCATACTAGCAAACCAGGGACTCCCCTCTTTGATGTCACAGCCCAGCTCATTAGTCACACCAAATTTCACAGAATTCACACTTTGAGTTGCCATTTTCACAAGTTCCTCCAGGATGATTGGGTTCAAAGTCTCATCGATGCTATCAGAAAAAACAAGGCTTTAATGGGAATGACCATTTGTTTTCGTTTCATAAACACTTTAAAGACCACACACATTCTTCCCAAAACCCTCACCATTTTACCAGATTCACAAACATCAGCTATGGCAAAAGACTGAAATTGGTTTCCATGTTCACAGTCTAACACAGTCACAGTCAGTTCCACAGCTAATAGTCTGAATGTATTGTGAGTAAGTTTGCATGCATGATGAGATATGCTTATGCTATATGCTTATGCTATAATTACAGTAATATCAATGGTACACCACACTGACCGCTCAGCTCCACATAGACTAGCCTAGTTTGAAATGAATATTCTTCCCCAAAGCTGCACACTCAACTTACACTTACTGGAATGTATTCATCTACAGTATAAAGGACTGTGCACCTTGTAGGGAAGCTCAAATCTCAGTATACTTTGTATAATGACAATAAAGGCTTTCTATTCTATTCTATTCTATTCTATTCTAACACCATTGCTCTCAATGCGACACCAAACAGGATGCCCAGAACCAGAATATGAATTTGTTATATTTCCAAGTAGCAGAATTTCAATGGGCCCCAACCTGGCCACCCCATGGTCAAAACTGTCCTGATGTAGAGGAACCAACTTGGATTGCTTTCCTTTCAGCTTTCCTGTCTTTGCACAGCTCTCCATCTGTATGGATCGAATGTTTGTATGAATTGAAGAATATTTTGTTTTAATTTACAAAATACCAAGTGCCCCAACTTTTTGTAAACCAGTTTGTATCTTAATATTGTAGCACCCAACTCACTATACGTATATAGTGATTAATAAAAGGCTACCAGGACATGTCAAGAATAACTTTGCTAGGTTACAATTTACAACACAGCACTGTCCTAACTGTATTCATGTATGCTTTTTGTCTTACCAAAATGTTCAGTTTTTTACCTCTGAATTGTCAGATGGCTTTACTAGGCTCATGTATAAAGATAAAGACAGGTGTGATGTGTACTGAGACATGTAAACCATATTGAGACATTATGTCTTCAAAAAGTAAATTGAAGTGTAAATTGTATTTTTCACATAATTGACTTAAATGGAAACAAAATGACATCAAAGGGGCCATTGTCACACGTTGCTAATGTATAACCTCTTGCAGGATTCATGTAGTGATTTTAGGACACACGGTCAATATTCAAACATCACGATACCACATAATTGCTCGGAACCTGTTTTCATTGATGCTAGTTGCTACTGTAAGGAAAAGGGTGCATATTTGTAATATGGAGCCTTTCTCAGCATTGCTACAGTGATTTTAAGACAATGGTTCAGGGTACATATGCCTTAATACCACAAAATCAATTAGAAACTGCATAATTGATGCTAGTTGCTAAGGGAAATGCTTTACCTAGCAACCGTTGCTATGCAACATGGAATTTTGAGTGCCTCCACCCCTGATATTGATAGGCATGTCCTAGGCAACACCTGTGCCCATTTTATGCTTGTATCACCTTGCGATTTTTTCAACCATTGCTTATACTAGAGCCTTCCTTTTAAAAAGAGAGAGATGGGACACACGCTCTACACCTAGTGCGCCTGTGCCGGGGTCTGCTCGTTTTTCCGACGCCCCATTGGTCCGATGCGTCAATGTTCCGAACATTTCCCATTGATCCTACAGCACTTAGTCTCAGATAACTTTTTACCATTTAAATGAAACCCTTTGTCCCGACAGTCCAATGTTCCGACCAAAAGCTGCTTTAGATCACCGTCATCTATGAAGCCTGCGCAGTGGTCATGCAGCTATCTGTTAGATTTAGGTAAAGTTTTGGTGGAGGCACAAATTTAAAACTCAGAAACATTGCAATAGCCTACTGACAGGTTAGGGTTAGGAATGGTTTTGGGTAGGGCACAATTGTAAAACTTGGCAACATTGCATTAATGACAGGTTATGTTTATGGGTGGTTTTGGTAAGGGCACAGCAAGACCGACTCAGACGGCATCAATGTGCTCGTTGCAGCGCATGCAGCTGAAGTCTCGCCTACTTGGCACCGGGAAAAGCAGGACATAGGACCTGGGATGATGACCAACCCCACACAGCCATTGGTCGGAACATTGAGCTGTCGGAGCAAAGGGTTTAATTTAATTATTTCGAGTTAGTGGGCTGTAGGATCAATGGGAAATTTTCGGAATATTGACGCATCGGACTAAAGAGACGTCGGAACAATGACATGCTACCGCCCGTGCCATGCGGTTTGGTTTGTTGTCACTTTATGCCAATGTGGTGCTACACCATACAATCAATGGCTGCAACACATTGACTGATTGGAAAATTTTCAAACTTTTTTTCTTGTGGTGACGTAGCTACCGATTTCATGAACCACCAGATCAATGCCCTGCATGGTCAGTAGGGCAGGGTAAAATAATCGATTTAATCATTAATCGATGGATTTAATCTAAAATTCACATAATCAATTCACAGGGCACAAAATCGATTTTTTTGTTTCTTTTTCTTTTTGCTTAATTTAGGTCTATGGAAAATACGCAGTAGGTATTAGTCAATTAGGCCTAGGTCTACTTATTAAAAATTAGCAATCTGTTAACACTGTCAAGCCACAGCCCTTTATATAAAAATAGGCAACAGCTTCTTTTGGAGGAAATCCTGGCACCAAGAAGGGAACGGATTGAATCGATTCGGAATGAATCAAATTGAATCGTGATTAATCGATTCAATGCTAGTGTTGATCCGATACCATTTTTTGGCCCTGATACCGATACCTGGCTGTGCAGTATCGGCCGATACCGATACCACCCTATAGAGCTCCTAAGTGGGTGACGACGAGTTGTATGCGCAGGTAAGCATTTTCACGGAAATCCGGTTTCCAGGAATATATGTTTTAACATTGGGCTAACAAAAATATAAGACACACATTAACAGCCGTTATTCGCCTATCCCCGCATCCTTTCCTTGGTAACAAATGGAGCAGCACATCAACGTGTGTATTTATCAACCTAAACATAACAATAATAAAGTAATGTTGCTATACCTTGGCTACTCGTGATTTTTTGGGAACTAGGCCTACATCTCATATTCTCGCGTGAGCTATAGTCGCATGAGCAAACTTCTCCTCGATGGTAAGTTTTGAAAGTATACTACTAAACCAAGGCGATTGGAGTAATTGCAGTTATGGCACTATTTACGTTTTATCAAAAGAGTGTTACAAAGGAGTGAAAAACAACCTGTATCAGAGCTTAGTTAGAAGTATTTCCAAAGTCTTGTATTAGGAAGGTTTGTGGCGGTTTGTCGTGGGTTACCATGGTCACGGCTCGTGAAATCTCCCTCCTATAGTCTGCCAGTTTTCCGGGTTAAGCATGTGATAGCAACATCGTATTTTTGTTGCCGTTTGACACAAAAATTATCCATCATGTCATCCCTACCTATTTGTAATACCCTCGTCAGTTTGCGGGGGTTCGCTAATCGCGTGTTTGCACACACACCTTATTTGAGACATTCCCCACCATCGTCGCTGGGAACAGGAAAATCCTTAAATGCTAACAAGAAATACTACAGTCTGCTACATGTTTCCGGGTGACTTAGGAGCTCTATTTGAAATGTATATGAAGGGCTGTAGTCCATACTACTTTGATGTAAAATCATTGCATGGCTTTGTCAGGCTGCTGCCTACTTTTGTGAAACAGGAAAAAGACTAATACAAAGTGAATCCAGCAAAACTTTTTATACTTTTTAAATACCTCTATGAAATAACTAATTTCAAGGCTGTTTAAGTGTCATACAAGCACCTGTAAATAGTATCGGTGCCCTTTTTGTTGGTACTCGCCGATACCGATACCATCATTCTAGTACCAATCCACCGATACTGGTATCGGAATCGGTGCAACACTATTCAAAGCCCTAAGAATCGAAATCAAATCGATACAGGAACATGGCTGCGATACCCAGCCCTAATGGTCAGTCCAAACTCCAGGCCTGAACCTCCTTGAAAACCTCTGGAATGTGATCAAGAGGAAGCTGGATGGTCACAAGCCATCAACCCAAGCTCAGCAACTTGAATTCTTGCACCAGGCCTGGAATAAAGTCATCCTAGAACAATGTGAAGGAGTAATAGAACGCATACCAAAATGCATGAAAGTTGTGACTACAAATCAACCTTATTCCACCAAATATTGATTTCTGAACTATTCCTAAGTTAATACATTACTAGTGTAACCACCAGGGGGCGCTACTGAGCGCAAAACACCTTTTGACCTCTTAACTGCCTTAATGCAGGCTGTTCGTGTAAAGGCCACTAGGGCATGCAGCAATAACTTGAAGACAGACAGTGGTTAAGTGGACACCAAACAGGTGTAGTTCATGCAATAGTCACACAGGTGATCACTTCAAACATAGAAAATAATAAAAGGGTAGGCCTACACACATTGATCACACACACTGTATATTGCACACAATATTCACGGCACCCCAATGTAACCACCAGGGGGCGCTACTGAGCGCAAAACACCTTTTGACCTCTTAACTGCCTTAATGCAGGCTGTTCGTGTAAAGGAACAATTGGGGCTGATGTAATCAAAAATACAAATTTTATTGACAACACATAAGAAATAAGACATACAATAAATAGTGGCTACTAGGGCATGCAGCAACGACTTGAAGACAGACAGTGGTTAAGTGGACACCAAACAGGTGTAGTTCATGCAATAGTCACACAGGTGATCACTTCAAACATAGAAAATAATAAAAGGGTAGGCCTACACACATTGATCACACACACTGTATATTGCACTTGTAGCGGGCAGAGCGTAGTGCTGTGTAGGAGGTGCCACTTCGGGTGGCGACGCAAGCCAATTGCGTGCCGAGCGTAATTAGGTGGCACAGGTGGCATGTCATTTCAAATGGTGGCGGGAGCTTGCCAAAGATTGCTTTGTTGGTGGTGCAGGGAGCCAGGAGGTTGTTTGTTTGCTGTGCGGCCCGTGAAGTTGGAAGTTGGTGTCGGTAGTGCGAAAACGTGAGGTAAGGCTATTCCTTCTAGGCGCTTGTCTTGCCTGTGTCGTAATTTCACATGGTTGATCTCACGTTTGTTTGTCTTGTAGCAATTTGGGGCTTATCGATCATTAAGCCGCATGCAAGGCGCCTACGTTGTCTTTTGGGAGTTTTGCTGGGTGAACCCTGAGTAACACGGGAAGTGTCCGGATCGCAGCTGATGTAAGTTGTGACTTATATCTCGCCTTGGCTAACCATCGGATGGTTGTTTGCATCACTGACCCTTACCTCTGCCCTGGTTTGTTGGCAGATACTGCACTGAGCTGCCGACACGCGCATTTAATCCTTCCACAGAAGCACGGGCGCTCGCGTTAACCCCTCCTGCGCTGCATTGTAACAACTTCGTTGGGAAGTTTAATCAACATTTAACTGCACCGGTCTCAATGTAAGTTCCCTGACTCAGTCTTGTCTCTGCTTCCGCTGTATAATTTCTCGAGATGTCTTGCCTGACTTGGCTGGCTATTGTGTTTGCATTGTAGCCCAAGAACGGAGCCCAGTCACTGACTGACAGGCGGCCCGGTGAGCGCGCGTCTCTCTCCAGTCCTGAGGTGCGCATTTCCTTATTTTAGTTTTAGTCGTGTCTTAAGGTCTCACTAATTCACCAAGCATGATGTTACAACCTGATGCTTTCTCTATTTCAGGAGGATCATTTTAGGAGCCACAGCCACTGTTTTTCCTTAGTTCATTTTGCTTGTATTTTCTTTTGAGTTTGGTGGGACACTCCCCTCAGTACGGGTTTTAATTGGAGTTACTGCGCAGTAGGCTTCTTTTGGGCCGACAGCCAATCAGTGAGCCACGACGTGGCCCAGCGCAGTGTTACACCCGTCTTCCGTCTCCTGCTTGAGTGTGAGTGTGTGCGCGTGCGTGTGTGTGTATGAGTGAGTGTGCACTTTGTGTACATGTTGTCTGTGTTTGTCTATTTAACTATCTAGGGCAATGTGCAATATATTTGTTTGAGGACAGTGTGGGTTTGCAGTGCAACACGTGTGTAGTGTACAAACTGTTAATAGTGTTTGCAATTACTTACTAAACTGGGGTGCCGTGAATATTGTGTGTGTAGCATGTGGGATGTGTAGTCAGAGGAGTATGTGCACAACATTGGGAGATTGGCCTTCTGGCTTTTCTGTTTTTTTGTTTTTTACAGGTCTTACCTGTGGGTTGGCAGGGTGGGGTGCTAGGACCCAGGGGAAAAGTGGCCAATGATGCATCCCTCTCAGCAGCATAAATTGCACTTCCGGGTTGACCCAGGTAGCTAGACAATTAGACGCTAGGTTTGGCACCTGAGCTCGTTTGAGCTACCTGGCAATTGCTTGCCGTTTGTGCGCTGCTGGTTATCGTGGCAGTGGCGTTGGAGATTTGGTTGAGTGTGTCAACTTAAAGCCACTGGGCAAGGTAGGCTCTTCACTGGTTATAGTTGTGATGAAAGTGCATACTAGTAGCTTGGTTAACGATTACTAATGGGATGCTGTTTGGCCTTAGCTCTACTTGTGGGGTCCAGTGGAGATGAAGGACCTTTCAACTCCTAGCCCACTCTGCCGTACCCACTGAGGTAAGACATCACTGGAGATGGCCTTAATGTGATGTGTGATGTGATAATTGTGTGAGGAGTATGATGTGTCCCTGATACTAATTCTGCCCTTATGACTTCTAGGGTTAGAGACGCATGTTACTGTTGGGGGCGGGGGGACACCGCCGTCTTTTCCCTGGTTTGTTTTGTTTTGTTTTACTACGAGCTCTTTTAGTAAGCAGGAGGTAGTGAGTGGCTTGTTTTAGGCCTACGCAGGTGTGTACGTTTTCTCACTTTGTGCTGTCTGGCCCGACTGGCTCCGGTCATCCACTCCTGGGGCCAGGAGTGAATCACCGGAGACCAGTTGGTTGGCTCGGTTTCATTGTGTAGACTTATTGTGGCGGGGTTGACCCACCTGAATTAGTGCATAATCTCTCATCGGAGTGGTTTGATTCCTGAATATTGCTTCACTGTGAAATATCTTGTGTGCTGTGATTTTCTTTCTCTTTTTGAGTTATTTACTTTGGATTTATTTCTCATTTTGGCGTTTTATTTAGGCCTCTATATTTTCCTTTGTGTTTGATTTGCTGTGGTTGTTTTTGTAGTTCACAGTGTTGCGATTGTTCATTTAAATATATATATATATATATATATTAGGCTAGGCCTACTCGGTGGCATCAGGCCTCGGCCTTCTGGTTTACACATAACCATCGTCTACTACCTTGTGGAAGCTTGTGTGTGAATATCTAGTGAACTGTACTTGTCCTCCTACCTGCCTACCTGCACCCTTTTTAGAGAAAGACTTGATGTGCAAGGAGAAAATAAAGAGAATCATATGTATTAACAGCTGTGTCCTCGTTCCTCATCCAGAACCTGTCGGGGGAAAATTGTGTATTAACACCTGGGTTGTCTCACCCCTTAAAGAGACTGGCGTAGTCACCTTTTAAAACCTAATTAAGTAAAGGTCAGAAATCTTAGGAAACTCCACAGTGGCCACTAGGGCATGCAGCAATAACTTGAAGACAGACAGTGGTTAAGTGGACACCAAACAGGTGTAGTTCATGCAATAGTCACACAGGTGATCACTTCAAACATAGAAAATAATAAAAGGGTAGGCCTACACACATTGATCACACACACTGTATATTGCACACAATATTCACGGCACCCCAATGTAACCACCAGGGGGCGCTACTGAGCGCAAAACACCTTTTAACCTCTTAATTGCCTTAATGCAGGCTGTTCGTGTAAAGGAACAATTGGGGCTGATGTAATCAAAAATACAAATTTTATTGACAACACATACGCATCAAGACATACAATAAATAGTGGCCACTAGGGCATGCAGCAATAACTTGAAGACAGACAGTGGTTAAGTGGACACCAAACAGGTGTAGTTCATGCAATAGCAGGGATTAAAGTTTTCCGTCGCTACGACGGAATTCCGTCAACTGGATTTTCGTTTGGACGGATTTCCGTCCGTATAATTTATGTCAATTAATTTACAATTTTTACTTTCCAACTGAACTCAAATCGAGAGCACTCCTGGTCATGAGAAGGGGACGAGAGGTGTGTTTGGTGTAGGCCTACGGATGTAGTTAGGCTATACACTCCACCATTGGCGGTGTGATACAACATTCACTCATCAGTAGCCTAGTTTTGGGTTTTTCCGTGTTTCAAAAAAAAGTACACGAGCGGTCAACAATTCTGTGGCAGCGCAACGCGAGAGATTAAAAAAATAAATAGCCAAAATTGTTGCTGATGGCAGAAAAGAAAATAATTGTAATACAATGTATAAAGTGCAGTGACGTTTCCATATCATTGCACCTGCCGTGGCAGATATTTAGAAAAAAAAATGAATAGTTTACTTCGACTGCGTATGATGTCCTTTTCATGAAGGGTTTGCCTTTTAAGCATTGTGACTCTTACTAGCATTATTCATAGCCCCAATGGGACGACTATGGCAGCTAACTAGGATAGCCTACCATGCGTTTCATCCTCAAAGTTTAGCGCGTTTGACTGGCTGCGTGTAGAGCCAGTTGTCTTTTTGACAACGGATAATTCACAGTCTCATCTGTACTCATAGCAGATTAACTTTGTTGTTGCCGATATATATATTCAAGAAATAAGATAAAAATGGGTTGCATTTGGGTCAAGGATAGGCTATCCCTGGCAGAGCCAATTTATGCCACGTCTTGTTCTGGGAAGCAGTGTTCTGATGGGTGGACTCATGGTCGATAAATGCCGTTTCGACGTTTGTTTCACTTTCAAGGCTGGTTACTGTGTGACGCTATTTCTGCTAACTGGAATAGTGTGCAGCAGCAACAGTTGTGTGTGCGCTTGTTTTTGAGTGGCTCAACGTCTGTGCCCATCTTCTCGGACTATGCGTTTCGTTTGAGTTCAGTTAGCCTATTTGCGCACTGCGCACTCTGGACTGATGGGTGGGTGATTTGCCTAGATTCGAGTGGAAAGCTGCGCGACAAGCTTGGGAAAGTGTGTTACTTTTGTAAACGATAGACGTATGTCTGTGACTGTCGTGTCTGCTGCGTCCTGTCAGCTTGTAGAACACGTGCGCATAGGAAGAATCGGGGACGTTTTTTAAATCAATGGTAAGCGTGTGCTTGGCACCGCACATCGAGAAGCAAAAAAGTAGCCAGTAGTTTTCAAAACGGTAGAACACAGAGGTAGACATACCGCACCCTGTTTGTAAACGTCAACAAGTTATTTGTAACAGGATGAATACTGAAAAAGGCCGAAGGGTGAAAAACATACAAATAATTAAAGCTAGTTTTCTCCCTCTGATTGCTATGATCAGGGCTTTTTAAATGTCAAAAATACAACTGCAAGCAATGCGCACCAGTGCTTTCACCAGAACAGTGTTTGCCCATTCTAATGTGAAAGACAAAATATAGCCTACTACTACAACAAAAAACCCCATAATGGGATCACTCACTGTATCAACATATTGCAATTCCAAGTCAATAAATAATTCTGTGAGATCAGCTACCATTTTGAAGCAGCATTCATTGTGAATCCATTCTGCATGATGTTGTGAACAATTCATAAACAATGGGTAGAAATAAGAGGAAATAACCAAAACATGCCCCAAATTTCAGTTCAATCTTTGCAGTCTGATATAGTATCCATTATCCCTCCATTCTAGGCCAGTTCTAGTCAATCTGGTGAGCGGCCTAGGCCTGCCCGCCCTCTTTCCTTTTTTTGTATTTAGAAATTGGCATCTGTAAACATAGCATTGTAGGCCTACATCTGATTGAGCACATCTGATCTAGTACCTACAGGTACACTCATACTGAGTCTATATAGGTCTACTGAGTGTATAATGAATATTCATTGTTCATGTGAAGTGTAAAGATTTATGTTGGTTGAAGTTCTGATTTTGTGGCACTTTTTGGTATTACTGGCGCCCTCAAGACATAGGCCTATTCTGCTCTAGGCGACTGCCCCGTCTGCCTATGCCGCTGGCTCTGGCACCATTCCTTGCATGTATGTTTCGTCATGAGGGCAGAGCCTGGCTACATTGGTTTTCGTAGGGTTACGGAGTGATACTCGATCGGGTGCCTAACCGGTAAAAAAATTCAGTCAGATTACTTTTTTTTGCTTTAATCCCTGCAATAGTCACACAGGTGATCACTTCAAACATAGAAAATAATAAAAGGGTAGGCCTACACACATTGATCACACACACTGTATATTGCACACAATATTCACGGCACCCCAGTTTAGTAAGTAATTGCAAACACTATTGACAGTTTGTACACTACACACGTGTTGCACTGCAAACCCACACTGTCCTCAAACAAATATATTGCACATTGCCCTAGATGGTTAAATAGACAAACACAGACAACATGTACACAAAGTGCACACTCACTCATACACACACACGCACGCGCACACACACACACTCAAGCAGGAGACGAAAGACGGGTGTAACACTGCGCTGGGCCACGTCGTGGCTCACCGATTGGCTGTCGGCCCAAAAGTAGCCTACTGCGCAGTAACTCTAATTAAAACCCGTACTGAGGGGAGTGTCCCACCAAACTCAAAAGAAAATACAAACAAAATAAACAAGGAAAAACAGTGGCTGTGGCTCCTAAAATGGTCCTTCTGAAATAGAGAAAGATTCAGGTTGTAACATCATGCTTGGTGAATCAGTGAGACCATAAGACAGGACAGAAACTAAAATAAGGAAATGCACAACTCAGGACTGGACAGAGACGCGCGCTCACCGGCCGCCTATTAGTCAGTGACTGGGCTGCGTTCTTGGGCTACAATGCAAACACAATAGCCAGCCAAGTCAGGCAAGACATCTCGAGAAATTATACAGCGGAAGCAGAGACAAGACTGAGTCAGGGAACTTACATTGAGACCGGTGCAGTTAAATGTTGATTAAACTTCCCAATGAAGTTGTTACAATGCAGCGCAGGAGGGGTTAACGCGAGCGCCCGTGCTTCTGTAGGAAGGATTAAATGCGCGTGTCGGCAGCTCAGTGCAGTATCTGCCAACAAACCAGGGCAGAGGTAAGGGTCAGTGATGCAAACAACCATCCGATGGTTAGCCAAGGCGAAATACAAATCAAAACTTACATCAGCTGCGATCCAGACACTTCCCGTGTTACTCAGGGTTCACCCAGCAAACTCCCAAAAGGCACCTTGCATGCGGCTTAATGATCGATAAGCCCCAAATTGCTACAAGACAAACAAACGTGAGATCAACCATGTGAAATTACGACACGGGCAAGACAAGCGCCTAGAAGGAATAACCTTACCTCACGTTTTCGCACTACCGACACAAACTTCCAACTTCACGGGCCGCACAGCAAACAAACAACCTCCTGGCTCCCTGCACCACCAACAAAGCAATCTTTGGCAAGCTCCCGCCACCATTTGAAATGACATGCCACCTGTGCCACCTAATTACGCTCGGCACGCAATTGGCTTGCGTCGCCACCCGAAGTGGCACCTCCTACACAGCACTACGCTCTGCCCGCTACATTCACCCCCCCCTTAATTGTTGCCGTCCCGGCAACAAGGCAACACACTATGTCCATGGCCTGAACACAGCGGTGATGGTACTGGCTATGGAGTGTGCCACTAGCCCTTCATCACAATCCACCTGCGTGATGGTAGTGCAAGGGAGGTTATGGGGATTAGGGTGGTGGCCTGCAGTAGTCCTAGTGGTCCTCCTCAACACTGGCATATCGCCCGGAGCCGTTGCAGTTTCATCGTCTCCCTGTACACTTCCAGCACCCTCCTCACTAGCAGAATCAACCGTGTCCGGTTGTCCTGAAACAGGAGACTGGGGCTCAGCAGCAAGAGACGAAGCAGGTCCAGGTGGTGTGTCTACATGGGGCGGAACATCTGCAGCTAACTGTACAAGGTCATCTTCCTTCTCCACATCAGCAGCACGAGACGAAGCAGGTACAGGCGGCATGTCTACATGGAGCGGATGCACTGCAACTAGCTGTACAAGGTCATCTTCCTCCTCCACACTGCTCTGTGAAGCACTGGCCGGTGGATCCTCTATTCCGAGGTCACGCATCCCAGATGTAGAGGGCAAGTCCCCTGCTGTAGCAGGCAATGAGAACAGTTCACTCGGAAGAGGGCGCAGCTCCTGGCGGTGTATGTTCCGCTCTGGCCCCTGTTCACCCCTCGGCCTGATCTTGTACAACGTGCCAACCTCATCTAAGCACCGTACCACCTCATAGAGTGTACCGTCCCAGTGGTCTTGGATCTTATGACGCCCAGGTAAGTGTGATCGTCGGTACACTAATGTACCTGGTGGCAAGAGGGGCAAGGGAGTGGTCCTGTGTCTGGCTCTAGCTGCAGCCGATGCCTCCAGGCGAGTCCGTGCTTGGCGATAGACTTCGGAAAGATGTTCACGATGTTGAGCAACCCATTGCTCAGTCGTCAGCTCATGCGATGGGTCTATGTTCCCAAGAAGTAAGTCCACCGGAAGGGTGGGTTTACGACCGAACATCAGTTCATATGGTGAAAGTCCTGTGGACTGATGTACTGTGGTGTTGTAGGCGAACAACACTTGGGGCAGATGGATCGGCCACCTTCTCTTCTTCTCAGGAGGCAAAGTGCGAAGCAGATCGTGTAATGTTCGGTTGAACCTTTCGCACTGCCCATTCCCCTGCGGATGATATGGGCTTGTGCGAGACTTCTGTATACCGTAAAGTTGGCATAGACGGTGAAACAGCTCTCCTTCAAAGTTTCGGCCTTGGTCAGTGTGAATGCGTTGTGGGACGCCATAGATGTAAAACCATTGTTCCGTCAAGACCTTAGCCACAGTGGATGCTTTCTGGTCCACTGTGGGGTACGCCTGTGAGAATTTAGAAAACACATCGGTTACGACCAGGAGATTTTCCCTTCCATCACTGGACTTTTCCAGCAGGGTAAAGTCAATGGCCAAGATTTCAAGAGGCCGGGATGCCAACAGACTACCCATAAATGTCCGGAGCTTGGGTTGCACAGCCTTCGAATTCAAACAACGTAGACATTTCTGACACCACCGCTCGATGTCCCTAGGCATGAATGGCCAGTAACAGTGCTCACGGACAAGTTCTGTAGTGCGTCCCGCCCCCTGGTGGCCGTGATTGTCGTGCAAGGCAGTCAACACCTCTGTTTGGAGCTGCTGAGGCAACAACACCTAACACATAAGAAATAAGACATACAATAAATAGTGGCTACTAGGGCATGCAGCAACGACTTGAAGACAGACAGTGGTTAAGTGGACACCAAACAGGTGTAGTTCATGCAATAGTCACACAGGTGATCACTTCAAACATAGAAAATAATAAAAGGGTAGGCCTACACACATTGATCACACACACTGTATATTGCACACAATATTCACGGCACCCCAGTTTAGTAAGTAATTGCAAACACTATTAACAGTTTGTACACTACACACGTGTTGCACTGCAAACCCACACTGTCCTCAAACAAATATATTGCACATTGCCCTAGATAGTTAAATAGACAAACACAGACAACATGTACACAAAGTGCACACTCACTCATACACACACACGCACGCGCACACACTCACACTCAAGCAGGAGACGGAAGACGGGTGTAACACTGCGCTGGGCCACGTCGTGGCTCACTGATTGGCTGTCGGCCCAAAAGAAGCCTACTGCGCAGTAACTCCAATTAAAACCCGTACTGAGGGGAGTGTCCCACCAAACTCAAAAGAAAATACAAGCAAAATGAACTAAGGAAAAACAGTGGCTGTGGCTCCTAAAATGATCCTCCTGAAATAGAGAAAGCATCAGGTTGTAACATCATGCTTGGTGAATTAGTGAGACCTTAAGACACGACTAAAACTAAAATAAGGAAATGCGCACCTCAGGACTGGAGAGAGACGTGCGCTCACCGGCCGCCTGTCAGTCAGTGACTGGGCTCCGTTCTTGGGCTACAATGCAAACACAATAGCCAGCCAAGTCAGGCAAGACATCTCGAGAAATTATACAGCGGAAGCAGAGACAAGACTGAGTCAGGGAACTTACATTGAGACCGGTGCAGTTAAATGTTGATTAAACTTCCCAACGAAGTTGTTACAATGCAGCGCAGGAGGGGTTAACGCGAGCGCCCGTGCTTCTGTGGAAGGATTAAATGCGCGTGTCGGCAGCTCAGTGCAGTATCTGCCAACAAACCAGGGCAGAGGTAAGGGTCAGTGATGCAAAGAACCATCCGATGGTTAGCCAAGGCGAAATACAAGTCAAAACTTACATCAGCTGCGATCCAGACACTTCCCGTGTTACTCAGGGTTCACCCAGCAAAACTCCCAAAAGACAACGTAGGCGCCTTGCATGCGGCTTAATGATCGATAAGCCCCAAATCACTACAAGACAAACAAACGTGAGGTCAACCATGTGAAATTACGACACAGGCAAGACAAGCGCCTAGAAGGAATAGCCTTACCTCACGTTTTCGCACTACCGACACCAACTTCCAACTTCACGGGCCGCACAGCAAACAAACAACCTCCTGGCTCCCTGCACCACCAACAAAGCAATCTTTGGCAAGCTCCCGCCACCATTTGAAATGACATGCCACCTGTGCCACCTAATTACGCTCGGCACGCAATTGGCTTGCGTCGCCACCCGAAGTGGAACCTCCTACACAGCACTACGCTCTGCCCGCTACACTAATATAATGTTTTAAAGTTAATATCATCTTGTTTTCTTGGCCTTTTGTGAGATTTGGAATAGGGCTGCTCGATTATTAATCACAATTATTGGGGGTTTTTTGCAGATTTTTTGGAAAATTATAACAAGATGAAATATAACCAAGAATTAATTATATACGGGATGAGCAAAATAAAATTAATTGTAATAATTATGTAAAGGCAATAACATGAAATTTAGGTGGATAGATTTCCGGCCAGAAACACCAGCCTGTCAGTATGTTCTAGCTTCAAGGACGCTCTCAAAGGTAGGTCACTATTGCCACGATTAAATCACGATTGAAATCACGACGTCGATTTCACAATCACGATTCACATTATCACGATTTTCGACAATTTTCGATTAATTTTGCAGCCCTAATTTGAAAACATTGCATCTTATGTGTTATTTTGACCATTTTGAGATTTTCTGCAAATAAATTATCTAAATGACAATATTTTCTTTCGAAATTCGGAGGAAATGTTGTCAGCAGTTTATAGAATGAAATAATAATGTTCGTTTTACGCAAACGCATACCTATCCATAGCAAAATCAGAAAAACAGAAAATTTCGAAGTGGTCTCTGAATTTTTGCTGCGGCTGGTATGTTGCATTGGGGAATTGTTTTTTCAGCAGCACCTGTACCCCATCTTTATGGCCTGACATAACAGATGCCCCGTCAAACCGAAGACAACAGAATCTTAACTGAAATTGCCTTTGTGGTTTTCCCTGCATCCTGGTTAAGCTGGTTAACGATGTTTCCAAGCCCTTGGTGGCTTTGCTTGTAGCCCTCAGCCCGGGCGATCGCTGCTGTATAAGCTCTACTAGCCTGATGTTTGGTGCATGAATGGGAAATGTGTTTCCAGTCTTTAAAGCCTTTTTACTGAATCTGTGTTCGATGACAGCCTCTGGGAAATGGCGACATTGTTTGCAGAACACAGCATCTCTCGAAATACTGTACTCTAGCCATGGGAATTTGTCATACCACACAGCACTGAAGCTCCTTGCTTTGCCTGCTATGGGGTCAAAGACGTCTTTGTCATTCAGTGTTACGGACACCTTCCGCCGACTGTAACTGCAAAAAAAAAAAAGATTTTTAAATTCTTTCATGTGAATGGATGACAGCCGAGGCTTTCATGAATTCTCTGTAACAATAAATAAATAAAAAGAGTCATGTTTTCTACAGTTACTGTCGGCAGAAGGCATCCGTTACACTTAATGACAATGCCATTTTGCACGTCTTTGTCCCTATGGTGGTAGCGGGGAATGAAGCAAGCCTTGGTCGAGTGGCGGGCTCGTTTATACCAGTCAGGTCTGACGGGACATCGGTTGCCAGTGTTGCTAGATTTGTCTGATCATATCCCGCCCCAAAAGGTCCTCAAAAACCGCCAAAATGCGCTAAATTCCCCCCAATTTCATCAAATTGAATTGGTTTCTATGGACGATGGACCTATACGAAAATAAGGCTATGATAAATAACAATTTGATCATGCATGCCCAGTATTGTTCTATCAAACTTAGCTTAACACAGGCATAGCAGATAGCATAGCATACCTTGGCATGGAAGAGAAGACGCTATTGCTGTTGACTGAAGCGCTGCTGAGGAGGACGATTTTGAAATGTCAGTATCACAGTTTGCCACAGATAAGAGAAGAAGATAAGATAAGATGGGTCCTTCTCCAAATCATTCTGACGTCCAGGAATAACAAAATTCATCAAACTTCTTTGCTTCGACATTTCTTGACATTCCGGCACTGGCACTAAGACCACAAACTGCCCAATGCTTTGACAGATGTTTTAGAAGGGGAGGGTCATTGTCACGCAATTACAATCTGATTGGCGTTTTAAGATGTAGCGGAAGCATTATGCCGCCTAAAATTGATACTTTGAAAATGAATTTAAGTCACAGAAAATGAACCACTTTTAAAAAATGTTTTTATTTTACCAATGTATTTATTCTCGCTTAGTGCAAATGAAACATGACATCATAGGAATACAATAAGGCAACAGTGTCGACAAAAATACTGAATCAAACCAAGATATTGCAAAACACGCCCACTCAATGCAAAAGCGTGTGCTCAAGTTGGGTCTCCTGAGGGGGCGTTGTCCCCTACTTCTTCTCTTTTTGAGGTGTTTGCGCAAGACGTGCGCTACCGCCATCTACAGCGCTAAGGGGACTTCATTGATTCTCAACCTCAGGACTCCAAAGGTCTCCTAACCGAAGGTCTCCGAAAGGGACGTTCACCACGACATAAAGTGGATACCGGAAAAGAAACAAAATGACGCTTCTTGTTAGATCCACCTTTTTCGGTGTCGAGTCGACTCAGCATTGTCATAGGATGGGGCGGGCCTGGATGTCAAGCCTAGGCCCACCCAAGCCTACGAACAAGGTTTTTTCTCTTTTTTAAAAAAAAAAAATCATCTCGGTTCTGACAACAAAGTTGTAGTAGTGGCTGTCATATAAAATGCATGTTGGTCCGTTTTACCTATCCAGGGAGTAAAATGTCTGTTTTTTCCACTGATCTGAACTGTCTTCAATATTATTTTAAAAAAACTACCGTATTAGCCCGAATATAAGACGATCCTGATTATAAGACGACCCCCCATTTTCAGGCTCATGTTTTGGGGGAAAACGTTTTTTGAAGACTTAATTTTGTTTCACATTGGAAACTTTTCTTAAAATGCAGTTTTTAATTTGTTGGAAAATCTGAGGCTTTTTACAAAGAACAAATTTCACAATATAATTTTCATGGAATTTCCATGATATAAGACCACAGATGGCTACTCATATCCTTTTCCTTTCTTTACTCACTTCACCTGTCAAGCGCCAATAGGCACCTACAGGCTACAGCCGCCTGGGCCCGCCTGTTTAAAGTGCGACGCAACATAGCCTACACTCAGAGCATTACTCTGCGCCAGCCAGGCAACCAGTCCAGTAGAGATAGGCAATCTATTGTGCAATGCACAGATTTTGCGAAATGCTTAGTTGACAGCAATATCTAACCAGCAGCTGTCTCGCCAAATCACCGTTCATTTTATGCATCCAAAGTTTTCCGTTGGACTGTAGAAACCGAACGTGACCAAAGGCAGATTGACGCATTGCACTTGAAACCCATGCGCTGCCTATCAGGACCACGTTGACATTAAAAGTCCGATTGATATTCATTTCGTACCAAGGGTAAAACGCCTAGTGATTTTATATGAACAAGACATCTCTATCCATTATTCTGTGTTGTTGCATCGTTGCGAGGCATATCGTCAAAAGGCACCGCTTGTCAAAGGCGCCGCTTTCTCGCGCACACACAGATGACCATTGATTGGCTGATGCAGCATCCAAAACTTAGCCTACAGGTTGTTCGTCAAATCACCCTTCATTTCTTTTGTTTCTAGTGGTGTTATCGGCTGACCAGAGAGAACGACCAAAGCTTTCCTGATGATTTCGCGATAGACTTGTGTTTTTCCCCTTGCACTGTCGTCCGCATCGCATTGACATTGACAGTTGATAGACGTGAGGTGCAACTGTCATAACGAAACAAGCATCTGTAAATTTGATATGGACAAAACAATTTCTTAACCCATCCATTATTGAGATTTGTGGCATTGTTGTGAAGCATAGGCTAATGGCCGCATTCAGGTTAAGTTTAAAATATATATAAAATAAAAAAAAATATATATATATATATATATATATTACTTTTATCTCTAGCGCGCGGAAATAAGACGACCCCCCTTTTTAGAGTACTATTTTTATAACAAAAACCACGTCTTATATTCGGGCCAATACGGTAATACAGGACTACATTGAGTCGCCTGTGTGACGTGTTTACTGCATACAGTTGGCATAGACAAACATTAGCCAGAGATTTGATTATCCATCACCACAGAAGCCAAGGCATCATGTCTGCTAGAATCCAAAACCAAGCCAAACTAAACGAGTGTACAGTACATAGCCTATGTGTAATAAGATGCCAATGTGTAACTCACATGATGATACAAATCTGAAGAAACGTGAAGAATTTGTATCCATTTGTTATTCTGTGCTGTTTATCAGGCACGAGATAAATGTTTACTGATGTAATGAGAGTTTAGTGCTGTAGTCCGTTTCCAACAAGATTGGCACAATTTCTATTTTCTTTAATAGGGCAAGATTTTACACAAGACTATTACAGTAAATAGTTTTTTTTTTTTAAGGCTGAAACATGTGTCCGGTGTATAAGTTCTTCATCATATCTTAATGGGATTTTTTTCTTCTTCAATTCTATGGAGTTTTCAATAGGATCGCTCTGGGTTTAGGAACGCAACCACTAGGATTGCTGTCTTCCACTTTCCCTCCCTATAGTGTTCACACGTTGAGTACTCTAGTCAGAGGGTGAATTGTGTTGAAAAAGGAGTGCAGATATTGTTCGGTCCTTCAGTTGTGCATTAATGTTTCAACCTGGCGCGATGAGAGCACTGGTGGCTCAATCTGATATGAGAGCTTGGATTGAATTTAGCCACTTTTTTCACCGTCTCCTTATCTTTTAGTCCGGCAGCCAAAAGCCAAATATCAGCCGAACCTAGTTTTGTCTGATAAAGTTTTTTTCTTTGCAGTTTGTGGTTGCCCAAGGTGTACCTATTAAGATTCCAGAGGGTGCCCGGTGATATCCCTTGAGCATTTCCAGATATTGAGCATTTTATGCTGGATGTGCTGCAGCCATATTACAACACTTTTCTGCCCCCATTCATGTTATGCTGACCAAATACCCTATACCATACTTATTTTTGTGTTTGTTTACATGGTAGGATGTGCAAGAACAGGTGATGAGGTATGGACATCAGCGGGGGTGGGGTCATGCATGTTTGGGGGCGGGGCTCTCACCCACAAAGCCTCATTTTCCAAGTCTGAGACACAGAGGCCAACATTTTGTCAAAACTGGCTTTATACCTCATAGTGGGCTGTTTGGTTTTGCTGTTTGTTGTTGCCCGACACTTACACTTAGATAAGAGTGGGTGATATGCCAATTTCAGATATTAACCCTTTCATGTTGGTTTCGCTGCAGCCAAAGCCCACAAGCTTTTGACCGCTTCATAACTGCTGATTAACCATAGAACATTCAGGGTGGTAGGCCTACCACATCAAAGTTGACAAAGTTCCCTTGTACAAAAGTACCAAATACATTTTAGACAATTACATAACTAGCTGTTTTTCAAGCAGAAATGTGTAACATTTAGGCGAATTTTGGTGGTGTCAGCGCAGACATACACAGAAAGGATTACTAATTCAACACAGAATTTCAACAACCTATCTTTCATAACATTCCATACATTACTATTTACTCCTCCTGTGCTGTTGTAACACAAAATACACAGTGTGATTAATAATTATTTAATTTCTGGCTGATTACTTGTTTGCCCACAAAGTACATAATTTCAATGGACGCAATGCAAATCCACAAAATAACCTAAAGGTATATATATTCATTGATTTGTATTTTATTGATGGAAATAAATAGGGATATATGATCCCCTGTTAGCAATTCAAAGTTCTGCTCCACCACTTCCAATCAACTCATCATCTGAATTACCTGTAAATAGTTGGCTGCCTAAAAAAGAAACCTATCCATAGATGCAGAGTGAGCACTGTAAGACATCTACATGTATTATTCTATATGGACAGTTTGAAATCTGGGGGGGGGGGGGGGGGGGGGGGGGGGGGGGGGAGGGGGGGGCGGGGAGGAGGGCGGGGGAGGGGGGGGGGGGGGGGGGGGGGCTCAAGCATTATGACTATGTAGGCTACATAGACTACAAATCCTACTTGAAATTATGCAGTGTTGTTGCTCCAAGTCTTAATCGGTTACTTAAAAATCTCTGCATTGTCAAAGAAATGTTGTTATGATGTAGATGAGTGATTTCATTAACGAGTAAATAGGCTCGTCGACTGCCCCATCTGCAGTCAGACGCTACAGAATACAAAATGTCCACTGATTTACCTCAGTCTTCAGTGCAATCAGAACACAATATCAGGCTTATACTGAGTGTACGTGTGTGTGTGTGTGTGTGCGCACGCGCGTGCGTGCGTGCGTGTGTGAGTGCGCAATGCATGTACAGATCTTATTTTATGGCTTTACGGATTTTAAGTGATCATTCAATACCAGTCTGGAGTGGGGGGGGTCTTTTATGTTGGCTTTTTGTGGTAGGCTACCTGTAGGCTATATCTGATGTTGTCATGTATGTTGTCATGATGTGATGTCATGCAGGATCTCATAATGCACAATCCATTCCATACTTAACAGTCTTATTCTAAGCAATGTTGTGAATGTTTTTACTGAGGCATTTGTTGATATGTCATTCATGACCTGATTTATATGACTATATGCATAAAAATAGGCCGAAATAGCATTTTTTAAGGTTATTAGCAGTATTTTCTCTGTACATGGATAACAAAAGGAGATAGCCACAATTAACCACTGTAAATATTCTTCTATGTGCGATATTAACAAAATAAAAAAGGAATTTTGAAGCTGGCATTTTCAGGTGGTCAGATCCCTTGCATCAAAATATATGCAAATCAGTGCCTATTTAATTAGATAATAGCCTAATTAGCATATTTAAACATAAAATATAGAAAACTTGTAATACATTTTCTTCTCCAATTCATATGACTAATCATCTGGTAAAGTTTCTTATTGATATCTGCAAGTAAAAAAAAAAAACCCTATTCACCTACAGCAGCGGTTCCCAAACTTTTTTCCCCGCGCACCCCTTTCACATCTCAATGTTATTCGCGCACCCCCTAAGCGAATGTTGCACCACCGCACATTTTTTGGGTAATCCTGATTTCCAATTGACCTGACGTTTTTTTCTGCCATCATTGCAATGGAACTTATTGCATGACACGTCTATGAGTTATACATTACACTTAAGATGGATCCTTCCAGGATACAATTCATCAAACAATTAAAACTAGCTGCCTGCTGGATAAAAAAACACACGTACCCACCATTTCTCTATTCAGCTCGCGCACCCCCTGGTGACAGGTCGCGCACCCCCAGGGGTGCACGCACCACAGTTTGGGAAACCCTGACCTACAGTGTCTCGCCTATTTGTGGGATTGCTGTTATGAAAGGGTTAATTATTGCCCCATATTGGGTTTGTTTCAATGAGGGCAGTGTTGAGGCAGTCCAATGTGAATATTTTTCATGTAATATAAGCAATTTGGTACATTTTGTAACATCATTCACAGTAAAATTAGGTGTCTGTTTTTTTTGTCATAATTTGCATTTATGGGACAATAAAGGCTCAAAATCTGGAAATGCTCAAGGGATATCACCGGGCACCCTCTGAAATCTTGAAGACTTACCTACAATCTATCAGATAAAGCAAAAAAATAAACTTTATCAAAAAAATCTGGGTCCAACCCCACGGCTCCCGGACTATTTCTCTCTGTGGAGCCTATCTCTCACTCTCAAACACACAGAAATTCACAAGCATAATGAAGGAAACATGAGGGTGAATATGAGCTATGCGCCACCCCTTAACATTATTTTTCTATTTCCGGGTCATGATCCGAACATCTTCTATGTAACAAAAACACAAACACCTTACAAGGGTTAATAGCTGATTTAATTGACCCGTTCAGAAACTACGTCCTCATGTATGCATGCACATCGTTGACTCAAACACACCAGAGATGTGTTAAGTGTATTACGAGAGACTCCACTCTTCTGGGTGATACTGCACTCTAGGGGAGTGCAGACTTAGTTCAGAATGAGTGGGCTCTCTCGACAGCGGCCACTAGGTGAACTGCAGGCATAGGTAAAATAGGGAGTTGGGAGGCAGTATGTAAAACTGGCTGTGAACACACACACACGAACAGACAGTGCAGACCCTAAAGAGAGAAAAGTGTGTCCGTTGATAAAAAATAGAGACCACCAACTGACTTGCATTGGCTTTCCCCCCAATGTTTTCCCCCAAAAAGTGCGTAAAGCACATGGAACACATCACGCTGTTCATGCGTATACCATAATATCTAAACATACCATCCCCATAGCCTATTTTACAATTTTTGCTTTATGTTAGCCAACTAGCATGCCGGTATTCCTGTCCTCAAGCTACTTGACCTATCACAATGTTTTGTTTGGAACTTTGTATCTTGGATTGTGCAAACGGGGGAGAGAAATGTATGTTAGTCTATCTAAGTATTCAACCAGTTCAGCAACTCATTGCCTATTTAATTCGTTTTGTCATGGGGTCTTGTGGAATGTAAACAAAGGAGGCTGGGAGGGTTGGGAGGCTTGATGATGAGGCCCAGGGGGTGATTATTCAAAAAAGGTTGAGAACCGCTGCTCTAGGGACTGTAAACAATAGCTGCACGATTATACTTTGGTCAAAATCGTAATCCCGATTATTAATCACGACTATTGTCCTATTGACATTTTCCTGAAAATTATAACAAGATGAAATATAACCAAGAATGAATTATACACGGAATGAGCAAAATAAAATGAATTGTAATAATTATGTAAAGGCAATAGCATGAAACTTAGTGGACAGATTTCTGGACAGAAACACCAGCCTGTGAGTATGTTCTGGCTTCAAGGACGCTCTCAAGGGTAGGTCACTATTGCCACGATTAAATCATGATTTAAATCACGACTTCGATTTCTCGATTTTATCACATTTTCCGATTATTTTCGATTAACTGTATAGCCCTAGCCTGTAGCAACTAAGTTGCTTTGCATAAATGTGCCTGTCTGCTATGTGTAATGTAATGTAATAACCCAGAATACATACACCGCAAATTAAAGAAATACTGCAAAAACCAAGCATGTGCACTGAAATCAAGCTTTATTTAAAGTAGCACCTGGGAACATCCTTTACATCAACTCAAAATGGCTGTGGGAACAACACGTGTCGAGTTAGTGTGGGTGTGGCAGGACGTGGGTGTGCTGCGGTGTTGGGGAGATCTTATAGACAGTGAGTGCGTTGCAATATGCGACCTTGCCTCCTCCACTTGCTATTTCAATATCTTGCAAAAGCTCAATTGTAGAGTCTTTTTCTCATTTGCAGTTGCGATGGTGAATGAAAAACAGTCCCTCAAAAGTTGTTGTGGCTAGGCTGACAGCTGGGAAAATTTATCGTTTTCTCCACGGAGGAGGGGCCAGGAGGCGGGACAAGGAGACAAGCACAAGTGGAGGAGGCAAGGTCGCATATTAAAACGCACTCAGAGATGCGTCATTCTAGTTCATTTCTGGTATCCACTTTCTGTCGGGTGAACGCCCCTTTAGGAGACCTTCAGTTAGTAGACCTTCGGAGTCCTGAGGTTGAGAATAAATGGAGTCCCCTAAGGGCTGTAGATGGCGGTAGCGCACTTCTTGTGCAAACACCTCAAAAATAGAAGAAGAAGGAGGGGACAACGCCCCCTTAGGAGACCCAACTTGAGCACACTCTTTTGCATTGGGTGGACGGGTTTTGAAGCCTCTTTATTACTCCACCCTCTTTGGTTGGGGTCTTGGTGGATGACAGACAGCCGTGGTGGAGTGTCCTGGCAGGAAGGGGTGAACGTCATGTGAAGGTCGTTTATTCCTGAATGGCCAAGTGGATCTCTGAAGAGAGAGGAGACGATGAGAAAGCATTAATTTCTAGCGATTTCTAATCCATAAAATTGCTACATTTCTCATATTTAATGCATTTCCAATGTGAAGATATTTTCAGGTAAACAGAAGTGGTAGTGGAGAAATATTCCCTTGCAATCATTTTACCAATATGTTCACAATTCTTCTTCCTGTTTTATCGATTGAGTGTAAACTAGTCATGTGAAATCAAATGTGCAAATTTGATGCGTTCAAAATGCCATTCCATACAAGCTAAAAGTCTGAAGCTCTCAACCTCTTGGCCTCAACGAAAAGGACAAATCATAATGCCAGTTACAATACGTACACATTCCGAGTCTCTTCTCCTCGCCCTCCAGTAGCTTCCTGTAGGTGGCGATCTCTGCGTCCAGCTTCAGCTTGATGTGCAGCAGCTCCTGATAGTCCGCCATGTACTTGCTCATCTCCATCTTGGTCTCGCAGAGCTGTGCCTCCAGCTGTGCGATGACGGCCTCCAGTGCGGCAACCTTGTCCAGGTGAGCGGAATCCATGTTGTCCAGCTGCTGCTCCAGAGCAGCGTTGCGGGCACGCATGCCGTCGATCTGGTTCTGCAGGTCGGTCACCTGGGTGTGGTAGGAGCCGATCTCGTCTTTCATGGTCTTCATCTGGTCCTCGTGCTGGCCGGCCTTCTCCTTGAGCGTGTCGAACTTGCCCTTGTACCACTTCTCGGCATCCTGCACGTTGCGGGCAGCCACCACCTCGATTTCGGCACGCATGTTGCGCAGGTAGGCGGCTAGGTCTGGGCGGTCTGAGTCCAGCTCAACGGTCACTTTGGAGTCCTCGATCTGCTTCATCAGGTCAGCCACTTCCTCGTCGTGCAGCTTCTTGAGGAACTCGATCTCGGCCACCAGCTGCTCCACGCGCCTCTCCAGCTCGGCCTTCTGCAGTGTGGCGTTGTCCACGTCCTGGCGGAACTCACTCAGGATCATCTCAGCCTCGTCTGTAAGTCCACAATGCGGGGAGAGAGAGAAATGGGTCAGAATTGCATGACACTCTAAAACTTCAGGACACTTTTAAGTTGTAAGAACCAACCATGCAATTATACTATGTGAATCCAAAGTGGACAAGACAGAGGTGTTATCCAGTTTACATCCAAGGACATTTGTAGACTTTATTCAAAGTTGCATCTGAGTACCATCTTCTGATATTTTATTACACTATGATATACGTTGTAGCTATAGTTGTAAAGGTTACACTTTTACTCTGTATTTTAAGGGCGCGATCACACAGACCGCAGATTTCTGCCTACAATCTGCGATGTGCGTCCAGCTGATTAATCAGAAGTGACCACACCAAGCGCGGATCCACTGCCCATTCGAATGCGGTGACTAGGCAACGTAACGTCTCAACTGTCACTCGCAACGTAGTCTACTCTAATCGATGGTGTTGTGTCATAACTGTTGTGAAAACATGCACAAAATTCTTTGTCCATTCATCTATGTAAAATGAATAGAAGTCAAGCCCTTTTCTTGCTCTCCTAACGTTGGATAGTGAATCTGATATGAATGTTGATAACGGTCTCCTATCGAACATCTGGAAATCCGCCGCGGGCTTTCCGCCTTGAGTTGAACTGTTTTCAACTCGATCCGCCCGGTGCGGAAAGGCGGAGAATCCGCAACCCGCCTTGCGCTGATATTAGACTCGTAATGTGCTCATTTTCATTAACAAACAATAGAACACATCCTCATCCTACTGTAAAATCCGCTGTCTGTGTGATCGTGCCCTAATGAAGTGTATGACTGATTACTTAATATGAAATGAAAGTACTATTGGTGGGCCTTTCCCATCTCACTTATTGATTATCATCGTAGAAGGTTCATATTCTTCTTCTCAGATCAGCCTACCTTTGAGGGCCAGCTCTTCCTCCAGTTTCAACCTCCACACCTCGACCTCCTCCTCAATGTATCCCCTCTCAATGTCGGCGGCGCCCTTCTCTGCGGTCAGGGCCTCAATCAAGTCCCTCATCTCCTTGAACTTGAGATCGTACTCGTCTCCGAGCCCGCCGGGTCCCCCCTTGAAGCGTCCCTGCAGGGCGGCCAGCTCTGCCTGCAGCTGGGCGTTCCTCGTTTCCAGGGCCTGGACCTTCTCGATGTAGCCAGCGAAGCGCACATTGAGCTCCTGCATCTCTTCCTTCTCGTTGGCGTGCTGCTGGTGGATCTCGGTGCCGACCTCGACGGCAGAGACACCGCCCTGGAAGCCAGCACGGCCGCGGCTGTAGGAGGCAGAGTTACCGCCACGGCAACGGGACGGAGAGGGGCTCTGGACGCGCATCCTGCTGCTGCTGGAGCCACCGGCAACAGAAAGGGTGTTGGAGGTGTACGAGGAGCCTCTCATGGTTCCTGGGTCCCTTTTGGGTGTATGTTGGTTGGTTGTAGGGGTTTCCAATGTAATAGATCCACTGGGTGCTGTGTGTCTGAGCTTGCCACTGACGGTCCAGGAGGTCGTCCCTTGGCTTATAAAGGTCCATCAAGAATCTGGCACCGTGGCATGAAACTCTCGCAGGGTTTTGACATGGTTTAAATGTGGATCCTGACACCCCATGGTAGGGCATTGGGTTCGCGCGGCTCATTAGCTTTGCACTGCATTGTTAGTGGCGCGGCTGCATGCAAATCCTACGTTGTAATTTTATCCTACGGTAGGATGTTCTGTCAGACATGTCTGTTAAACGGTCCTACATCGCCAAAGATAGACATCAGGCATGTTCGTTCAACAACTTATCCTGTTTTTTTCTGAAAATTTCCTGCAATCGCATCAGATCAAACAACCTCCACACCATGAATACGATATGACATGGTAGCATTATGGGATGGTCAGGACCAGGCTAACATAGAACTACACCATCAGCTTACTGTAGTAGGATATGTAGACAGATAACTTGTGTGTCATGTCTTAATGTTTGTCCATCGCGGATCATGAGTGGGCTACATGGGAGGAAAAGGGTCTCTAGTTTCCTAAAGTGAACATATTAACCCATATCTTCAGCTATTATTATTCTGAAATTACTGACCGGGTGTAGACTAATGAGAAAACAGGCATATTAAGAACTTTTGTTCTCAAAACTCTACACACAAATTCCCCAAACACATACACAACGGGCAAAACTCCTCACTATCCCTGACAAATGCCAGTCTTGTCTCAAAAAGGCAATTTCTTCTAAAGAGGCCATTTCGTTCTCAAAATACACACACACAAGCAGTCATTTTAATACACTCTCATATGAACCATTGAACACTAATATGCACAAGGTAAAACTCTATGCTCAGCTTGACACAGAGGGTTTTTTCTGTTGTAAAATACTGAAATATTGTTTTTAGACTCAGAGTACACAGATGTGTGACAAAAAATATATTTTACATATTTTTCTGACATTGAAAAAAATGCACTAATTTACTGTAAAATATTGGGTGACCACATGAAAGTCATCTCTTGTATTACATTTTGGAGATCAAAAAGTAAACAAATGTGTGTTCTCACTGCATCCACTCGTGTTTTCATCAACATCACATGCAATGTGTGTCCTTATGGGGTGATGATTTCAGATTGTAAACAGGTATGAAGAGAGTTTGCCCATGTGATGAGGAAGTGAACATAGTATGGCAGTTGATTTTAGTGTTTTGAATGACAGTGTGTTCCATGCAAAACACAGGATTTTTTTTCATGAGAATTGTGTCTAATCCACAGAATTGCGTGTAGTGTTTTGAAAAAAAAAAAAGTTTTAAAACTGAAAAGTGAGTGTAAAGAAGGAATTGTGCTTATTGTTCATTGACATTGGTTCGGAGAGTTGGGAAATGGGTGAGATGTTTCCAGAATTGTGTTTGAAGTACCAGAAATTGTGTGGAGGCAATTGAGAAAAACTGTATATAAAAAAAACCCACATTGTGTCCATTTCAGCAACCGAATTGAATTTTCTCTAAGTCTATGGAAATCAGGCAAGGATGGGCCAGCGGGTGGGCAGTGAAACCAATTCAGGACTAATGGCAGGCGCTTGTGGCTCTGGGCTGGTGACCCACTTAAGCACTAGGTCACTTAAAGGTACACTGTGCAGGAAATGGTCAAAAAAGGTAATGTAAGCCTGTGGCGTTAAGTTCTGCTAGGAAGACGAGACGGTACCTCACTCTCATCATTGCCCTTAATTATCCAATCACAGCTCCCGGTCGGGGAATCACGCCACGTCACTCGCTTATCCTCATCTTTCAGCCAATAGAATGTCTGCCTTGTTTTTAAAACTCTTTGTCTGTTTCCGCTCTTTGCTACCCAGAGTAAGCAGACGCCGACGCCCCTCCTCCATCCCCCTTCAACCTCCGACTCCTTCAACCTCCGTCTCCTTCGACCCCATCTCCTTCAACCTCCATCTCCAGATGTCCTGATTCCCTGGTCCGCTTCAGCCTTATCTTCACGAGTCACCGTCACCAATTGGTCCCTGTCCTGTAATGGGGGTAGGCTTCGTCCCCTGCCTCTTCATCGGCAGGATATGAGCCCCCCTTTTACAAATTGTATTCTGCAGGTCGGGGACCTGCGCCAAAGAGAAATGTTTTCTCCCTGTATATTAAATTAATAAATACCTTTCATTTAATTTTGTCTGTCGAGTCTTCTATGGTAGAACTGCTATGCTGCTCATTGAAACTGGGTTGCCTATTGCCAAATTTGATCTTTTCATGAAAGTTTATTAAGTAATAAACAAATATTTTCTAATATGTCCCAAGTACAGTCATTTTTGCAGCTAAAAATGGCTATTTCTGGAAATTCAAAATGACCATGGAGAAGATCTTCCTTTTCATGTATGATAAATGCCATTTTTCCAGTCATACTGAATACTTAGAATTTGATGTTGGTGGTAAGTATTCATGAAAAAGCTAACATTGGTGAAGAGGTAGCATGAATTCTGGAAATAAACAACTAAAAATCTTACACAGTGTACCTTTAAGTGTGGCTCTGATATGGCGGTGTAACCCCAGCTAATGAGTTTGACACCCCTGGATTAGAGAGTTGCAGGTTCAGTCCTTACACCGATGGCTGAAGTGTCCTTGAGAAAGGCATCTAACCCTACATCGCTGTAGAGTAGTGTTTCGTAAAGGGAGCTCTAGGGGGGGGAGTTCAGAAACACCCTGAGAGGGGGCGGTGTTCAGTTGGAGGGAATTAGTCTATTTTATGTTTTAATAATTAAGGTAGGTTTAGACTTGCCCTTAGCCGGCCGCAATAGCTCCGCAAACAGCTATCAATAAGCTCATTCGATTTTCCATCAACGCCTGCATGCGCATGCAGACAGCAATGCAATCTGGATGAAAATGTTGCATGATGGTTAGATTTCCTGTCCAACTTACTAAATTTCAGTCATGTTGCGTCGACATGTCACATGGTGTCAAACTATTGCGGGATGAATGTGACTACAGTCTGATGTTGCAACCCCTGCAGTTAATAGGCGCATACGACTTTGTTGCGAGCGTCGATGTTGCAAAAGGCACGTAAGCGAGAACTTGTTGTCACGATGTGACGTGAAGTGGGGACCTGCGCAAACTTGTGTAGAGGTGTGAGACAAGACCCATATACACACGTGAGTGAGTTGTTGACCAACCAGTTCATGGGCGCGTGACCTCGGAGGCAGTCCGCCAACGAGCGTTGAAGGGGATAAGCAACTGCAGAGGTTGCAAGATCTGACTGCAGTCGCATGCATCCCGCGATAATTTGACATGTCACCTCGTCAACGCAACATCAACGAAATTTCGAAGTTTGACAGGAAATCTAACCGTCATGCAGCATTTTCATCCAGGGTGCATTGCTGTCTACATGCGCATGTATGCATGTAACGCGCCTACTTATCCCCGTCGATGCTCGTCTGCAGACCGCCTCCGAGGTCACGCTCTCATGAACTGGTTGGTCAACAACTCACTCATGTGTGTATATGAGTCTTGTCTCACACCCCTACAGAAGCTTGCACTGCTCCCCACTTCAGCTCCTCCTCTCCCCCTGTCCCCCCGCACCTTACATGTGGTGTGTTAGTAGATCAAACTGGTGCGAGCTCATCGTCTCGTGCATATTTGTGGCCGACTTTAAATGCGCTGTATTTTAATACCACCCACATCGTGACAACAAGTTCTTGCTCACGTGCTTCGTCAACATCAACGCTTGCAACAAAGTCAAATAAGCTTATTTTCCCCTTATGGAGCTGGACAGAGGCCTTGCAAATATGAATGGATGGTTCTGCCAGGTTGAAATATTCGTCGACCGCCGGTATGCGAGTGGTCAGTACAAGGCTACTGATTGGTCAACGGTGTCCCTTGTTCTACCGCCGATTTCTGAAAGAAACATCATGGTGGCCATTCGGTCGATTGTATTTTAAAAAGTGTTTAGTTTGGCACTTACATTGTAAATCCCTTGGATTGTGAAACTCGAAGACAGAATCTTAAACACATGAACAGCCTCCCGGGTACTTTGCTTGTGAATGTGCATTTCGCCCCTTTTTCGGGGAAAACAAACCGAATGTCTCATGAACTTACATTAGCTAGCCTAATTGAACATAGTCCACGGTTGTTTGGCTATATTATTTGAACAGCCGGCTAACACAACACATCTTCTGCATGTTGAGCGTGAACAACGCTAGTCTACAGGTCCTTGTCTTTCGTTTATTCTTTCCCAACAGCACCAACTGACTTGCATTGGCTTTCCCCCCAATGTTTTCCCCCAAAAGGGCGTAATGTACATGGCACACATGCTGTTCATGCGTATACCGTAATATCTAAACATACCATCCCCATAGTCTATTTTACAATTTTGGCTTTATGTTAGCCAACTAGCATACCGGTATTCTTGTCCTCAAGCTACTTGACCTATCACAATGTTTTGTTTGGAACTTTACATCTTGGATTGTGCAAACGGGGGAGAGAAATGTATGTTAGTCTAAGTATTCAACCAGTTCAGCAACTCATTGCCTATTTAATTTGTTTTGTCGTGGGGTCTTATGGAATGTAAACAAAGGAGGCTGGGAGGGTTGGGAGGCTTCTGATGAGGCCCATGGGGGTGATTATTCAAAAAAGGTTGAGAACCGCTGCTCTAGGGACTTAGCCGGGCCGTGCCCTCCTAGTGACGCAACAGCCTCAGCGTTGCTACCGGTCAGGAGTCAATGCAAGTACTTTCTGGGTTCCCGCAAATACACTGTAAACCCCAACATGTTCCACAAACTCTAAACTTTTGTGGAAACTTATTCCCGTTAAAGTTTTAGTTTTGTGACCAAATGTTTTATGTAAATACTACATACATTCATGCATATGCAGGACACAAAATCTTTAAGAAGATGATCAAAAACTTTGAAATGACTGAAAAGATTGAAAACATTAATTCCATGATTAGATTTTTATTTTTTCAGCAGCCCAAGTCAAGTATGTACTCAAAACTTTAAAATGCACAGAAACAATGGTTTACACAAAAGATTTGAGTTGAAAACTAAAACGTTTACGTAAGTCTTACATAAAATCAGACATGTTATGTGAAAACAAATGTTATGAGAAAAAATAAAATCTTGAATGTTTTAGTAGCTGCTACTCAAAGATCTAACATGCTCCATTGACATAAATATTTCGAGAATGGTGCAAAAATCAATGAAATTAGTACTTAGCAGAGAGTTTCAATTTAAAAGTGAACAAGCACAGCATTGTTTAGTTATATTGCCTCTAAGTTTTTGATTTCAAAATTAAAAGTTTTATGTTTTCCCATTTTAGAGCCAAAAAAAATCTTGGTTGGTTTATTGATTGGTTGGTTTATACTAATGCAGGCTACCACCCCTCTGTTTAAACCAAATATAACATGAGCTTTAATTCCACAAACGTGAACAATGCTTTGTATTTTGTTCCATGTGGTTGACAAACAAAAACAGTAGACAATAACACAACAATCATACAATACACAACAATCTGTTCTAAAATTTAGACCCAGTCTATAGACTACAGTCAACAGTCAATATATTACAAAGAATCAACCTCAACACATTAGGCAATTTAGTCATTTATTTGTTGTCCATTTCTGAATCTTTTATTAGGAGTTGGTGGCTGAAGGATATCCATATAGCCTAACTTACAATAACATTTCTCCCAAAATAGTGTCAGACTTCACAACACAGTCAGTTGTTTATCCTTTGGAGTGTTGAGTAGAGCTGATGGATCATAGAGTTCTGGTGGTCCCATATCGGCTGCCTGTGGAGCATAAATAGGCCTAATAAGTTCAAGGCTTTCATGAGGAATTGTTGGATTAGGCCAATACAGCATGATCAATGGGTTTGCTACACTGGTTTATACAGAAGTTCAATGTGTAATATGTCATCATGAAAATGCAACGCATCACTTGCAAATACACTACAGATGTATGATACAAGAAAAAGATTTGTATGAAAGGCCTACACAGTGCTAGCCTAACTAGCCGTAGCTAACATTCTAACAGAGATACTCTACCCTCTTTGATTCTAAGCTAAGTTGCTAACATAACATACACACAGTGTAGCATCAAGAGCACCTAAGGTCACACACAGCAACATAGTAAACTACTACACATACACACCAACACACTTTTATGGGTCTTTTCTTACCTTGAAGTGAGGTTGATAGACACATTTTTCCATGCCAAGTTGTCAGTTGTGGTTTGATGGTCACATGGTGTTGAGTAAATCTATCCCCCATTGACAGATTCACCATTTTTAAAGAAGTTTGTATTTTATGTTACATTTTAATAAAATATGGTTTCTATGGTTCTGACATGAATGGGTTTTTCTTTACACAAAGCAGAAGCTGGTAAACAATAAAAAAAACAACTAAAACAACCAAAAAAGTGAGTGAACCAGCCTTAGGATTCGAACTCTCAACCTCAAGATAAGGACATGCCACCACTCAACTGCAGGTTTTGTATTTGTGGAAAGTTAGCCCTGTTTGTTAGAAAGTATTGGACTTACTCATAATTAACAGTCAAATGTGTTTCACACATACTTTCCACTTCAAATCCGGCCAACTGACATCATACCAAAACAATAATGTTTGAATGTGATTTTTTTTTTTTTTACCAACATCCCGTGCTGGGAATTGAACTTGAAACCAAGTGCTTGAAACCAACTGCTTAACTGTTAGTTCATGACTGCCTAGCACAACATGCTGACATCCATAGTCTCATATGTCAGATATAGGATTCAAACCTGCAATCCTCTGATCTTGTGGCCATTCCCCTATCCAGACCACAGCAGCTCAAACATTGTCTTGCTTTACCTAAGCATTTTTCTTTTGTAATTTCGCTCGAAATTAAATGTGAAAAATATTGCTAATTAAAGCTGGAGTCATGGGTCTGGTGGCCATCTGAACATTTTCATACCATGTTCCAGGAAACATGGAGGTTGAAGACCAGCTGTTTAACCACTACTCCATGGTCGCCTCAGCTGTTGTCAAGACATCTAGCCACTCATATGCCAGATAGAGTTCCAATTTACAAACTCAAAGACATTGTGTTAGGATGTCAGTTGTACTTAAAAACACAATGCCAACCAGAGTTAATTTATTGGTACCTGAAAACCTGTTGAGAACACCTAAAATGTGTATGTCATCTGGATATTTTTGCAATATTGAGTACTACAGCGTAAACTTTTCTAGTTCATAGTACTGTTGGGGAATACAGTGTACGGGAACTCCTCCCACTTTGTTGGGAAGCAAACAATCATGAGCAAACCAAGGGAGGCCATTTGGGAAATGTTAATTGTTATGCTCTTGGTCAGACCGAGTCTCAAAGAGATTTGAAAGTCGATGATAATCAGGCTATTAGGGACTGTAAACAATAGTCTGTAGTAACAAAGTTGCTTTGCATAAATGCGCCTGCCTGCTATGTGTAATGTAATGTCATAACCCAGCATACATACACTGCAAATCAAAGAAATACTGCGAAAACCAAGCATGTGCACTGAAGTCAAGCTTTATTTAAAGTAGCACCTGGGAACATCTTTTACATCAACTCAAAATGGCTGTGGGAACAACACGTGTCGAGTTAGTGTGGGTGTGGCAGGACGTGGGTGTGCTGCGATGTTGGGGCAAAGATTTTCTTAAGTAGATCAAGATACATCATCTTGATTCACTTCCGGGATCCATTTCACGTCGGGTGAATGCCCCTTTAGGAGACCAACGAGTTTGTGAATAAATTACACCCCTAGAGTACGTGTGTGGAAATGAATCCTTGGATTCAGCGCTGCACCTGGGATCCCTCAGCCCCTTAGATGGCGATAGTGCACAATCCATGTTGCTGCCACAAAACGCAAGGGACAGAGAAGAAGAAGGGGGGACAACGTAGCCAGGCTGTGCCCTCCTAGTGACGCAACACTTTCAGCGTTGCAACTAGTCAGGTCAAGAGCAATGCAAGTACTTTCTGAGTTCCTGAAAATACGGGAACTCCTCTCACTTTGTTTGTAAGCAAACAACCATAAGCAAACCAAGGGAGGTGGGTCACCCATGCCGTTTGGGAAATGTTAATTGTTATGCTCTTGGTCAGACCAGGTCTCGAAGAGATTTGAGAGTCGATGATAATCAGGCTAGGGACAACGCCCCCTTAGGAGACTGGACTTTGGCACGTTGTTTTTGCATTGGGTGGGCGGGGTTTGCGATATCTTGGTTTGATGGAGTATCGTCGGTTGGGGTCTTGGTGGATGACAGCCAGCAGTGGTGGAGGGTCCTGGCAGGAAGGGGTGAAGGTCATGTGAAGGTCGTTCGTTTATTCCTGAATGGCCAAGTGGATCTCTGAAGAGAGAGGAGACGAGAAAACATTAATTTCTAGCGATTTCTAATCCATAAAATTGCTACATTTCTAATATTTAATGCATTTCCAATTTGTAGTTATTTTCAGGTAAACAGAAGTGGTAGTGGGGAAATATTCCCTGACAATCATTCTACCAATGTGTTCACAATTCTTCTTCCTGTTTTATCGATCTAACACTACTGAGTGTAAACTAGTGAAATCAAATGTAATGTGAATGTGATGCGTTCAAAATGCCATTCCATACAAGCTTAAAGTCTGAAGCTCTCAAGCTCTTGGCCTCAACGAAAAGGACAAATCATAATGACAGTTAGAATACGTACACATTCCGAGCCTCTTCTCCTCGCCCTCCAGCAGCTTCCTGTAGGTGGCGATCTCTGCGTCCAGCTTCAGCTTGATGTGCAGCAGCTCCTGATAGTCCGCCATGTACTTGCTCATCTCCATCTTGGTCTCGCAGAGCTGTGCCTCCAGCTGTGCGATGACGGCCTCCAGTGCAGCAACCTTGTCCAGGTGAGCGGAATCCATGTCGTCCAACTGCTGCTCCAGAGCAGCGTTGTGCGCCCGCATGCCGTCGATCTGGTTCTGCAGGTCGGTCACCTGGGTGTGGAAGGAGCCGATCTCGTCTTTCATGGTCTTCATCTGGTCCTCGTGCTTGCCGGCCTTCTCCTTGAGTGTGTCAAACTTGCCCTTGTACCACTTCTCGGCATCCTGCACGTTGCGGGCAGCCACCGCCTCGATTTCGGCACGCATGTTGCGCAGGTAGGCAGCCAGGTCTGGGCGGTCTGAGTCCAGCTCAACGGTCACTTTGGAGTCCTCGATCTGCTTCATCAGGTTGGCCACTTCCTCGTCGTGCAGCTTCTTCAGGAACTCGATCTCGGCCACCAGCTGCTCCACGCGCCTCTCCAGTTCGGCTTTCTGCAGTGTGGCGTTGTCCACGTCCTGGCGGAACTCACTCAGGATCATCTCAGCCTCGTCTTCAAGTCCACAATGGGGGGAGAGAGAGAAATGGGTCAGAATTGCATGACACTCTAAAACTTCAGGATACTTTTAAGTTTTAAGAACCAACCATGCAATTATACTATGTGAATCCAAAGTGGACAAGACAGATGGGTTATCCAGTTTACATCCAAGGACATTTGAAGACTTTTTTCAAAGTTGCATCTGACTACCATCTTCTGATATTTTTTTACACTATGATATTGGAAGTTGTAGCTATAGTTGTAAAGGTTACACTCCTACTCTGTATTTTAATGAAGTGTATTACTGATTACTTAATATGAATTTACACTACTATTGGTGGGACTTTCCCATCTCACTTATTGATTATCATCAAAGAAGGTTCATATTCTTCTTCTCAGATCAGACTACCTTTGAGGGCCAGCTCTTCCTCCAGTTTCAACCTCCACACCTCGACCTCCTCCTCAATGTATCCCCTCTCGATGTCGGCGGCGCCCTTCTCTGCGGTCAGGGCCTCAATCAGGTCCCTCATCTCCTTGAACTTGAGCTCATACTCGTCTCCAAGGCCGCCGGGTCCCCCCTTGAAGCGTCCCTGCAGGGCAGCCAGCTCTGCCTGCAGCTGGGCGTTCCTTGTTTCCAGGGCCTGGACCTTCTCGATGTAGCCAGCGAAGCGCACATTGAGCTCCTGCATCTCTTCCTTCTCGTTGGCGTGCTGCTGGTGGATTTCGGTGCCGACCTCGACGGCAGAGACACCGCCCTGGAAGCCAGCACGGCCGCGGCTGTAGGAGGCAGAGTTACCGCCACGGCAACGGGACGGAGAGGGGCTCTGGACGCGCATCCTGCTGCTGCTGGAGCCACCGACGACGGAAAGGGTGTTGGAGGTGTACGAGGAGCCTCTCATGGTTCCTGGGTCCCTTTTGGGTGTATGTTGGTTGGTTGTAGGGGTTTCCAATGTAATAGATCCACTGGATGCTGTGTGTCCCAGGAGGAGCTGTCTGAGCTTGCCACTGACGGTCCAGGAGGTCGTCCCTTGGCTTATAAAGGTCCATCAAGAATCTGGCACCCTGGCACGAAACTCTCGCAGGGTTTTGACATGGTTTAAATGTGGATCCTGACACCCCATGGTAGGGCATTGGGTTTGTGCGGCTCATTAGCTTTGCACTGCATTGTTAGTGGCGTGGCTGAATGCAAATCCTAGGTTGTAATTTTATCCTACAGTAGGATGTTCTGTCAGACATGTCTGTTAAGCGGTCCTACATCGCCAAAGATAGACGTCAGGCATGTTTGTTCAACAACTTATCCTGATTTTTTACAAAAATGTCCTTCCCGTTTCCTAGCCTGGGAGTACCCATGCTGCCTTGCGCATTCTTTTCGAATTGCTGGACAGCCTGGGGACCAAGGCAGAAATCTTTACATCGAAACGGGGGCCAATCACAGAGCGAGGAGGCACGAAAGACGATGACGCGTACTACTCGACAAACGGAAGTTAGTTGCTAGTAGTTTTTTCGCGAATCCATCATGGCGGCAGCCGAAGCGAAGCAATCTTTCGGAGAAGCTCTGGACAGTGTTTTGAATAGTTTGGAACGTAATTTCGCTTTGAAAAACGAACAGCGCTTAGCGTTAGAGTCGTCTGTCAGAGGAAAGGAAGATGTGTTAGCCTTACTACCGACTGGATTTGGTAAAAGTCTGATTTACCAACTCGCTCCGTTGGTTACTAAGGTAATGGGGGTTAGCGAGACCCCGGTCGTTGCTGTGGTTTCGCCATTAATAGCATTGGTGTAGGACCAAATAAAGGACGCAGTCGACCTTGGAATATCTGCAACACAGCTGGGTCAAGACGATGAAACGGCGATTGAGAGATGATGCCGTTATAAGATTCTGTTTGGCAGTCCCGAGGCCTGGCTGAGCGCGAAGTGGGAGGACATGCTAGCCACCGATGTATACAAGACCAACCTGATCGGCGTATACTAGTTGTCGATGAAGTCCATCTTACTTATATAAATGGTAAGTGTTATTTCTTGATATCATTGTCCTTATGTCTGTACCTACTGTGGTTGTCACAATGTCACATTATGGGTTCATTTTCGATATCAATTTAATGTTTCAGTGAGTAAAGGCTTAAGTAGCACAGCTTAAGTCGTTTGGGTAGGGTGCGCAAATCCAAAAACTCCTTGCAGTTGAAAAAGCTAGGGCTGCACGGGATTCAGACGTAGAGCCCCATGGGCTCCCCCTGATTATATTTCACGTGTTCTTATCATATGCATGCACTCCCCCCTGATTATATTTCACGTATTCTTATCAAAACATGCCCAGGATCTTCATCGGGGATATAACTTGGGTGAGAGACAGAGAGAGAGCTTCCATGCTTAACCTAACTACCCCCTAACTAGGCCCTAAGTGTAATGTAATGTTTTGCCTTTTGTATGAATAGGCACAGGTCAAGACACCAGTCTGTCTAATTGACTGACACCTTTTGGTGCCCTGCCTGGACGGGTGTAAAATAAGGTCATCTGATAAGTTATAGGCCACAGCTCCTTCCTGTTACCCATATGCCTGATTAAGATCCAGGGTGATCGAAATATTGCGTGTTTTAATTAATACAGTTTATTTTTTGGAGCATATCCAGCAGTGTGCAGACTTGAGTAGCACAGCTCTCGGTTGTGTGCACAAGTATCATCATCAGCCTACCTGAGAAAAATATGTTTTTGCTACATTTGTTAAGCAGGCCTAACTTCAGAAGGGCAATCATTTTCCACTGCAAATGACTAACATCTCTACACTTTACTTGTGGTTTTCTTTTCTCAAACAGGAGGAAGGCTGAGAAAGGACGGAAGGCTTTTAGGGAAAGCTTTGCGAGGTTGGGGAACTGAGAGCCATCGTGAAACCAGGTGGGTAATATTAACACCTTTTTTCATTCTAACCTTACCTACCGAAGACATTTTATTTCACTGAAAACTTTAACTCACTCAACTCATTAATCTTTTGAAGAGCAGTTTTCTAATCATGGTATTGCTACTGTGATATCACACCTCTCACCCCATTGATTATGCAGTGTTCTAAACTTTCTGACATTTTGACATTACAAAAATTACATGCAATAATCAAGTAACGCTTTGATGCTTTGGCATTGCTCTTTTCATAGTACAGTTAAAATATCATGCAATGTATTCAGTGTATGAAAAAGTAGGCCTAAGCGGAGTGTTCTGACGTAGTGTCCTGGCAGAGTGTATCTCACAGGCCAATGCACACCTCGAGAAAAGAAAGTTCTGTTGCTGGTGCCTGTTGATCTGTCCACCAAGTCAGGGGACAGGAGCGGTGTCCCCAAGTGTACAGGCAGAGTAGTCGGGGGAGTGGAGGTGGTTGGGGGGGGCAGGTAACCCACGACAACAACCGGGGGGATGGGCTGACAGGTAAGAAGTAGTGGAGACACCAGAGAATAGGACTGTTGACAACCCATAAGCTCTGAAGCCACAATTCTGAACAGCTATGACTGTAATGCAAAATGATTTCCATGTTGTGATGTTGTTCTTGTATTCTCTTATTTTCTAGAAACACCGGTACTGGCATTGACTGTGTCTGCGGAATTGCACTCAAGAGAAATTGTCAGGAGACCGCTCCAACTCCAAAACCCAGTTGACATCATTGCCAGCCCCAATCGACCCAACATCAGACTCTCCATAAGACGACTTTCGAGTGAGTCACTGGACTGTTTCGACTGGCTCGTGAAGGACTTGACAGAGAAAGGAGTGGAGATGTCACCAGTCAATATATACTGCCGGACAATAAACACGAGGGATAAAACGATGCTTAAAGAAAGTCTAAAATGGCTGCTTTAGGAAAGCCCTGTGTGTACATTTTGAGCCTCACGTGTCCAGTGTGGAGCCTGGCCATTCCTGCTGCACCTATTGCCACTCATTATGCAAGTGTAACTCTGACTGTTGCTCTGTGCCAAAACCCAACTTTGAAATACCCAAACAAATCCCGTCACCTGTCAAATGCAGAAATGTCAAATTGGAAGAGCAGAGGACTGGTCAGACAGCTTTTGGAGGAGTATAGGGATAGCCTGATTGCACTAGGTGAACACCTTTACACAAATGCCTCATTCTGCACTGGTTTCAGCAATGTACTAATTTACTCAGTTTTGGAAAGTCTTTGTGATATGACATGACTTGTCATGCAGAATCTCCCTGTATTTGACATAAAACATGGCCAGGACATCCTACGCATTGTTCACAAAGTATTTAAAGATTTTGATGTGTGTGAATTCCCTGACATTCCTGAAAAACCATACCTGTCACCAGACATGGACTTTCCAGTGTATTTTGATGTTGAGGATGAGGATGCTGAAACCTCTCTAAGCAGCATTGAGTCAGCTTATCCATGCTTCCATTATCAGATTAAGTACAGAGCCACTGTAAATAATTGTAAATAACTGCACACTTGTATATATAGTAAATATCATTCTGAATAAATACTTTTTACATTTTTAAACTACATGTTGTAATGTGTTCCCTGAAAACTAATGAAGAGACAGCTTGGTAAAGGAAATGATTTTAATGAAGGACAATGACTTAGAATAACAAACAAGAATAACAAACTATTTCAAAGCAAGAAAATAAAAATAATTAAGTAAAACTTATTTTAATAATTTTGGCATTCACCTTTTTGAAGACGCCGTACCAACATTGACGGTCGCCTGTAAGGCAGCATGGGTGTTACCTGGCTAGACAAACAGTACAAATAACTCAAAGGACACTGCACCATTCATTCAGTTTGCTGCTCATCCACGTCCACAGTGCCTTGTGATCGAGCTTTGCCAACAAGTCATTTCGGAAGCCAGGGAATGCAGTAGATGTGCGACCTGGTTTCTGTTTAAAAAGTTCTGCCTCTTGCAGTGTGTCCACCAAGGTGAGGATGTCTTGTCATGTCCACATGGTGAGCTCCACTTGGTCTTGTTATGCCCAGCTCCTTGTCAGTGCCTGCCATCATCTGTTTAAAGAAATAAGTGGATACCAAGGCTTAGGCTATTAAAAACAGAATATGTTCAGATAATCTAGGCCTATTATTACAGTACACATTATGGTAAATTAATACAGTAAGGGGGAGGGTTGGAGTGAGGGTCGTGTCAGTGAGTGTAGGGGGGCTGTGAAATGCTCTCCCCTCTATCGATTGACTGGGACAACTACCAAACCGTGCTCATTTTCTGGACTTTTTAAATGACTAGTTAATGGCAGATCTGTAAGAAAACCTAAACAAGAACTGTTACGTTGTCTATGAAGAGATTATAATGTAATAGTGAGCGAGCATTGAATTTAAGGAGTTGGAGCGATTGAACAGAGTAAACTGGATACCTGAGTTGGCACTTGGAGTCGGTGGGTTTGGCAATGTCTTTTTCAAATCCCTCGGTGTCGTCGATGGCGTTGGCTCGCGTGGCCTTTTGGAGACGTTGCCGTCTTTGAATTCTTCCTCCCATTGCCTGAATATTAGGTGAATCCTTTCCGAGCCTGTTTATGACTGAGGCGCAACGCGAACAACATCTCCTTGACTGTCCCGACACGGAGGATACAATCAAGCGTAGGAACGCCAGCCTGTTCGAAATAGTTGTTTCTTTTTTCACTGCGAACATGTCAGTTGAATGTCCATATGTAGATGGTGGTCCTTCTCATTTGTCTTGCACAAACGGCAAAAATCGTCTGGCGCCATTGTTGATTTCTAGACTGTTTTAGCTTCTTCAATTTCTGTGGCTTCTTGCAGATAATTTCCTCGTCGCGATATACACACGTCATCGCGCGCAAGGCAGCATGGGTTCTCTCTGGCGAGTGATGGACACTCGTGCCGTCCAATCAACGGCTAGGAAAACCACACCTCCCTACGAGATAATGTACAGTTGGTCCCCAGACTCGATCACACTTGTGATTGAGTATGGCGTTTGCCGCCAGACTACCCGTTTCCTGCAATCGCGTCAGATCAAACAACCTCCACACCATGAATACGAAATTAAATGGTAGTATTATGGGATGGTCAGGACCAGGCTAACATAGAACTACACGATCAGCTTATTGTAGTAGGATAAGTAGCCCGTGCATGTAGACAGAGAACTTGTGTGTCATGTCTTAATGTTTGTCTATCGCGGATCATGAGTGGGCTACATGGGAGGAAAAGGGTCTCTAGTTTCCTAAAGTCAACATATTAACCCATATCTTCAGCTATTATTATTCTGAAATTACTGACCGGGTGTACACTAATGAGAAAATGGGCATATTAAGAACTTTTGTTTCGTGATTTAGAAGCCTAGTTACAGTTTTTCTCGATTACTAACACACAATTTTCGGAATCAGTTCTCGAATTCTCAAAACTCTACACACAAATTCCCCAAACACACACACAACGGGCAAAACTCTTCATTATCCCTGACAAATGCCAGTCTTGTCTCAAAACAATGTGCTCTCTTCTAAAAAGGCACTTTTGTTCTCAAAATACACACACAAGCAGTCATTTTAATATACTCTCATATGAACCATTGAACACTAATATGCACAAGGTAAAACTCTATGCTCAGCTTGACACACAGTAGAAACTTATTTTCTTCAGTGTTCCACTTACTAAAGAGGGTTTTTTTCTGTTGTAAAATACTGAAATATTGTTTTTAGACTCAGAGTACACAGATGTGTGGCAAAAAATATATTTTACATATTTTTCTGACATTGAAAGAAATGCACTAATTTACTGTAAAATATTGGGTAACCACATGAAAGTGATCTCTTGTATTACATATTTTGGAGATCAAAAATTAAACAAATGTGTGTTCTCACTGCATCCACTCATGTTTTCATCAACATCACATGCAGTGTGTGTCCTTATGGGGTGATGATTTCAGATTGTAAACAGGTATGAAGAGAGTTTGCCCATGTGATGAAGTGAACATAGTATGGCAGTTTATTTTAGTGTTTTGAATGACAGTGTGTTCCATCTGAAAACCAGGATATTTTTTCATGAAAATCGTGTCTAATCCAGAGAATTGCATGTAGTGTTTTGAAAAGAGTGTATTTTAAAACTGAAAAGTGAGTGTAAAGAAGGAATTGTGCTTATTGTTCAGTGACATTGGTTCCGGGAGTTGGGAAACGGGTGAGATGTTGCCAGAATTGTGTGTGAAGTACCGGAAATTGTGCGGAGGCAATTGAGAAAAACTGTAAAAACACATATTGTGTCCATTTCAGCAACCAAATTGAATTTTCTCTAAGTCTATGGAAATCAGGCAAGGATGGGCCAGCGGGTTGGCAGTGAAACCAATTCAGGACTAATGGCAGGCGCTTGTGGCTCTGGGCTGGTGGCCCACTTAAAGCACTAAAGCACTAAAAAAAACTATGAGTTTTACACCCCTGGATTAGAGGGTTGCAGGTTCAGTCCCTACACCCATGGCTGAAGTGTCCTTGAGAAAGGCACCTAACCCCACATCGCTGTAGAGTAGTGTTTCTCAAAAGGAGCTCTAGGGGGGGCATTCAGAAACGGAACGGTGTTCAGTTGGAGGGAATTAGTCTATTTTATGTTTTAATAATGAAGGTAGGTTTCGACTTGTCCTTAGCCGGCCACAATGGGGCACCTAAGTCACGCCCTCTACTTCCTGGTTCATGGTTCATGGGGAGTCAAAAAATAATTACTGGGCTTGAAATGAGTGGTTTTTAGACACCAATCCAAACCTTCGACCTCCACCTATGCACCACAAATCCACCACGACTCGCCTCGGATCACTTCCATTCAATTTTTTGCAACTTATTGCCCCATGAACCAGGAAGTAGGGGGCGTGACTTAGGTGCCCCATAGCTCCGCAAACAGCTGTCAATAGGCCCATACGACTTGTGTTGCTGTCGACCAACATTGACGAAGCACGTGAGCGAGAACTTGTTGTCACGATGTGGGTGTTATTAAATACAGCGCATTTACAGTCGGCCACAAATATGAACGAGACGATGAGCTCGCACCGTTTTGCTCTACTAACACACCACGTGTGAGGAGTTGGGGGACAGGCAGTGAGGAGGAGCTGAAGTGGGAACCTGCGCAAACTTGTGTAGAGGTGTGAGACAAGACCCATATACACACGTGAGTGAGTTGTTGACCAACCAGTTCATGGGCGCGTGACCTCGGAGGCAGTCCGCAGACGAGCGTTGAAGGGGATAAGCAACTGCAGAGGTTGCAAGATCTGACTGCAGCCGCATTCATCCCGCGATAGTTTGACACCATGTGACATGTCACCTCGTCAACGCAACATCGACGAAATTTCGAAGTTTGACAGGAAATCTAACCGTCATGCAGCATTTTCATCCAGGGTGCATTTCTGTCTAAATGCACATGCATGCGTTGACAACATCTCGATCGCACCTAATAAGCTCATTCGATTTTCCATCAACACCTGCATGTGCATGCAGACAGCAATGCACTGTGGATGAAAATGCTGCATGATGGTTAGATTTCCTGTCCAACTTACTAAATTTCACTTTACACTCTTAATTACTTTGACTGTGAAGCTCGAAGGCAGAACCCTAAACGCATGAACGGCCATCCGGGTACTTTGATTGTGAATGTGCATTACACCCCTTTTTCGGGGAAAACAAACCGAATGTCTCATGAACTTACATTAGCTAGCCTAATTGAACATAGTCCATGCTTCAGCCACGGCTGTTTGGCTATAAGATTTGAACAGCCGGCAAACACAACACGTTTTCAGCATGTTGAGCGTGAACAACGGTAGTTTACAGGTCCTTGTTTGTCGTTTATTCTTTCCCAACACCACCAACTGACTTGCATTGGCTTTGCCCCCAATGTTTTCTCCCAAAAAGGGCGTAACGCACATGGCACACATCACGCTGTTCATGCGTATACCGTAATATCTAAACATACCATCCCCAAAGTCTATTTTACAATTTTGGCTTTATGTTAGCCAACTAGCATAACTAGCATACCGGTGTTCCTGTCCTCAAGCTACTTGACCTATCACAATGTTTTGTTTGGAACTTTATATCTTGGATTGTGCAAACAGGGGAGAGAAATGTATGTTAGTCTATCTAATTATTCCACCAGTTCAGCAACTCATTGCCTATTTAATTCATTTTGTCATGGGGTCTTATGGAATGTAAACAAAGGAGGCTGGGAGGGTTGGGAGGCTTCTGATGAGGCCCAGGGGGTGATTATTCAAAAAAGCTTGAAAACCGCTGCTCTAGGGACTGTAAACAACAGCCTGTAGTAACAAAGTTGCTTGCATAAATGTGCCTGCCTGCTATCTGTAATGTAATGTAGTAACCCAGAATACATACACCGCAAATCAAAGAAATACTGCGAAAACCAAGCATGTGCACTGAAGTCAAGCTTTATTTTAAGTAGCACCTGGGAACATCCTTTACATCAACTCAAAATGGCTGTGGGAACAACACGTGTCGAGTTAGTGTGGGTGTGGCAGGACGTGGGTGTGCTGCAGTGTTGGGGTCTCGGTGGATGACAGACAGCCGTGGTGGAGCGTCCTGGGAGGAAGGGGTGAAGGTCAGGTGAAGGTCGTTTGTTTATTCCTGAATGGCCAAGTGGATCTCTGAAGAGGGAGGAGACAATGAGAAAAGATACATTTTTAGCGATTTCTAATCCATAAAATTGCTAAATTTCTAATATTTAATGCATTTCCAATGTGTAGTTATTTTCAGGTAAACAGAAGTGGTAGTGGGGAAATATTCCCTTACCAATGTGTTCACGATTCTTCTTCCTGTTTTATCGATCTAACACTACTGAGTGTAAACTGGTCATGTAAAATCAAATGTGCGAATTTGATGCGTTCAAAATGCCATTACATACAAGCTAAAAGTCTGAAGCTCTCAACCTCTTGGCCTCAACGAAAAGGACAAATCATAATGGTTGCCAGTTAGAATACGTACACATTCCAAGCCTCTTCTCCTCGCCCTCCAGCAGCTTCCTGTAGGTGGCGATCTCTGCGTCCAGCTTCAGCTTGATGTGCAGCAGCTCCTGATAGTCCGCCATGTACTTGCTCATCTCCATCTTGGTCTCGCAGAGTTGCGCCTCCAGCTGTGCGATGACGGCCTCCAGTGCGGCAACCTTGTCCAGGTGGGCGGAATCCATGTCGTCCAGCTGTGTCTCCAGGGCTGCGTTGCGTGCCCGCATGCCGTCGATCTGGTTCTGCAGGTCGGTCACCTGGGTGTGGAAGGAGCCGATCTCGTCTTTCATGGTCTTCATCTGGTCCTCGTGCTTGCCGGCCTTCTCCTTGAGTGTGTCGAACTTGCCCTTGTACCACTTCTCGGCCTCCTGCACGTTGCGGGCAGCCACCGCCTCGATTTCGGCGCGCATGTTGCGCAGGTAGGCAGCCAGGTCTGGGCGGTCTGAGTCCAGCTCAACGGTCACCTTGGAGTCCTCGATCTGCTTCATCAGGTCGGCCACTTCCTCGTCGTGCAGCTTCTTCAGGAACTCGATCTCGGCCACCAGCTGCTCCACGCGCCTCTCCAGTTCGGCTTTCTGCAGTGTGGCGTTGTCCACGTCCTGGCGGAACTCACGCAGGATCATCTCAGCCTCGTCTGCAAGACCACAATGGGGAGAGAGAGAGAGAAATGGGTCAGAATTGTATGACACTCTAAAGCTTCAGGATACTTCGAAGTTTTAAGAACCAACCATGCAATTATCCTACGTGAATCCAAAGTGGACAAGACAGAGGGGTTATCCAGTTTACATCCAAGGACATTTGAAGACTTTTTTCAAAGTTGCATCTTCTGATATTTTTTTACACTATGATATTGGAAGTTGTAGCAGCTATAGTTGTACAGGTTACACTTTTACTCTGTATTTTAATTAAGTCTATTACTGATTACTTAATATGAAATTACAGTACTATTGGTGGGCCTTTCCCATCTCACTTATTGATTATCATCAAATAAGGTTCATTTTCTTCTTCTCAGATCAGCCTACCTTTGAGGGCGAGCTCTTCCTCCAGCTTCATCCTCCACACATCGACCTCCTCCTCAATATATCCCCTCTCGATGTCGGCGGCACCCTTCTCTGCGGTCAGGGCCTCAATCAGGTCCCTCATCTCCTTGAACTTGAGCTCGTACTCATCTCCGAGCCCGCCGGGTCCCCCCTTGAAGCGTCCCTGCAGGGCGGCCAGCTCTGCCTGTAGCTGGGCGTTCCTCGTTTCCAGGGCCTGGACCTTCTCGATGTAGCCAGCGAAGCGCACATTGAGCTCCTGCATCTCTTCCTTCTCGTTGGCGTGCTGCTGGTGGATCTCGGTGCCGACCTCGACGGCAGAGACACCACCCTGGAAGCCAGCGCGGCCGCGGCTGTAGGAGGCAGAGTTACCGCCACGGCAACGGGACGGAGAGGGGCTCTGGACGCGCATCCTGCTGCTGCTGGAGCCACCGGCGACGGAAAGGGTCTTGGAAGTGTACGAGGAGCCTCTCATGGTTCCTGGGTCCCTTTTGGGTGTATGTTGGTTGGTTGTAGGGGTTTCCAATGTAATAGATCCACTGGATGCTGTGTGTCCCAGGAGGAGCTGTCGGAGCTTGCCACTGACGGTCCAGGGGGTCGTCCCTTGGCTTATAAAGGTCCATCAAGAATCTAGCACCCTGGCACAAAACTCTCGCAGGGTTTTGACATGGTTTAAATGTGGATCCTGACACCCCATGGTAGGGCCTTGGGTCTGCACGGCTCATTAGCTTTGCACCGCATTGTTAGTGGCGCGGCTGCATGCAAGCCGCAAGCTGCCTGAATAGCCGCTTTCTTTTCTTTTCACAGCCTGGTGCCACATAGCTGTGCCAGCGCGTGTGACCACCGTTCTTACACATCGCTCTCACCCAGCTCCTTCCTCAGAGCTGGGACGATGCCAGCAGGGAAGTCGACAGGCGGGGGACAGAAGGTCTCAGTTGTCCAGGGCCCAGGGAGAGTGGGTGGGCGGATGCCCAGATTTGGGTGCCCTTATCATTACATCACATGCATTGGGTGGGGGGAGCCTTTCAGATACTGTAAGTTTGTTCCGGGCCTGGCCAAAGCTGTCAGCAGCCCTGATGCCATTGGCATCGGCTTGTTTCTCTTAGGCAAGGCTAGTGGGAAACACTGACGTCGTGCTTCTACAATGTACCCCACCCGCGATACGACACATTACATGACACAAGCCTGCCAGCCTGCCTTTACATCCTTCCATTATGAGAGAATGAGAGGCGTTCTGTCTCTTCTATCAAATGAAGTGTCAAGATGGTTGGGAGTGTATGTGGACATAAAGTTCTTACAAGAGGAAAGGAGCCATTTTTCATCTTTTTTTTTTGAGTATTTGTTTTTTTCTTTTAATATCCTTTGTGGCTGTCATGATCCACTGGCCGTGTTTCTGTGAAGATGGCTTGATTGGAGATAAGGTCCACAGGTGAAAAGGTCATTTGTAGGTAATCATTGAAAAGAATGTAATATGTACTAAGCTCGCTCAGCCGTTGCGCTATTTACCTGTAGGTATGTTTTAATCGAAAGAGCAAGCTCAGCTTTTTTTTTTTTTTAATGTATCGTATTTATCCATTTACTCTATGTAACATGTTTCAAAACACTTCAATCACAAAAGAACAGTGTGTGTCAACAACATTAATTAAAACACATTTCAAATACATTTCATCATGCAATTGTATGACATTATTTGTGTATATTAATCAATGTTATCTAATCTGCTTTTTGGCACCTTAGGAACATTGCTAAAATTAAGGATTTTGTATGTAAACAGGATTTGGAGAAGTTAATCCATGCTTTTATTATCTGTTTTACTAACTGAGTTAACTATTGCAATACCCTACTTAATAGGTCTCCCCTAAAGGTCACTCAGGCAAGAGCAACTAATCTAAAATGTTGCAGCAAGAATTATGACTAAAACAAAGACAAAGACACCACATCACTCAAGTACTTAGGTCATAGCACTGGCTTCCAGTGAGATTTAGAATTGAGTTGAAAACTCTTCTGATTGTTTATATCACTGAATGGTTTAGGCCCTAAATATATCGTGAGCAATATCACCCCAATAGATGTCTGAGGTAGATCTCCTCTACTGGTTTTGCCTATGGTCAGGTCTAAACAGGGTGAAATGGTATTTAGTCATTATGCTGCAAAATGCTGTAACCAATTCCCTGTCCAAATTAGAACTGCCCCAACAGTATCATGTTTTAAAAGGAAGTTAAAAACACACTATCTATAACACAATATAGTTTTTTCCCCCTCTCTATTTTATCTATTTTTAAGCACATTGAATTACATGTATGCATGAGAGAGAGAGAGAGAGAGAGAGAGAGAGAGAGAGAGAGAGAGAGAGAGAGAGAGAGAGAGAGAGAGAGAGAGAGAGAGAGAGAGAGAGACTACTACTGTGAGGACCAAAACCTGACATTTCACCTTTGCTGTGAGAACATTTTTGGTCGGTCCTCACAGGCATTAAATATATTGTTTTGTTGTTGGTAAGAAAACTGATAAAATATTTTTAAAAATATTTGTTTACTGACAGGTTAGGGTTAGCGAATGTGGTCAGGTCACAGTTTAGCATTCAATAGTTTTGACTGCTAGTAAAATGCTTTGGAGTCAGTGGAATGTCATCGCAAAGATAGTAATGCAAGTGTGTGTGTGTGTGTGTGTTTGTGTTTGTGCGTTAGTGTGTTTGTGCGTCAGTGTTAGCACCGCTCCTTCCTCTGGGTGGTTCCTGATGCCGTGCTGACACAATCTCTAGGGTGCGTGCTAATTGCCATGGGGGCCTGCCGTCACTTGCCGTCATGGTGACCAGGATCCACAATGCAACTTCACTGCCACATCGACTACTGAGATCCCACACACAGCACAGAGGAGCTATATTCATTGTCTATGTTTTGCCATTTTTCTTCAATACTTCTTCTGTTTCTTCTATAGGCTACTGTTGAAATCTTGTTGATGTTGATTCTGTATACTGTGTTTTTTTGGGATGGAGGAGAATCATCTTTGGTTTTGTATGAATGTAGAGGCACAGTATGTCCTAGCTTCTGTAATTTCACACTGTGAAATTGAAGTACCGGTACCTCTTTGGAGGGTATTGTACTTGTATACATACAGTATGTGCTTATTATTTCCCTCTGTGTTGGCATGCACTGTCATTAACTGTCGAAATAGCAAGTATTATTAATCCAACAATTGACTTTTTCGAGGTTAGTTAATCTGGTGGTGTTAAGTGGGGTTTCCCTGCTGTGGGTAAAATAGAGTCTGATGCATTATTAACAAACATTCATTTGTATTTTCTGTCGAAAGTGCCACAGAGCTATACTAGCCTATCAAACCGATGCTGAAGTATATCCGAAATTTATTTTCAAGTAATCAAGTATTCATTTATATTTCTGTATGGTGTGACTACTTCTTGTGATCACTCCTTGTTACTGTAAATTTTTGCACTACGTGACTTTGCACCTCCAACTATGCTGCTAAAATGCTGCTACTTGACCACGGAACTTCAATATATATCTTGACTTATTTTGTATTTTACCAGTATTATTATTATTGTTAGTACAGTATGTCTTCTATTCTTTTCCCTATATGTTAAATTGTTATTTTTTACTCTATCACTTATTGTCACCGGTTATCACTGGTCCATCACTGTCACCCACCAAAGTTAAATGCTCAGTTATCATTTAGTACTACATCTCTTTACTGTTATTGGTCCATCACTGTTATTTGTCCTGTCTTTCACTTTGATGTCACTCTGTAAATGTCAGTCCCGTGTACGTCTATGTCCTTTCATGATATAGAGAGGGAAACATAATTTACAGTAGCACTTTCAATTGATGCTCTTATTCTTCTATGCTTCACATTTGTACTGCACACAAGATGGCTGCCTACTGTCTTGTATGAAGTGACATCTCTGTCGTTGCGCTGGCCTCTTTGGTCCTAGCACAGAGATAAAGAGCGCAATAATAATGTGAATCTCCCAGAGGGCAAGATGTTGCCTAGTGTTTGCTGTTGTTGGTCTGGGAAAAGCAAAAACATTACTCCTCACATGCCAAAGGTAAATAGGATCCATCATCCACAACATTGAAGCTTTACAACAGCAAAGATCACAGTGAGACATTGCTATGATTTCATAACACAACCATCTTGACCTTGACCTGATTTTTCCTAAAAAAGTTAATGGGATCATCTATGAACCAATGCCCATTTTTTCCTGAGAAATATAAATCTGATGGTTCATAACAACAGCAACGTAATGTTACTTTCCAGCCTTTCATTATTTTGTTCAAGAGTCTCTTAAGTGAAGTGGTGAATGGTCACTGCTCATCTGTTTTGAAGGTGCAGGATTCAGTAGAATTATCTGAACAAAAAAAGAGACACTCCACACACTTCCAAGTCTTTTTTTGAGCAAACTGGACTTGAGAGCTTTCGGTGCTAGACCTTCATCAGGTGTCAGGCATCAGGCCGGATGAAGGTCTAGACCCAAAAGCTTGCAAGTCTAGTAAAGCTTTGCACAAAAAAAGAGTGCGGATTGTCTCCTTTTTTGGTTCAGATAATTCTAGATTCTCTTACTATGTACAGCGCAACTGACTGTGCCATTTAGAAGAAAGAAATCCAACATGAAACATCCAACATTTTATTCTACGGATATTTTATTTGCTCCATGCACGTCATATCAGAGTCTACAGTGTGTGAACATAGAAAAAATAACTTACATACAAGTACCTCAAAACAAATCAGCAGTTAGATGTGACACATAAAAATAGACTATATTGAAAATATTACATAATTCTCAATAATACAGACACTTTGGTGATTTGTTCCTTTTGTGTTATACAGTATATTCGACTTAACCCAGCACAGTGCAGCTTTGAAGGGATGGAATGGCACACCATATACATCAGAATTTGTATCCATACAATTATCATTACCTCCGCCAAGGAGGTTATGTTTTGGTCGTATCGGTATGTCTGTCTGTCTGTCTGTCTGTCTGTCTGTGTGTTTGTCAGCAGGATAACTCAAAACTCATGAACGGATTTGGATGAAACTTTGTGGAGTTGTTGGAAATGACCGAAGAAACAAGTGATTCAATTTTGGTGGTGATCCAGTTCACCAACCGGAACAAAGATTTTCTAAAAGATTCTTCTCCATTGCTAGCCTAGGAATCTAAAGCCCCTACCCCTAGTGACCACAAAAGTGAATTGCGGGAAAGGGCACATTTTGACATTCCAGTTTCTAAATCCACAAAAAGCAGGCAGAAAGACTTAAAATAAAAATAGGGTGTAACATATAAAATATTCAAATATTCTATGGAATAGCTTCCTTGGCGGAGGTCTGCACTCTCTGAATGCATTTCTACTGATCAATGTAATAGGCCTACAGTATAATTTCTGTGGGTTTTGCGTCAGAGCAACAAAAGTTCACAAAACAAATACACTCCTCTGACCAGATGACCTAGCAGTCTCAGGGTGAGAAGGCCACAAAGGATAGGGCCTGGCTCAGCGTACATATACTCTGTACCGTACTAATAGGCCCTAAACAGAGAACATGAACAAACATTGAGACACACCCTTACAGTACATCACAAACAGTAAAAACTTCCACACATATACATTTGCTTTCACGGTCACACATATGACACCTTCAAAAGGCCCACAATGAGGTGATTGGGAACTTGGCAGAGTAATATGGAACCGTTTTGCTCATTTAGATCTTGAAAAGTCATGAAGCGGCACAGGTGTTACTGCGTGGCCTAAGAGAAGGAAAGAAGATGGCCATCAAAAAAACAAATACGAAAATGAAACAAACCAAGGATTAGATTAATATGTACATTTATTAGTGTCCCATTGCCCATAGATAACTCCTTTCATCAATATTTAGCATAGTCTTCAGCCAACATGACAAATAGTTCAAGACTCGTGAGTCGAATAGACATAGTGACACAGACAAAACTTCCTTGCATTTATTGATACAATTATAAGTTATCAAAACACAGTATAATGACAAGAATAGTGTTGTTAATATTAGGTTATTATTTTTAGTACCTGGAAGAACAGCGCAACACTGCTTTGTCACATTTTTTTTGGAGTTAACCTTTATTCGGATAGGACAGTGAAGCACAAGACAGGAAACGAGCTGGAGAGAGACACGGGAGGACCCGGAAATCACCCCAGCGTAGCAGTGCAGAGCCCTCCTGTTTGAGCCCTGGCAAGGCCGGTTTGTTAGGATTTCACCGCTGACATTTGACTCAAGATAATGGAAATAAGGAGGTGCACACAAGGCTTGTTTGAAAAAGTGTATTGACGCCGAAATTTAACAACAGAAGTCTCAGGTTAACTGGAAAAACAGAGGTTTCGGAGCTAGTACATTCTCAATGTCTCCAGTACAGACTTCTGTTGTTAAATTTCGGCTTCAATACACTTTTTCACACAAGCCTTGTGTGCGCCTCCTTTTTTCCATTATCTTGAGTGATTACTACTTTTTGGGAGTGCACGCACCAAGCAATACACGGGTGTTAAGTGCAGGCGCAGACGCCGACCTTTGTTGGTTTTTTGTCAACCACTGACATTTGAGCACGCCAACAAGGTGTTGTGTTCTAACCCAACTCGAGGTCATTTCCTGATCCTTTCCCCATCTCTCTCCATTCTTTTAGTGTCACACTCTACTGTCCTGTCTGAAGCTGAACGGAAAAAAGACCCCAAAAACAGTGGTGTAATCATACAGATTCTTAATACTGAAAACGATGACACTTTGCACATGCAAACAACAGCTCTCAAGGAGTGCAGGTCCTCGTTATTACTAGGTCATTACCTCAACAGCAGTGCTGGGTGGCTCTGCAGCCTCCGGCTCCGCCTCCCCTGCGCTCTCCTCTGCCTCTGCCTCGGGCTTTGGTTCCTCGTCCTGCAGTGAAGGCAGATCATTACAGATGTCACTACATTTATTGCTGACAAGTGTCCCATTCGTTACACTGATCATTATGGCTATGTCTCAAATCACACACTTGTGTCAGTACACAGTGCACACAGTGGACTGAGGTCTTTAGTGCATAGTGTCGTGGAAAAAGTTGAGCACTATGCACTGTGCCCTCGCTGGAAGTGACGGCTGAGCATGGCATTAGCTCGCCAAAATATGAGTTGGCTACTGTTTACAATGCACAGCATCTGGTGCTTGTATTTCCATGTCCTTCACCCCAAAGGACAACAATCACACATACAATACTTTGGTTGGCATGAAAAAGTGTCCCATCAGCATTACTTACAGCAGTGGTTCCCAACCTATGGGTCGGGACCCCCCTTATGGGTCGCCAAAGATCCAACGGGGGTCGCGGAGCCCTCTTGATTATAGGGGTTTCGTTTTAAATATATATAGCCCATGTTGAATAAAAGACAAAGCATTTAACTAATAAATGCATAGACGCAACAAATTGTAAGTGCTACATTAAACATTTATTCTATATTTGACCAAAGACGAATTGAGGAATAAAATAACTAAAATAAGTTATCGCAGGAAACGGAGGGCATCTTGTGACTCCGTCTCGTGCGGGCGCTCGCGTGGTTGGGTCACCAAAGCTTAAAATAGTAAAAACATGGGTCCCCTAAGAAAAAGGTTGGGAAACACTGACTTACAGAATTAGGAGACTGTTGACCAAACTCTTCTACTGAACTGAATGCCACATTTCCTCTGTGTCATTGTCAACATGGCCGCCGTTTAGTGTGTGCAGTGTCCATCATTCAAGCACTGCATTTTTCCGCCATTGTTAGGGGATCATCCTGGCACTTTCAGTGCACTGGCTCAACTGAAATGTTCAGCGTGAGCGCCCTAGGCACTGAAAAACAGTGCCTGAAGTACACAAGTGCGGCATTTGAGATAAAGCCCTTATACAATCCCCCTACAGTGGCGTTTTACAGCTGGATTTATGTGTCATCATGGGATGCGGGGAGAGCAGAGTGTGTAAAACTCAGTTCATTCCCTCCTTCATTAATAAAGAATCTCTGTTCTGCTTTCCCCCCCAGTATTTGAAATGGTGTTTGTATCCATTAATTGCATCCATAAAAAGCAGTGCGTGTGCAAAATAAACAATGATTACTGATGAGGCAAATGTTAAGAGATTACACACGAGTAGAGGATATTGCACAACCTGAGAATGAAGCCTTTAATTACTGTTTTGCATCAAGATGACCTTTGCTAATGAGAAGCAGACAGGCAGGTGTGCACATGTGAGAGAGGGGGAGGGGAGTCCCTGTGGATGAAACAAACGCTGTCCCTGTCATAGTAAGATTAGTGGCAGGATGACATATTTATTCATCCAAGCCATCATCACGGTACCAAATGTACAAATAACACATCGGATTAAGTGACAATAATGACATCCTGTTTTCTCAAAAACTGCCCATTATCTTAATCAAGAGATCTGTTGTATTTGTGTTTTTGGGTTTGGAGATTGAAAGTGTAGGTTAAGAGTTGGACCTTTTTTAGTTTAGTTTGGCCGTTTTGGTATAATTGGTAATGTGGCAAAGAACTTTTGTTGTTTCTTGTATCCCCATTTAGTGCGCTTGTGGTAGTGTGGTCAAATAGCTTTTTTTCTCAGTCCATGCCCCCCATTGATGTGCATAAAACTGCATCCCGTCACTGCTTTGGTCTTTGTGTGCACATTCTTCTTTGTGTTTCTTTGTGTGTGTGTGTGTGTGTGTGTGTGTGTGTGTGTGTGTACAGTAGCAGCAAATTATGAGCCCTATGTACAATCAGCTCCAATGGACCCCCCAGCGATATATCTACATAAATCAGACTCTTTGTGGCCCCCCTACATACACGGGGCCCTGGTAACTCAGTCACACTTTACCCCCCCCTGTATGACACCCCTGTGTGCGTGCATGTGGGTGCGCACAGATGATGAGACATAGTTTATGTGTTAGCGTACCATCGCGACTCCTTTCCCACGCACCACCACCCACTGGTCCCTCATCTGTTCATGGAGGGGGATCGCAGACAGTGGGTGCATTCCAATATGCAGACTTGTGTCCTCCACTTGTGCTTGTGACCTCGAACCAGGACGTAGGCCTAATATATGTTGTGATGACATCACTGACAACTAGCATTGTATTTCAATATCTCGCAAGAGCTCAAATGTTAAAGTCATTTTCTCATTTGCAAACTGGATGGTGAATGAGAAGAATAGTCCTCCAAAGAATAAGAATAGTCCCCCAAAAATGGTTGAGGCTAGGCTAACAGCAGGGATGGTTTTCTCCAAGGAGGCTGAGCGTCAGCAAAACGTGAGTGTAGGAAGGGAGTCTGCATATCGGAATGCACAATCTGTCTCAGAGACGACGTCTCGCCTGAGCATCAGCTATGATCTGCAGTGTTGCCAGATTGGGCTGTTTCCCGACCAATTGGGATGCTTAGGATGGCCTTGTGCGGGTAAAAATGACAATGAGCAGAAAAAAACGCCCAATTTTTGTCCATAGAAACAATAGAATTGGGTGGGATTTTGTGCTTCTAGGTGGGTTTTGAGCATTTTTTGGGCTGGAAATCATCAGCCTCATCTGGCAACCCTGATGCTCTGCTCTACCAAGCTTTGCTCAGCTCTCTCCTGCCCTGCCCCTCAGGCTCCAGCCTAGGGCTGGGCGATATGGGAAAAAAAAGCTATATCACGATATGGATTACTTTATATCACGATAACGATATATATCACGATATAGCACAATTACATACGTTTTCAGTTATTCTCTTTATTTGCTCTTTGCTTTTTCATGTCACTAAACAACCTTTCTTTAAAATTGATTTTTATTCTTATTTTTTTACAGTTACATGAACCTATAGTGTGTATTGTGACAACATGAAATGTAATTAAATGATATTCAATTGTATAAAATTACTATCACGATATAAACGATATAGGAGAAAGGTCACGATATACACTGTTATATCACGATAACGATAAATATCGTCATATTGCCCAGCCCTACTCCAGCCTCCACGTTACATGAAGTTCTATTAACTATTGAAAGAAATAAAACAAATTTAGTGATTTGTGCTTTATTATCATAGGACAGTAAAGAGAAACTGGAAAAAAATAAGGAGAGAAAAGAGTCGGGGAAATGACAAAGGCTAGGATTTGAACCTGGGTCCTCCCATGGCCAATGTTACCTGTACATGGTGAAGTACAGTGTATTAGTAGCTAGGGGTGTAAATCACAGCCTTCATGGCAATTCGATTCAATACCGATGTCTTAAGGCCAACGGTTTGATTATTTTCAATACTGAAGAATGCTCCATGATTCGATTGATTTCATTTTGATTCAAATCAATGGTTCATTTTTTTTTTTTACCTCACAGGCTTGGCTTTTGTGTGAAATGTTAAATGAATCAAGAAAGTTGAAATATCTGCATGCATTTCATTTGAGGGGCATCTTTATTATGGTCAGTATCATTACTGCATGAGCAAAATTAAATGGCTCACAAAATGAGTGCAATAATTTCCTCTTGTGGAGGAATCGATTAATTGAATTGTGGGCTGTAGGATTGATGCATCGATATCAAATGGATTATTATTTCCATCCCTATATTAGTAGCCAGGCCGTGCCCTCCTAGTGACGCAACACCTTCAGCCTTGCTACTAGTCAGGTCAAGAGCAATGGAAGTACCCGTCATGGTAATGGTAAATGCCAGAAAAAAGGGAACCCGTGTCCATATTTTGCAAATACAGGAACTCCTCCCACTTTGTTGGGAAACAAATAATCATTAGCAAACCGGGGGAGGCCATTTGGGAAATGCCGTTTAGGAAATGTTCATTGTTATGCTCTTAGTCAGACCAAGTCTCGAAGAGATGTGAAAGTCGATGATAATCAGGCTTGTATATTAGCACACTGAGCCACCCCATGAGTAGTTTGTAATGTGCTTATGATACAAACATACAGACTGGGAAACAAACAACTCAAAAAAACAATACCCCCTTCCCCCATACCCTCTCTAGAGAGACAGGATAACAAATTACTTTGCTTCACCATGACACCTTTTGAAATCCACACATTTCGCTATATAACCTCAGGGTGCCTTAGCTTTGTGCTTAATTGACGCATTCTTACATGCGGTCACAGTTGCAATCAAACACGTCCAGAAAGCAATCATCGCTGCCTTCTGCAGTATTCCCCACTGAACGGACCCTTCCCCCCTCCTTTGGGATTGACATGTTGTTTATGACAAAGAAAACCCAGTGGTCGATGGTAGGTGATATGTTGTCAACATTGTAATCATGCTGTCCAAAAATGGAAAAATTATAAAAACTCACATCTTGTGGATTACAATGGATGTCAGGTCACACACCAACACCTGTTACACTATCAAAACATGTCAAGTGAAGGATACAACTTTTACTTGTCCAAGTCAAAAGAAAATTAGTGATCTGGTGTCATTGTGCTTTTCTGAATACAACACACAAGCCACTTGAACTGTGTGTGCTAACAAATGCAATACCCTTGAAACAGGTCTCCAAACAACTATTCAGATGGCAGTAAATGATGGGTAAGGGATTTGCAAAAAAAAGGTGGTTACTAAGCCAGATGTGTTAACTAAGGCATACACTTACGAATTAAATAAAAGTCCAAGGAGATCCTACTACTGCCAACTCAAAGGCAGAGAGCTCTTACACTAGGTGGCCCACTCCACCTCTTCTGAGTCAACGGACTAGTTTTTGATGGGATAATTTTCTAACCAGAATGCATTGAAATGGCAAAGTCTGCATGCACGCTGCAGAGCAAAAGCAGCGCCGCTCCATCAAAAACAAGCCCAATATTCCACTGAGAGTTTCAGTGTGTCACAGAAGTGAGGACAGGCCTCACATTTCTGAAGATTTGTAAGCATACAGTATAGTGTATTTTCATGGGACATTAGTAGCCAGCATGCAACTAACAGCAATAAATTGAAGCACATATACAAGCTATACGCTGGCTACTGTTCATTGTGACAAAGGGGAATTTCTTTAATGTTGTCCAATGAAAAGATCAGGGTTGCCAGATGAGGCTGATGATTTCCAGCCCAAAAAATGCTCAAATTCCGCCAAGAAGCACAATATCCCACCCAATTCTATTGATTTCTATGGCAAAAATTGGGCGGGTTTTTCTGCTAAATGCCATTTTTACCCACAAACTGCCATCCTAAGCAGCCCAATTGGGCGAGAAACAGCCCAATCTGGCAACACTGGAAAAGATATACAAATCTGCAGAGGGGTGTACTCACTTCTGTGACACACTGTACTAAACCTGCTTTATGGTACAGACCACCTGCTGTATGTATTGGCACCAGTTGCCTGACAGTCTATCCCTTCAGAAATTGCATTGCTTCGCTTCGTAGTTGACAGTTAGATCCCGAACTGCTGTGAAACTGATTTAGTTTCATTATATACTTCCTGCTTGTCAACAACAAAGTGAACGCATGAGCGATCACAGAAACCCCTACCTACCTACCTATAGTACATTTTCAGACATGCGGCTTCAAATCTGTGTGCATTCAGGATGACAACACTCCACAATGACGTGCCAAAGGTCCCTTCTGAATTTTAACAAGTATACCCTAAGCGACTGGCTGGGTTCATTCAATTGTAAAAAGGTACAAAGTTTCTCCTGTAATTTGAGAATAGTCACTCACAATACACAACAGACCTGGGCCAACACCACACCTCTGGAGATGATGTAACCAATACCAAGGCTTTTGTTCACAAGATCAGAAAAGAAGGTATTCCCTCCAGGGAAGGGAGAAGTGAGAACTGAAACTGAGTATCTCGTCTACCCAGTGATCAAGATACATAGGCTACTTGGTTGCATGACCACAACAGAACTGTAGACTTTCAGGTGACTTATCTCAAAAGTTGTCCCAAAAAGAACTTTACAAACAGCTTTTAACTGACATGAGCTGGAGGAGTGAGAATCTTTAGACCAAAAAAAAGGAGTACTCTAGGCCTACCGGTTTTGGCGCGTCCTTCTTGACTAGTCCTGTGGCAGCCACAATGTTTCCAGCACCTTCCACTGTCTTCTGGGCCACAGAGGAGGCTCCCGTTACCACGGCTCCTCCAACCTGAGAGACTCCTGACACAGTCTTGGTAGCCACTGCAAGGAAGTCACAGTTGAACAATCTAGCAAGTAGACCTACAAACTCAGCTAGATCAGAAACAGACTGGCAATAGCAACAGTGGGTGGAGAAAATAATAGTCTTGATGTCTACAGACAGTAGAGATTTCAAATCTCTCCGGCAGTGGTCGTGGAGTCTGTTTCTCTTTGTTTGATTGTATTTTTAGATTATGTTTTCCACACAGTTCAACTTGACAAACTGAAAGCAAACACATAAGACAAAGGCTACTCTTAATCATGCAGGCCCTTTAGGCCCAACTGTCACTTACCTGTGCTCACTCCGTCCACTGTTTTTGTACCTATATGGACAAAGCACAAAACCAGTCTATCACAATACATTCTCACAACTCACAACTCCACAAAGAAAAAAAAACACATGGTTACTGTATAAGGAACACATGTTTAATGTTTCAATTAGGCTGACAACACCAATATTGTGTGTGCACTCCACAATCAATTCACAATCAAAATCAGTTTTGCTTTTGACATTCACTAATGTCAAATTATGACGCTCACTCCCTACATTATGTCAATGGTAGGCTACATGGCATGGATAGAGACGGAGCGGATCAGCTTATTTGCTATTGTATTCCAATAGTTAATTTACTAACCAACGAAGACGACTCCATCTACCGTCATTTCGGCTGCACCTGTCACTCCCTTCTTAGTCATCACGGCGGCCGATACAACCCCATCCTTGGCTTTGTTTAAACCTTTCTTCAGCATGTCCATGATGATGTCCCTGAAGTGTTCCAAAGGGTGCTTGATGAGGTGCCTTCTGCAACTGCTGAGAAATTGTGACACGTGTTCAATTAATGATGGTAGGTTCTAAGTTTTTGTAGCCAACCACCACATCACGCGGAGCCAGTCGACGCCCGAGTTGTCGCCGCCTACTCAACATCCAGTTTTTCTCGCAGAACTCGTTAGAAAAGCTACACGTCCACCTTGTACATATCCGCGCAGATACCTGTGCTGCGAACTAATCTGTGTGAAGCCGTCTAACTTCCTCAAAATAATACAATTTGTCGTTTTAAAACAACTAACGCTTAGGCTACTAATGAAAAATGGAGCCAATAGGCAACCCTAATTACAAATAAGCGCAAACTTCTGATCTTAAATAGAAACTTACAAATGCGTCGGTCTAGCCTATCTTTGTAGCCTACAACATACAGGGAGGAGACAGATAGCTCGACACGAATTGGCTTTGTCAGTAGCAGATAGTTAGCCTCGGCAGGTGCCTACATCTCCTCAACCACTTGTTCGCATGTCCAGACAAATGGTCAAAGTATGAAAAAGATTACGAAATGAGAGAGGACTCACCTTGATCTGACTCAGTGATTAATCATGGAATATGTGCGATGATAATTGTGTGTCTCGATCGTATGTAGCACGTAGGCTTTGAAATGGCAAGTGATCCTTTGGTGAGGATGCGCGTGACCAAAGGATGATGCTGCGCTTGTCGCGTGTGTCACTCTCGAGGCGCATGCACAAACACTTGTTTCAGCACCACTAGTTCTTTTTGAAGGGTGTAGTTACTACTCTATGGGCTAATGTTTGTTCTTCAGGCAGTTGTTGATCTTTACAGGTACGTGATTTGATTTACTGGCAACTGGCATAACCTAATTGGCCAATTACGCACACGGTGACATAAGCTAGCAGCATACTAAAAGTATTGACTGGCTCCACTCTTTTGACAAAATGCGAGTTTTGTAATAGCCTACGTCTGGTTTTAGAATGCCAGTTTTTCCTTCAAGCAGCTGGATCAACTATTTCGCCAACATTTTCTTTTTCTCCTCTTTCCTCTTTCTCCCAGCAGCAAAAAATCAAATTATTATAAACGCCAGCGTTTGACATCCATGCTTCAAGCCAGACACAGCACCTCAGCTGTGAACTAAGGCTCTTGAAAGGATAAGTCCAAGGACAACAAGCAACAGTGCGCAACTGTCAAGAAGCTTCAGGATAGAGATATAATCAGTCACTTCAAGTGAGTTGTTGCAAACCCAGACTTCTCATTTTTTATAAGGATATAACCAGTCTGCACAAAGAGTTATGTGAACATTACTGTAGGTCAGATGTTATGTGGTCAATTTGATCAGATACAATAGGCCTTAAGCAATTGGATGTAGCATGGTCCATCATGACATGCAGGTCTGAGCTCTTCAGAGATGCTGTCTGCCTGTGTCACTCATTCATTAGTGCACAACGAATCGTTTAGTGAACCATGACTATTTCAGACTGGACAATTTAGAGGGATTCAATGAAAACAGAGGTAGGCTTTTAAAGGACCAGTTCAGTCAATTTCAACATGCGGTTGTAATGCTCACACTACCCTGGACTTGTCAGTACCTGAGATCTTTTTTTCTTCTTCTTCAGCCGTTTCCGAGATCCTGGTCATTGTAATGGGGGCAGCGCTTTGTTTACATTTCAAAAAAACATTTTTATTTATTTCCAGAAACATCCAAAAGGTTATAAAACATCAGCAGACAACTAGCAAACAGCGGTACATTTTGGGAAAATATTTGGAGTAGGCCTATGTTACATTTTTTGAAAAATGTAAACAAACGCTGCCCCCATTAGAATTGTTCATATCTCGGAAAGGGCTGAGCCGAAAAATGTGGCATCACAGGGTACTGACAAGTCAAGGGTAGCGTGAGCAATACAACAGCATATTGAAATTGGCAGAACTGGTCCTTTAACATTTGGATCTCACATCTGGCCACCCTGTCTGTAGGCCTATTCCTTTGTTCTGGTAAAAACTACTCAAACCAATTAGTGAAATGCTGTTAGGCCTATGCAATAGGCCTACTACCTCCCTGCAGGGTTGACATAAAACCTTCTTTTAGCCTTTTGAGACTTTTTAAACATTTCACAGATGTTTCAGTGAAACAGCGTGAAGAGATTTAATAAATATAATAAATCTTCACTGGAGTCACCTATTTACTGTAAAACCCACTTCCTTCTGCATAGAAACCATGTCTCACAGTGGGCACAGATAACCGAAAAACAGCACGTCTGGTCAGACCAAGACACTAAAGCATTGCTGAATGTTCCTTTTGGCCTTTTGAACATTGAATTATCGCACTTCAAGTGTCGCTCAAGGCCTTCTGTGTAATAACCGACTTTTGAATGGTGTGCCTTTAGGGAACCTCAAGGCCTTCTGTGTAATAACCGACTTTTGAATGGCTTACTTTAGGGAATTCATGTTCTTTTTGTATAGTGCGTTGCCATGGAGATCTGATTCATATTTGTTCTTGTGTGTTATGATGTTTGCCGTTGATACTTACCCAGCCCTGATGCCAAAGAGTAGGCTACAAAAATGCAACAGTGACTTATGTACAGTACTTCACTTTCACTAAGGTGATGATAATGATAGCTGGTGATTGTTGTGTTGAAAATGTGTAGGCTACATCAGACAGACACAATGAAATGCATAGAAATATGCAACACAAAGAAAATCAATTCCTCAAGAAGTCGTCACTCATACTTTCCATATAATCGTTTCAGGGGCATTATACAGCTCATAAGAGCGGCTGTGTCATGTTCAGCTATCAAAGAATAAACATGTCCACTGACATCATGACATTTAATTTGTGCATTATGAAAGCAGTCACTCCAAAGATGAGATGCATTACTGTAGGCCTAACACTAAAATGGCTCGAAATAATGCCAAAAAGAGTTTCACTCAGTATTTCAAAGACTTTATTATACTTTATTTTACTAGGTCTCTACTTTCCGGATAAACATGTGACAGTTGATATGTTACTGTTGTCATACTGTGTCATTTTGTAATATACAACATGTGTTTGTCCCCATCATCTAGAATGGCAACACCATTCTACGGAGTGAATTGCAAGACATGAGCTGTATCTGTCTGAAGACAAGCGTTTCAAGTAAGTGGGTTGGTGTCACACTTGTGAAAATATAGGCTATTTTTTCCTTGAAGGAACCTACTGTAGATCTTCAAGGCTTCTAACATTGCCTATGTACTGTACATGTCTACTGTATGTACACTGATGACTCAAATCCTTCTCCATCCGCACAAACATGGAGGAAATCACCTCTGCCCTCAACAAAGAGCTGCAGGTGGTGTTCAAATGGATCTCGGATAATAAACTTGTTCTGAACATATCCAAAACTAAGAGTAGGCCTATTGTTTTTGGAACTAAATATTCATTAAGATCTCAACCTCAACTGAATCTTGTACTGAATGATGCTGTAGAGCACGTACAAGAAACAAACCTTCTGAATATATCTGTAGTCAAAAGATGTTCTTCTTTTTTAACATCTCAGGTGACCAAATGTCTTGCAGACCCTTGTATTATCATACCTACTGCTGTTCACTGGTCTGGCCAGGTACCACAATAAGTAGCCTAGTTTATAGAAGCTTCAATGGGTATAAAACAGAGCAGCCAGACTCACCCTTAAAGGGAAACTTCTGCCCATTTCAATACGCTGTATTGCTCACGCTACCCTTGACTTGTCAGTGCCCGATGATGCTGCATATTTTTGTCTCAGCCTTCCGAGATCTGAGCTATTCTCTTTTTTGTGTGGTCGTTTTGACTTTATTTATGATATGACAGTGAAGGGAGAGACAGACAGGGAAGGGCCGGCAAAGGACCAGGGCCGGGAATCGAGCCCGGGTCAGCCGCATGGCAGACGAGTGCCCCACCGCTTGGCCACGGCAGGGCCGAGATCTGAGCTATTCTAATGGAGGCCAGACTTCGTTTACATTAAAAACTTTCTTAACATAGGCCTACTCCAAATATGATATCGCTGTTGTATTGCTGTTTACTAGTTGTCTGATGTTGAATAACTTTCTAGATGTTATTGGGAATAAATCAAGATGTTTTTTTTTTATGTCAACAAACTCTGCCCCATTACAATGACCAGGATCTCTGAAAAGGCTGAAGGAGAAAAAACATCTCAGGTACTGACAAGTCCTGGGTAGTGTGAGCATTACAACTGCATGTCGAAATTGGCAGAGGTTATCCTTTACATGCACACACAGAGCCAATATAGATAATGTGCACAACCAACTCCCCTGGCTTAAAATTGACAAAAGGTTGAGAGCATCCCTTCTTTCTTTTGTACAAAAATAGTAAGAATTAAACAAACACACTCACACTTAGCTTCACTCTGCATACATACCCCACCAGGCATGCTACCAGTGGTAACTACACAATACCAACAATCAAAATTAACTCAAAAAAGCACACAGTATTATAAACAGTGCCCTTCCATATATTTTAAAATCCAAATATAAAATTTGTTTTTAAAATAAAAAAGAAATATGGCTGATTGCACTGCACTTAATCTGTCATGTTAAGTATTGTACTAAATGCTAGCATATATTTTCCTGAAATATTTCCATTTTTTTTCTTTTGTTTAGTTATGTCTGCTGTCTGTACATTGAGTTTTTGTCTGTTTCAATGTATGGACTCCAGGAAAGACCAAATAGAGAAGTTTACCATTAGCAATCATGCCAAGCAAGAAAAGTGTCCTCTGCAAACAGGACACATTATGATGATAATGTAGTCCCCTGATGGGCTTTCTTTGGCAATATCTTAAAGTTGCACTGTGTTAGATTGTGGCCAGAGTAGGTATTGCAACTATACTGCTCATTGAAACTCTGCTGTCTATGGCCAAATTTGATATTTTCATGAATATTTCAAAAAAAGTGATAAACTAATATTTACTAGTAAGACCAAAGTACAATACGTTTGCCAGTTAGAAATGTCTATTTCTGAAAATTCAAAAAGGTGGTCAATGAAGAAGATCCCTCTTTTCATGTATGAAAAATGCTATTTTTTCCCAGTCGTTAAGAATACTTTGAATTTGATGGTGGTGGTAAGTATTTTTTAAAAAGGTAAAAAAAAATGAATGAGCAACATGAATTCTGAAAATGAACTACTAAAAATATTACACAGTGCATCTTTAAACAAGTATAACAAAAAACACTACAGGTGGAAAACTGTGCCCATCAGACATACAGTAGACATGTGACTTGGTGTTCACCTACCAAACTGTTCCGGATTATACACGTCCACATGAAGACAGCAGGCAGGCTTACCTGTATTTCTGCTGTGACACTGACATCTAGTGGAGATTACATCCACACGAAAAAGCAACTAGAAATGGACTCGCATTTGGGCTTGCATGCCCACCCACGGGGACCCCGGTTCGAGTCCTTTCCCGATCCTCCCCTGTCTCTCTGTCCCATTCGCTTCCTGTCACCATCTTCGACTGTCCTATCGAATAAATGCATAAAATAGCCCCTAAAAATATATTTAAAAAAAAAAAAAAAAGAAATGGACTCAGATGCATGATCTCAAATGGAGCATGTGTGCACTTCAGTGCTCATGTTTCATATTAATTATGCACAGAAAGGTAGTGCCCGAAGTGCACAATCTTGAGACGCAGCAAGAGAGTGCAGACCTCCGCCCAGGAAGCTGTCTCATAGAACATTTGACTATGTTACAGCCTCCAGTGTGTGTGTGTGTGTGTGTGTGTGTGTGTGTGTGTGTGTGTGTGTGTGTGTGTGTGTGTGTGTGTGTGTGTGTGTGTGTGTGTGTGTGTGTGTGTGTGTGTGTGTGTGTGTGTGTGTTTGTGAGTGAGTGAGTGAGTGAGTGAGTGAATGCAAAGCACATTGAGTCAAGTATGTAGTTGGGAATATGCTATACAAATAAATGTTGATTGATTGATTGACCAATACACGTTCAAGATTGAAGTGTGGAGTGAATTGTGTCAAACAGCTTAAACGTAAATTCACAAACAACACATGTAGGCCTACATGGATCTGGCATCAGATGTTGGAAAAGCTTAAGACATGAGACACACTTTCTTATTCAATGCATTCAATTATCTTTATGTTCATGGCTATTTACCCTTTAAGACCTTAAACCTTGTTTTAGGCATTTGCCAATAGAAGCAAGATTTTCTTGATATTGAGTCACTTGAGTCTAACATAGCTGGTTACTCGGAGAGGTAGAAATCTGTGGCAGGGTTTTTCACTTCAACTTTTAGTTTTTATACCACTTTTCACCTAGATAATCATCTTTGGATTTGAACAGCCAAATTTCACTCTTGCCCATCCATAAACTGCCTTCTGGATCCACCACTGGTGTGTGTGTGTGTGTGTGTGTGTGTGTGTGTGTGTGTGTGTGTGTGTGCGTGTGTGTGTGTGTGTGTGTGTGTGTGTGTGTGTGTGTGTGTGTGTGTGTGCGTGCGCGCGCGTGCCTGTCTGTCTGTCTGCATGTCTGCATTTATTTGTTAATATCTGTATCAGTATGTATAGTTCTCAATTTTCAGATGCACTGTTGTTACACTGATTTTTGACAGTAAATTACAATTTGACATTGACTTGACTCATCTTGACTTAACAGTAAGAGGAAAGGAAACCCTTTCACTAGAGGGCGCCAAAGACCAAGACAAGAGTCCTCATCTCATCGTGCCTCATTACTTTCACACACGAATGATGAAAGGCCCAGCTCTCTTCTCTTCTCAGTTTGGGCTACAGTGTTAACAAAGCATTGACAGTAACTGAAACAGGAGTGTGAATATGTGGAGCTGAATCAGAAGATGTTTGAAAAATCACACCCACTGCACTACAGAGCAGACAGCATTGTGAAAGAATGTGAATGTACCAAAATACTCGCTGTCCATTACACCTCCCAGTCTCTAGTGGTCTGAATATTCTGGTACATATCAGCCCAAAACATCCTGCCAAAATCAGACTGGAGTTTGAGGTGAGAAAACAGTGAAAAGTAGGTAGGACCTGTCGACTGACTCACATTGGAAAAGAATAGAATTGTAATGGTGTTGCTTGAAAATTGGACAACAGCATTGAACAATAGTTTAATCATAGACATTGGAGAGATTTAGCATACAGGGATAAAGAGCTATACTCACTTATTTTCTACTGTTTATTGATTTTTTAAAAAGTGTTATGGACTTTTCTGGAGACTTGTGAAATTACACTCTCCGATATTACTTATCATAGTTGCAGTTTTTGTGACTCGTGATATTTCCCAAGGAGCCTTTGCTTTTTTTGCTCCATTGAATTTTGAAAACACCTCCCACATTAGTTTTCCTACACTCCCTCACACTACTAAGTGAGTGAGTGAGTGAGTGTTCGCAATGACTAAATATTAATATTCTCCGTCAGTAGTAGTCGAGTTCAAGGGTAATCGTAGAGCTTAAAAGCGATTAAGGTGATTACTTGAACATGTCTCAATGTCAGGGTTGCCTTTGTAGTCAGTCCTTGTTAGGACATAGGTATTTATATCTTGCAACATATGAATCGCTATCCTCAGGTGAACAGTGTGCATGCGTCTCATCATCATCATCCCTCGCCTCCGCTGTGGTTTCCAGACACACCCTTATCGTAACCGCATGTCCTCTCGCAAAACACAGCGTGAACATTACGAAAAGAAAAAGGGAAACAAGGAGACGTGTTCAGTGAACAAAGCTTGTGCTCGATGCAGGGGTGTAGTCAGAAATTGGGAAATTAAGTGGGCCCAGGAATAAAACATTTAAAAAAAACTCTGACAGGCCCAGTCCATGACACATATGTTAAGGGTTATAATTATTTGAATCATCATCAATGAGGGCGCCATGGCACAGCGTACTTGGGCGCCTAACCACATATGGGCTACTGTACATGCGTTGACCGTGGGGACACAGGTTCGAGTCAACCCTACCCCATCTCTCTCTGCTTCTCCCTTCTCCTCACCTATTCACAACAAAGGCAAAAAATATATACAAAAATATTTAAAACACCAACAAACAAAATCAGCCAAGCAAACAAAAGGGGCCTTCTGATGATTGGACGGCCCTGATTGAGAAATGAGTGGCCAAAGAGGCCTACAGCCATGGTTATGCCTATGGTTCAATTGGTGCCATACATTTGTCTCTGACTGATTCTTGTCTATTAAAACCTTGTTTAACCTGTAGACAACCGAATACTAAACCAAAGGACAAGACCTCAGTTGTACAGTGGTAACCTCAGACGACCCAAGTTGTTTGGTAACATCATTGAAAAATACAGTTACTTAACACTTAAGTTTAACACTTCTTTGTAAAGCATGTTGAGCTGATATATACACACTATGCACTACTACATTGATACAGCTGTGTGTATACTGTGCCGTGCATACTGTACTTATTGTGTATAACAAAAGAAGAATGTACAGTAATTTACCACAAATCGTTAGCCTGAATGAACACCTCAGCAAGCATCCTATTAGATAAACGGACAATGCATGGGAAAGAGCAGGTCAGAGCAGGTTCTGTTGTTCGCTCCCGGACTCCTTTGGTAGTCGAATGTGCTTAACATGAGTCAGTATCCCGCATCAGTCACGGGATGAGGGTTTGCATAACGACAAGGTGTTGAAATGCAACATTTCTGTCTGCCACAGTAGTAGCCAAACAACTGTACAGTATCAGTCTGTGTGTGGGTTGATTGTTTTAAAGGCTGTTTCAATTTCCCACACTCCAGCCAAGCCCTGTAACTTACTGTCAGCAGTAGAGTAGGTGTTCGGTGGCCTAATTCATCATCACACATCTTCACCAATACATTCATTTGGGTAACAAGGATCTTAAGAGTCCCAATAAGGATTGTAAACATGTTGACTCTGATGAAGATGTGCTAATCTTGAAACGTTAGTATGGAATTGCTCTAGGCCTAAATAAAAAACATAAATGAATCACATCTGAGTTGCTCTGGTGACTCTCTTTGTCATAGAGATTGTAACATATCTTCTCTATCAGTCTGGCTTTGATAAAATTACTGATTACCGATACCGATATTACTGATAATATTACTAATGACCTTGATTTGGCCTCTCTGAAATAAAGGTCTCTTTCTGCCCATAGGGTTTGGCAATCAGCAGGAGGTAATAGCTATGAATGAGCAGAAAGGGGTGACCTTCTGAGGACACTGGACAAAGGTATGGGAGACCGTCTTTGGTGTGTGTGTGTGTGTGTGTGTGTGTGTGTGTGTGTGTGTGTGTGTGTGTGTGTGTGTGTGTGTGTGTGTGTGTGTGTGTGTGTGTGTGTGTGTGTGTGTGTGTGTGTGTGTGTGTGTGTGTGTGTGTGTGTGTGTGTGAGACAGAGAGAGTGTGTGTGATTTGCCCTTTTGTATCGTACAATTAATTTCTACATTCTTTGAGGCTGTATAACTACAGAAACAATGTGAAGAATATTTCTTGCCACAGCAGGATGATATATGTGTCACCCTTCTCAGCTCACTGTAGATTTTACACAAAAGAATGGACAACAGCCTGTGCCTCTGCTGTACATTTTGCACAGTATTTGCACAGTAGTACATCACAATTTTCCCCTAAGACTTATTTTTTTTTAATATATATATTTTTAGGGGCTTTTTATGCCTTTATTGACAGGATAGTATGAGATGCTGACATGAAATGAGTGTGGAGAGAGATGGGGGAGGATTGTGAAATGACCCCGTCCGGACTCGAACCGGGGTCCCCATGGGCATGCAAGCCCAAATGTGGGGGCTTAGCGCGCTGCGCCACAGCCCCCCTAAGACTTTTTAACCAACCGTTAGAGAACACAAACTGACGCCATGAACCAATATACTAACCCCAACTCCGATGAAGTTGGGACGTTTGGTAAACAGTGAATAAAATCAAAATGCTATCATTTTCAAAACACTCAATCTATTCATTAGATGGAGAATAGTGAAAAGACAACATATTAAGTGTTAAAACCGAGAAAAAATATTGTTTTGGGGGACATATGTACTGATTTCTAATTTGAGAAATCCAACACGTCTCAAAAGAGTTGGGACGGGGACAATAAATGGCAGCAAATGTCGAGGAAGACTAAAAACAAAACAAAAGACAACACTTAACAGTTAAATACATTAACCGATGAGATGATTTTATATAAAAAACAGTGTTAATTCCTATCTTGGACATGATTTCACCAGCTTAAATGGTGGGTGTATTCCTTGTCATGTTTTGCAATGTTTTCCTTTCTGTAGTGCTTACAGTGTGACAGGTCTTGACGAAAAACCCACCATTTTATCACATGCTGGTCCTTATGATGGAGCCAAACTGTTAAAACATAGTAGAGAATGCAATTTGACCTTACTATGTGGCAGTAATCGAAGATCTCCCTTCAAAATATAATGCATGAGTGGCTTTTCATGCTGTTTAAAACCCATTTATACCATTCAGCACTGTATTTAACTCTACAGATGAGTGAGAACATCTTAACCAATGCACTACTGCATCCGCATGCCATCATGGAGACTGACTTTTGAAGCTAACACTAACACAAGTTGGATGGTCCATTTTCACTGTAGCACAGGATGTGCAATGCTCTATTATTGTCAAAAAGAATGAACTTCTACAACTTCTGCTGACTTCTGTAAGCAAAGGACAGTTTCCCATGTCTTCTGGGTCTATTTCAAGTGAGCTCAGGTGCTTAGGAGAATGTTAAACCCCTGTGTCATTTTCATGCATTAAGCATTCTTAATATGGTCAATTTTCAATAGCTCTAGCACTCCAGGAATTAGAGTGAGACTACAACCAATATATATTTCATGATGTCATGAACCTATACAATGATTTTATTAACAAAAATATGTCTTATATACACTCAATCGTGGTAAATCAAAGGGAATTCGAAAATGTATGTAATAACTATGGTAATTATTCCCTTTGCATCTTTAATTCTGAGTGACTCCGCCTCTCTGTGATGATCTTATACCTGGACACCTATATTGTCCGTCAGTACAATTCATTTTGAAATGTTCTTCTTTGTTGTTTTATCTTATTTGGATGTTTACTAAATTTCACTGATCCCCGTCCCAACTCTTTTGAGACGTGTTGGATTTATCAAATTAGAAATGAGTACATATGTCCCCCAAAACAATATTTTTTCTCGGTTTTAACACTTAATATGTTGTCTTTTCACTATTCTCCATCTAATGAATAGATTGAATGTTTGAAAATGATAGCATTTTGATTTTATTCACTGTTTACTAAACGTCCCAACTTCATCGGAGTTGGGGTTTGTAGTAAAGGTTTAAATGAAATGCCCACCATGAAATGCCCATAAGTACCATTACCACTATGTGAACATATCCAGCACATTACTGTATATGCAAAGTGTCTGTACACAAGAAATGATACACTCTTTGCACTCTTTGCAATGTTTGCACTCTGGTCCACTGCGTATGTTTGTTAGTCCCAGTTGTCATGATAACCCGTGATTATCTCTCGTCTTCATCAGTGGCTGTAAAGCTCACTCACCACGGCAGGCAGACACAGTTGAAACCAAATGACCCATTTCAGCCCTCTCTCACTGCATGTGCGGGCAACAGGGATGGGTATGCTGCTGGTATGTTTCCGCACTACCTACCCCTGCTTGTGTGTGTGTGTGTGTGTGTGTGTGTGTGTGTGTGTGTGTGTGTGTGTGTGTGTGTGTGTGTGTGTGTGTGTGTGTGTGTGTGTGTGTGTGTGTGTGTGTGTGTGTGTGTGTGTGTGTGTGTGTGTGTGTGTGTGTGCGCGCGTGCACGTGCGTGTGTGTGTGTGTGTGTGTGTGTGTGTGCGTGCACGTGCGTGCGTGTGTGTGCGTGCACGTGCGTGCGTGCGCGTGCGTGCGTGCGTGCGTATGTGTGTGTTTAATTTTTTTTACTCAGCGCAGATCAGTTTAGTTTTGTCTGCTGCCAGAGGTATGCGAGTGAAACCGTGCCCCGGGCCTGTGGTCTGAATGCCTCTCAAATGCTCTGTGAAAATACTGCCGAGTCCTAACCGGATAGGAACATTGGCACCGGCCAAGCTATTTCCACTTCAGGTCCAGCGAGTATTGTAGAAACTCTCTCATGGACATTGTGTCAAAAGAATGAACTTTTTTCTTTTTCTTTTTCTTTTTTTTTTTACAGAGGAACAAAAAAAGAAGAAAGAGAAAATGGGGGAAAACAACTCAAAGTAAGTACCCCAACTTTCCCCAAGTTTCACCCCAGCTTTCACGCGCATTTCATAAGAGATGTGGATATTGTTTTCCTGTTGCTATGATATTGACGCCACAAAACCCTTAATACGGCCATTGTTTGCATCCACCGAAGTGACCTGATGATTTTTTGAAAAACTATTTGCATCTGTGTGTGTGCACACTGCCGCAGATTTACGTATGTGCTTGAAAAGGGCCATCATTTACACCCAAAACCCATGACATCACGAGCGCACGGCACAACACAGAACAGAGTGTAGTATTGCTGTTGGACACCGGCCAGACATGCAGATGGTGCTGGTTTGTGTTTTATGCAGAGCGCTTAAGAGACTTTAGGCCTTAACACACCGCCTTGGTGACGCTGACGATCCATGCAGCAACTAAAAGACCCGACCTACAGTAGAGGAGCCACTTGGCTCGCATAAATAAATGTGAGCGAAATAATAATGTGGCTTACGTTCATTTCAATAGCACCAAAGTCTTTTTTAGTCTGAAAAGGGCAGCTATTTTTTTTCCTTGTTTAAATGCATGCACCCTTAAACATGAAAAGAAGGAGGAAAAATAGGGAAAAAAAGGGCAGTGGGGCTGAGAAGAAAGAGAGGGATTCTCTGCGTGCGTCACAGTCCGTTGCGGCGCATTAGCTGCCATGATGAGCAGAGTGGGAGTGTATACAGATACGCCCTGCTCTGCTCGCTACGCCGCTGCTCTGCTCACCTGCTTTGCAGCGCTATAGCAACAATAACAACAGGGAACCCCCCGACCTGGGAATCCTCGCTGCAGTGTGCCGCCTCTGCTGAGGAATGCTGTTGCTCTTCTCTTCTCTCTCCTTGAAGGCGGCGCTCCTCCACACCCCGCACTCCCCGCTCCGCTCCACCATGCTCCACAAGTCAAGTCGGCACAGATGTTTTGTGTGTCTTGCTATGAGGTTGCCGGGGCAACGCGTTCGTTCGAAGGAGGCCGCCCCGGCGTCGTGAGAGGGAACCACCTTATCTGCTGATGCTGCCGTTTCAGGTCTGCCCTGACAGAACAAAGGCCAACAGGTAAACTGCCAACAACAGCCACTCCCCGGTGTGTGGCAAGACTTAACACCGGTTGTCATGGGGATACTCCACTGTTTGTCCGGAAGCCGCACCATAAATAGCATATGTAACTGTTTAAAGGTGCTGTTGTAAAAAAAAAAGAAAAGAAAAAAAATCTAGCTGGGCGTCCACTGGCTGTGTGACAGAAGTGAGGTATGCACTCACTTCACTTTCACACACGTAACTGACTCTGCAGACGCAGACCTAGTTTTTTTTTATGAATGAGCCAGAGATTGTTTATCTTTGCAAAGGTGTGGCGCAGGCAGTGGGGGAAGGGTGAGGGCAAACCCCAGAGGTGGCAGAAGCAGCAGCAACAGCAGGAGCAGCTTGGTGATGATACATTGTGTAATGCTGACTGGGTTGGTTGTTAAGTGTGTCATTGCAGATAGGGTACCCTTCACTTGATGCACTGCAAAAGCAAATCTTTGTACAAAAAAGACTTTTAATACTTATTTTAACACTAACTTTAATCCCAACCTTTACCCTTCATAATGTCTTAACACTAAATTACCCTGTGATGTAGAAAGTATTAATGTAAAAAATATAGGCCCTACCCATACCCAATCTGTCTATAATTTTTTTTTTCTTGATTTAAAAAAATACATTGGTATTATTATTTCTATTTGCACTGAAATTGCTAAAAGAAACCTTGATCATTCAATCGGTGGTGACCAGCCAGAATGTAACACACCTTGACATTCTCATACATTATCAGCCTAGTGGAAATGCCCCATTTGGCATTTGAACCCGAGCTTCCTAGGCTACCAAACTGGGGCTCTGATCGCTACACCAAAGAGTCCGGCTCGTTAAAGACAGCCAATGAGCACCCACAGCAGCCTTTGCAATGGTCACTGCATTACAGTGCCTTCCCCTTCAGAAAGATGACCCTCATTTCACTTCACACACTCAGCCTGTCCCGCGTGTATTTTCCACCATACTTCTCCCATCCAGGATGCTCCACAGTCCAAGCTTGAGTCCCATCACTGGGGTCCCATCACTGGGGTCCCATCACTGGGGTCCCATCACTGGGGTCCCTCAGATCGAGGGTCACCTGTCACAAACCTAACAGGTCAGTCACTTTCCCGCTTCCCACTGTCATGCTCTCTTGTGTTTCAGTCAGAGTCCCAGTAACTCAGGTGGCTAAAGGTCACGTCCCAAAGGCAGGGCAACTCTACACCATTTCATGACAATTTCTATAGGAACCCACACAAATATACTACTTTTAAGTTGCATGAATTTTGGAGTGCCATCCCTTAAGAAACCATACCGAACCATGCTCAATAAGCCATGAAAACCATGATTTACCATGGTCGATTTTCGTAAGGGGTGGCTCTGTGGGCTAAGCCACTGTAACATTACGCTGGCGGACCCAGATCCAAGGTGGGGTGCATTTCTCAAAAGAGAAGTTCGATAGTTGCCAATGGGAAAATGCATTGAAAACAATAAAGTAGCTTATGTAGTAAGCTACTTTGGTCCGAGAAATCCACCCCAGACCTGCGGTCATTTCCTGATCCTTCCCCATCTCTCTCCCACTAGTGTCCTGTGGCTCTCTTGGACTGTCATGGCAATAAAGTCTAAAATGACAAAAAAAATCTGTTAAAAAAAGAAATTAGGTATACAAGTCGAAAGGTCTGTAAGACATACGGCACACAGTAACGCTAGCACATCTTGCCACGCTAGACGGAAAAAGAAGTATGTTAACTGCTGTGCTTAACAACAGCGGGTTGTTGTTTGTGTCTGCTGAGATAACAGACCTCTGGTCTACTTTTTTTTGTGCCAACAACACACATCGATACCGCTGGTTGGTTGACTTAATGAAACAACACATTGGGCCCCAGTCAGTCAGACGCTCATGTGCATAAGTATACATCGTTTTAAGAGCGAGACTGTAGTATTCCAGTTTCTACACACAGAGAGGGTCCTTTGAAGAGCCTTGTAAAAAGTGTTCACAACATTTGTGTTGGAGTTTGTCCCACAATGCTTTGGCAGCAGGGCTGTAAAAAAAGACAAATTTCGCCAAGTGAAAAGCCACATATGAGAAAATGCAGTTTATCTTCCTTACATGAAGATAAGGGCCCCTTTAAAGGGACAGCTCTACAGTCACTAAAAGACCACTACAGTTTGAGTTTTACAGGCTCTCTCTTTGCTCTGGTGTTTCACATTTCTATCCTTTTAAGTCACTGTTTGGAACAACATTCACATTGTTTGGCTATTTGCAATGGTTTGGCTATTTGTTTTAAAGCAGGACCGTGCAGCTAGCTTTTACTTGGTTTTCTTACGAGGCACCCCTCACAGCCCAGGACTGAAAGTTCACTGCCAAATTGTTCAATAACCACTTAGCTAACAACAACAGAACAAAACATTAAACAATCCTCTTCACAAACAATGACTGCCGCTACACAGACAAACACGCACAATGAAATAAATCATTGCAATGTTAATTAGCATAGCTGTTTTACCGCTCATTCTGTCATGGTGAACGTAGCTATGCCGACAAACTAGATGACTATGCATCTGGAATGCAAATATTTATTTTTGTATGCTTTTGTTTTACTTGAGTGACGTCTTTGTCATGATTCTTTATCATAAACATCTCTCATCTAATTTCATTATAGTCAATTACATTTCAAAGTCAAAGTCAGTTTTTATTGTCAATTTCTTCACATGCACTGGACATACAAATTGTTTTCATATACTATTTGTTTTCATTTTCACTTAACTCTAGTTCAATATATTTTGTTTTACTTTGTACGTCCTGATATTCGCATCCAATATGCTTATGTACGTATGAATAAAGACGCCTTACTAGATCTGCTTTCTCTACACCAGACTGGGATGGTAGTTTAACCCTGCGTCACAAGTGTCTTTGATGGCGCGAATGTGATGGGATCTGAACTTTTGTTTAAGGTTATCAAGCCATTTCCTTAATGTTAATATATGCAGGCCCATAAAACATTAATTAGAATAATTTAACACCGCGTCCCGGGGGCACCCATAATCCCAGAGAGGAGCCTGGCCAGAACACAAGATCCCCAGGACCCTGGAAATTGCCAAGCCAAGTGAAACATTTAATAAAATATCAATCGATAAATCAAAGCAGCCTTTTAACTGCCTGCCTGTCTTCATCTTTAATTGAAAATAAAAATCTTGATAACAGATCATTTAATCAGCCATAATGTCAAAAGTGGTTTCAGAAAATATTTTCCCCTCAATACCCACATTCTGTACATATTTGCTACACCCGTAGGAATACCTATTGCGTCTGTGAAGAATTGTATGAAGACTTACAGAATAAGGGCCTTTCCCATTACTAATGTACCCCTACCCCTATGCCTTCCCCGTGCCCCTTGTGCTTTCAAACGAAGCTGTAAGGTGTAGGGCTTGAAACGCAACCCCTATGAATTGAGATACCCCTTCAACAATCACGGAATGACACTCACAGCTGTCACTGAGTGCGTATACATGCAGTTCAGTATCCCGAATATGATCGGGATATTAAGTATCCCGAATTTGCGTTTGCGCATATAAACACTTCAGTATCCCGAATAAGCCCTTATTCGGGATACTGAGAAATCGGGATATGATAGGTGGAGTTTTCCGAAAGAAGCCGGGATACTGACGCATGTAAACACCTTATCCCGAATACAGGGGCTTCCCACAGAACGCTGTTGCTGGTATCCAAGCTACAGGCATTTGAAGAAAATTCTATAACGGCCAAGAACGTAGACTGGGATATAACGTTCTGTGTGCATAAACACCTTATCCCGAATATGATCATAACCGGGATAAGCCTCATATTCGGGATACTGAACTGCATATATACGCACTCACTAATTCCAGACATTAGGTTGACGTTAATAGCGATTTTTTTCATGTGCGTTTCACGGAGAAAAGGGCCATCACACATTAGGACAATGTTAAACTTAGTACAATGGAATAATTATTACCACTTTAAAACCAATTGCGGCGAAAATACTTAATCTCGTGTGCTGTTGTGGATGCCGCGGCATGCCGCCAATTTTTAAATGCATTCGCAATGCATTCAGGGAAATCTGTCATAGCCATCCGTCCACGGAGTGTGGTGTCGGACAATCTCCGTGCAGAGGGGTGGAAAGCCCTTTTGCCGTACCCCTACCCCTTTGTCTGAACGTTAATTGAGACGCCACTACCCCTACATGTGGACACGCAAATCGGAGGAGCAGGGGAAAGGCGTAGGGCTAAGGGGTGTAAATGGGGTTTACACTTAAAGGCGTGACAGGGGTCAGAGGTACACGAGTGCACAAGAACAATCGAAATACATAACAAATGTCATTCCTTCAAGCTTAATAAAACACAAGAGGCTATATTTTCCAATGAAATAACGTATGAACACCCACAGGAAAGAGCCAGTTGACTGTGACAGTGATGATTCAGGCTGGTCAGTCACCAGATCGTATCCCCGTAGAGAAGGGGTGTTGAAGTGGAACTGGTCATATCTATTACAAATATACAAAAGAAAGGGTTATAGGATAAATGGTTATGGTGTAGCTCTCTGCCAAAGAGGCTGTGTGTGTGTGTGTGTGTGTGTGTGTGTGTGTGTGTGTGTGTGTGTGTGTGTGTGTGTGTGTGTGTGTGTGTGTGTGTGTGTGTGTGTGTGTGTGTGTGTGCGCGCGTGCATGCGTGCGTGCGTGCGTGCGTGCGTGCATGCGTGCGTGCGTGCATGCGTGCATGCGTGTGTGTTTTCCCCTATTTCAGGAGGCAGGATTGTGTAAGACTCCTTCAGCTGCAATGGTGTGCACACAGATACAGTGCAATACAAAAAACACATCCAATTCCCAATCATCCAAAATTCGACCCACAATGCAATTCACTACGGCTTATTTCTTTTGCAGATTCCAAGTGCCTTTGGAGACAAGCAGACAACTCTACAGTTCGTCAGTCAAAAAAGTTGGTAACACTTCGTAACGATTAAGGGTTCACGTTACCCATCAATACTGTATGTACAGTATAATTGTCCGTAGAAGTGCCTTGTAAGATGTGCTCAACAAAATCGATCAGTCGCTAGGTGCGTATTCAACAAATTTCTTGTTCTTTGCCAATACAGCCTTTAATATCATAGTCAGGACCTAGTAGCCCTTCATTTTGCCTAACACATGCTTTGTAAGTCACTTAATTTCTATTACTGGCTAACGTGTGAACCCTAAAATGAAATGTGATCAATAAGTCTTAATCCCTCAATTTTTGGAGCCTGTTCCTTTAAGGCAGCAGCATGGCAGGCGCTGCAGGCCGTGGTCACGGAAGATAGCACTTCTCTTTCTTGCACAGCACTGCGCTGGGAACAAGCACATCTGGTCTAACCAGAACGGCCCTGCTGGCCTGAGCCTGAGGAGTGACAATGGGGAGAGAAAGATCCACCTATGCTATATGCAACTAAAACTCTCGTGTGTGTGTGTGTGTGTGTGTGTGTGTGTGTGTGTGTGTGTGTGTGTGTGTGTGTGTGTGTGTGTGTGTGTGTGTGTGTGTGTGTGTGTGTGTGTGTGTGTGTGTGTGTGTGCGTGTTCGTGTGATAATGGTGTGTGACCCACTGATAGGTTACCACTAAAGGTTGTGTATCTGTGTGTCTGTGCGTGCATGTGTGTGTGTGTTTGTGTGTGTGTGTGTGTGTGAGAGAGAGAGAGAGAGAGAGAGAGAGAGAGAGAGAGAGGTAATGGTGTGTGACCCACTGATAGGTTACCACTAAAGGTTGTGTATCTGTGTGTCTGTGTGTGTGTGTGTGTGTGTGTGTGTGTGTGTGTGTGTGTGTGTGTGTGTGTGTGTGTGTGTGTGTGTGTGTGTGTGTGTGTGTGTGTGTGTGTGTGTGTGTGTGTGTGTGTGTGTTTGTATGTGTGTGTTTGTGTGTGTGTGCGTGCGTGCGTCCCGCGCGGGCGTGAGTGTGTGTGTTTGAGGATGAGTAAATGTAGTATATGATGGTGTGTTTTGACAATTATTCTTTGCACATATGGGTGTGTTAAGGCACCAGATTATGTGTTAACCTCTGAGGTGTTGCAAGAAATAGGGCCCCCCCTGCAAGAAAATAATTTTGGGTCTCCAACCCAACCGTGTTATATAGTCCTCCGTGGACCCCCGTCCAGAACTGGACCTCACAAACAGAGATACTTATGCCAGAGAGAGTAGAGAGAGAGAGGTTCCATTGGCCAATTGTTTCCGGGTTCTATTGTCGCAAGGGGGAGGGGGGAAATCCCCCTTTAGGCAGACCTACAGCGCCGCCAATTAGTATTGGCACCCCTTAATTTTATTTACAAAATGTGCAGTATATCCATAAATAAATGAAAATATAAACAACTTTTACCAGCAGGATCTTTTAATTGAATGTCCTAAGACATTTAGAATAGCAAAGTATTTTTTTCCAAATGCATTTTGTAATTTCAAGCAAAAACATAAAGAAGGGCATGTCCATGAATGTTGGCACCCCTCCTTAACAGATTGGTCTCACACCATTAGACAGCAAAAGCAGCCTCCAAAGGTTTTGGTATTCATCTACAAGCTTCTTGCACTTCTCTAGTGGCATTTTGATGTGTGCTTTGGGTTTTTGTCTTGCTGGAGTGAACATGATCTTCACCTCAAACCAAGTGTTCTTGCACATGATTACACATTTTCCTGTAAATGATGATACCAGTGATGCCTATCATGATACCTATGATATGGTCAAAGCCTCCAATACCTAATGCATCAATGGGGTGACATACTATTATTGATCCTACGCCATGGTTGATTTTTGGTAGGGTGTCCTTTTCCTTAAAGACTTTCTTGCAGAATGTGCAAACATGCTGTTTGTGTGCATCACTGAAAAGCTGTACTATTGCTTCATCTGACCTTAAAACATTCACAAAATGGCTGTGCTTTCCCTGTATTCTCATATACAGACTTCAGGTGTTCCCTTTTATGACTTTCATGAAGCAATGTGGTCTGCCTTTGCCTCCAACCAAAAACCAAAACTTTGTGTAGTGTTTAACTTGTGATGCTTATTGAAAAAAACTTCCCAAAACAGTTCAAAGTTGACCTTCAGGTCTGTAGATGTTAGACCCTGTGTTTTGTCATTATTTGCACCGACTTCCACAGACTTCTATCATCATTTCTTCCCTTAACCCCACATCCAAGGATGATCTTAACAGCTCCCTGTATGGCAGATTTCTGAATAACACAACATAGTGTTGAAAATGGTATACTAGGGTCTTTTAAGATGACCTTTTAATTATTTGGAGGTGTTGTTTTTGCCAATTATTGTATTTGTGGTGTCCTCAGGCAGTCCATCTATCTTCACATTTGTCAAAGACGCACAAGATGTAACAGGTGGCTATTTAAAACACAAATATAAAGAATCCTTGCCTTATTCATGTCCTATGGGCAAAAGCAATTTGTCAAAGGTGATTCCCATTTGTTATCTACCATATTTGAGTCAAATTAGGTTTCCATAATGGTATCCAGTAAAGGGTGCCAATACCAGTGATTCCAGGAGCTTTACCTTTTTCATTTTTTTCCCTCTCGTAGTTTAGTTTTCATTGCTGTTGATATTTTTTACATTTAGCATCAGCCACAAGCTATCTATAGACAAATCATGGTTGACCTTATTATTTGTTGTCTGGAGATATGTCCCATAATGTGCTTAAGCTTCAAGGGTGCCAATACTAACTGGCGGCACTGTAAGGACTGTTCTATTCATTCTAGGAGCATTATGACACGCTCCTTTAGGCAGACCAGAACCTGGTCACGTTAGGTGCCCATAGAAACCTATTATGTTGGCATATCTCTATATACTTAAAGAATCTCTGCTTATGCGTCCCAGACTGAGGACTATGCCTTGGTTATTCTTTGTTTTTGGCATAGTAGACTGGTGTTGAGAAATAGTTTTGGAGTCACTGACTACGTTTACATGGGACATTTAATTCCAAATTAACTCACTTTAATTCTGAATAAAGCTTAATTCCGCTTCCAAATGTCATGTAAGCACTTCACAATTCATAATGAAATGAAAGATCAAAGGGAACTCAACGGAACTATTTAATTCTGAATTATTAATTTGGAATTAAAAACGTCATGTAAACGTAGCCAATGACTTGGTTTCTTTCAGTTAAACACTGTTATTGTATGAAAGGGTGTCACGCAGAGCATCAACTTCTTTGCGTTACACCATGTGGATAATAATGCACAACCACAAGCATGCTTTGTGCTAAATGCCTGTCATTCTTTAAAAAAATGTAATTAAACCATAATGCCATCTAACAACATCAACCAGTGGCCATAGTTGCGCTGAAGCTTAAAGTGAAAACTGTACGTAGACATGAGAATCTCATGAGTCACTGGCCTGCCTTTCACATCAAGCTGTAATTGGTCTATAATTCTGTATTGATACATGCAAATTCCACACACACATACATACACGCGTGCACGCATGCACACACGCACGCACACACGCACGCACACACACGCACACACACACGCACGCACGCACGCACGCACGCACGCACGCACGCACGCACGCACGCACGCATGCATGCACGCACGCACGCACGCACGCACGCACGCACGCACACACACACACACACACAGACTGCAAGTCAAACTTGAGAAGCTTGTTGAAATAAAAATTCCTTTGGGTCTTTCTTCCCCCCCCTCCTTAACCAATGTCTTTTGCCCTCTCGTTCATCCCCATTGACGCATTATGTTTCGAGTTCATTGCTCGTTTAAGCATCAGAAGAGGGGAAGATTTAGGAGACGTGAACATGCTGGGTTACTTATTTGCCCCCCTCTCCCCAGTCATCATCTTTTGTAATTGAAAAGTCTCGAGACTATTTTGGCATGTGAGTGGGAACAGGATCAGCAGGGGGGTAGAGGATGAGAAAGACAATCTCTGCGTCATTCATTTGCAGTGCTTCTCTCTCAACCTTCTTTGAACAAAATGTCCCCTTGACCTCAGCATAAGCCTCTGAACGCCCCCCTTGACCTCGTCATGAGCCTGGCAATGCCCCCGTTAGTGTTAAAAAAAATGAAATAGACTAATGCCTCCTCATTTGCAACTCATTGAGCGCCCCCCCTCGACCTCCCCCCACCCCCCTCTCTGCTGCCTCCATCTCAGTGCCCCCAAAGAGTCTTTAATGCCCACTGCGGGGCTGTAGAGCCCTGGTTGAGAACCACTGTCATAGAGTATGCTTTCATACTGTAACTACAGCCTAGTGTCACAATCGGTTACATTTAAAAAGTCAATAATGCTGTTTGTTTATCAATTTTAGAGAGACATCCTGTTTGCTGATAGTCTTGTAAACTGGACAGGGACATACGTATTTCCACATTAAAAGTGGAAAACAAACAGCATTAATATGACTCTAAAGAACTGAAATTAACTCTCTTTCAGATAACATTTGGTCTGGCTCAAAAACAACCTTCATTTTACTCTTTGTTTTCAGAGTGAACAACTCTACCCAATATTGGGTAAACATTGAGAGCTGTGGAGTTGAAATTACACTGTCCAGCTACAGAATTTACACTTTCAAATCAATGGGCAAAAATATTTTCTGTCACTAGTGGTATTTTTTTTTACTGTGGAAATGCCCTGAGTTCTAAACACCCAACCATGTGATTCCCATTTGGCAACATGAATGTATAAAATGATACTTAACGATTGGACGATTACGATAATGATAATGAGAATCACTCAGTGACAATGGCATCCACACAGTAAGTTAGCTCAACACTTATGGGGTTCAATTTAACACTCATAGCGTTGATCCAACTGTTTTAGTGTTTTATTAACACTGTAAAAATGTAGGCCTAATGCACCAGTGTGGTACTAGAAGTGAGGGACGCCATTGAAACAATATCAGTGGCGTGCACAGACATTTTTGGGGGCAGGTGCTGAAGGGGGGGGTGGTTTGGGGGCATGTGAAATGTACCTCACTTGGCTCTAGAGGCTATACTGTATATTATATTGAAGCATTATTGTACCATGCTTTTGATCATGCCACATTTTTAGATTATCATGTCAGCATTGGCCACAGTACATTGTGACAAAAAACCTGTCAAAACAGAACTTTTAAAAGGGACAATTTTGTTCCAGTAGGGCAAAGGGGCAGGTGCTTTAGCGCCACCTCGTCTCTATCTGTGCACAGCCATGAACAATACAGTATGGGGATTTTACTGTGGAAGGCCGGGAAGAGGAGAAAAGTCTGGCACTGGCGACATTCGTGACGTTGCCTGATTTGCGCATGAGGGACTAGAAGCATGTATGGGTGTATACTCCAGCTCAGATAGATAGCAGAGGCGATTCTAGGGTAAAGTGGGGCCCCAAGCGAAAATGCAAAAAGAATAAACATTTGAACCGAAATCACCTGTACTGTAGTACAGTATGGGCTGTTAGGGCTTGGGGGCCCCAAGCGGTTGCCTGCCTTGCCTGGTGGCAAGATGCGCCTCTGATAGATAGCACACGTACGTAACATGCGTTCCAGAATATTGCAGCATGCTGAGTACATCTGAGTTTGCTAATGTTACACAAATATAAAAAAAGAAAAAAACGCTCACACACACAAGCACGCACGCACACACACACACACACACACACACACACACACACACACACACACACACACAAGTGGTCCAGCTCCAAGAGACGCATAGAGAGAGGGGTGATGCAAAACACTGTTTCACAGAAGGTGATGATGTAATGTGTGTGCAGTATGTCCCATTGCAGCGTAAATGGCTCTGGCCGTGATTTACTATCCATTCGTTAGGAAATGGAAAAAAAGGCTTAGGTCTATGCTTCATCTATTTCCCTGTTACATCAATCAGGTACACTTTAACAAAGTATGTAACAACATGTAACATTATGTGCTAAAAGAAACCACAAGATAAATTGTTTCTGAAAGAAAAAAAACTGAGGTTGACAAAAAGGTATTCAATGCAAATATTCTTTTAACGCCGTGGACATGCTTGCTGAAGGACGTGCGTGTGTGTGCACTTTCCATGAGGGACAAACATCCGAACTTCGATGTTGAGGTTGCGGTACAGTCAAACAGTCATGGATAATATGAACGAGAGCCCCGTTGGCCATCTGTCCCCTACATGATACCTTCAGTGTTGCGCGATGTGCTCTGATCGAAGTATGTATACACTCGGGTGCATGCGGCTGTGTGCGTAATGTAAGGCTCGGAGCAAGGCCTTACACCTGCTACACATTATATTGAGCCCCCCTTTGCCCATTTCTTAGGGAACTCCGCTACACCATTGTAAGAGCTACAGTACAGGCTCTGGTCCCAGGCTGTTTGTTTCTAGTCCACAAAATGTCAAGCTAAAAATGGTTTAAAATGGTGACATTGGAATTATTGTGTTCACAAAAATGACCGAAGGTACAATATATAGCTGTGTTGAAATTTTCAGGGCGTTCCCATTAAACGTATAGGCCTACACACTTATTCATCTATATTCATGCAATTTCCCTTAAGTGTAATAGAATTCACAGGCATAATTTTATTGTCTGAAATCCATTCTGGTCCACGCAAGGCTGAGAATTCCACGTTACACACAATTGTTTTGCATTCATTTTCAACGGTTGCATTCTCTTTCAGTGACTGTTGCAGATCTTGCAGTGTAGAGTAGACTAGGCAAATAATTATGTCATGTCATGTCATATAGTTCCAATAAACATCCACTATACAATTATTTATTTTAAAGTATTGGGTTTTTTTTGGGGACAGCCTGCACATAGTTGTGTTGAAAAGGTTCTATACGCGTTAGGCAGGTCCTCTGCAGGGCTGGCGCTAGGCATAGGCAGACAAAGCGGTCGCCTAGAGCGCCAAATGTCTTGGGGGGGAGCTAAGTCCCACAGAATTAGAATATTAGGCGAAATAAAGCTTTACATCGACAATGATTATTCATGGGAACTCAGTACATCCTATGTATATCAGCTGTAGTGAATTAGATGTATCACACTTTGCTTACGGATGCCCTTTTCTACATAGCAATTCCACAAAAAGTAAAGAGGAGGGCTCGCCTAGGGCACTAAATTGACTAGAAACGGGCCTGTCTGAGTGTCCATAGTACAGCTTGGCCCTGTAGCCTACTACACCCTGATTCCCTGCAAGGACATGGCAGTGGGTGCTTCCCCTGGTACTCTTCCAGCAGCAGAAACCCCTCATGAGATTGGTGGTGACTCAGCAATGCTCACAGACTGCAGATCTGTGTGTGTGTGTGTGTGTGTGTGTGTGTGTGTGTGTGTGTGTGTGTGTGTGTGTGTGTGTGTGTGTGTGTGTGTGTGTGTGTGTGTGTGTGTGTGTGTGTGTGTGTGTGTGTGTGTGTGTGTGTGTGTGTGTGTGCACGTTTGTGTGTGTGTGTTTGTTTGTACACGCTTGTATGCGTTTGTGTGTGTGTGTGTTTGTGTGCGCTCATTTGTACACGTTTGTGCGTGCGCGCGCATGTGTGTGTGTGTGTGTGTGCGTGTGTGCGTGTGTGCAAGTCTGGCTGTTCGGGAGCAGCAAGCACATTTTGTGACTAATATCTGAGAAATTGCACAAATTAGCCATGACACGATATTTTGATATTGTTACTCTCATACATCAAGCTGCTATGGACTTCTAATATAATTTGCTGCACTTATTTTAGGCCATCCCCGCAAAATCTATCTGCAATATGGGGAACACACCAAAGAAACTATTAAAGCTTAATATATCAGCAAATGTTTATGGGGAGCTAATAAACCAGATAATGCTCTCTTGAGTGAGCCTGTAAATGTTTTATAAATACATTAACTTTTTACGAAAAAAATAAAAAGCTCAACTCAGCTCAACCTTCTCTCTGGGTGAATATGAGGTTTTGTAATGTCACGTGTCACGGTCATAGAAAAAAAAACCCACTATGCACATACAATATAACATACAGTACAAAGCCCAACATAAAGATTGTATACCGGTATGTTACATGTACTATACCCAAATGGAAAAAAGGTGGATTTTCACAACATGCCCCAACATAATGCACATAGGGCCATATAGAATATTTGATCTGTGTCGTAATTGAAAAAAGTGGATTTTCACGAGACGCTAAAAGTGTCCACAGAGCTGCCTTGAGAGTGGTGTTATTGGGTGCATACATTATGTCTGGTGGCTTCTGTCCTCTGCAAAGGACACAGCATATGAAGATTTTGTCTGCTACATGTCGTGTTTATATAGCCTGAGTATCATCCTCCGTAGTGACCGCGCTAGCTCAAGTATTGAGCTAGCGCGGTCACTACGGAGGATGATACTCAGGCTAGTGTTTATATGTAAAAAATAGAAAAAAGTGGATTTTCACGAGACGCTAAAAATGTCTGTCTGCAGAGCTGCCTTGAGAGTGGTTTTGTTGAGTGCATTATGTCTGACGGCTTCTGTTCTGTGCTTGTGCTGTGCCATCTCAAGTGCATTGTTATGGATGCAGCACATTCCCTAATGAAAGCCATCAGTCCCCCTCTCTCTAACCGCGGCTGTGTGTGTGTGTGTTTGACTGCACACAACGGCAGCAGTGGCTTTTCCCCTTGAATCAGCAAACAAGGAGCTGTGAATGTTATTACACCTCCTCCAAAAACAGGAGGCTCTGAACCAGGAAAACCTGACAGAGGAGGGGACAAAGTGGTCAGTTATCCCGGGCCCAGGGAGAAAGGGGGGGGGGGCAGAATTGGGTCCCCATTACATTGTGTATATTGGGTTGGTGGGGGGCCCTGTTAGATGGCTTTGTCCCGAGCCCAGCCTAAGATGTCGGCAGCCTTGCTCTGCTCTCCCATTGGCAAAGAAACACTCAAGATGAGGGTTTCTTTTTTTTTCAAACCAAGAATTATGTTCACATAAAATACCCTTTCATTTAATGCTCTGCGTCTAGACGATATTTTTATGATCATTAATACAAAGTGGCTAATTGGGTTTTTATTGTCTAGCACCCCCTTCTGTTTTCTCTGTCTTTCTTTCTCTCTTTTGTTTTTTTTTTTTCTTTCCAAGTGTGTGTGTGTGTGTGTGTGTGTGTGTGTGTGTGTGTGTGTGTGTGTGTGTGTGTGTGTGTGTGTGTGTGTGTGTGTGTGTGTGTGTGTGTGTGTGTGTGTGTGTGTGTGTGTGCGAGAGAGAGAGAGAGAGGGAGAGAGAGAGAGGGAGAGGGAGAGAGAAACCAGAAGACTTTGGGGAAGCAGAGTGTGGTGTTGTTGTGCCTTGTGCACACGTCTTGCACGAGACAGAGACAGAGATGTAGACAGAAACAGAGACAGACAGTCGTGCGTGCACAGTATGTGTCTGCATGCGTGTGTGTGGTTGGGGGTGCCAGTCAGCCACCCACGTCTTTCTAATGTAATTGTGTAAGTCGGGGAGTGGAGAGGAGGGGGGGGGGAGAGAGATAAAGTCTGGAGCTGTGTTCTGTGTGCTGTTTGCTGTGGTGTGGCTGTGGCCTATCAGGATTAGAGATGATGTCTGGGAGTCTGTCTGTGATGGAGCATTAGTGGGGTTAAGAGTGGGTAGGTAGTCTGTCTGTGATTGGGCATTAGTGGTATTTCAGTGTGTGGGTAGTCAGTGTCTCATCTCTACACCACACCACTGCAGCCTTGGGCATGGTGGGAAGTATGCAGGGACAAACGGGTATGTTGTCCCGGGCCCATAGAGACAGGGGGGCCCAGAATTGGGTCCCCATTACATTGTCTGTATTGGGTATAGGGGGCCCTTTCAGATGATTTTGTCCTGGGCCCAGCAAAAGCTGTCAGCGGCCCTGGGCTGTATGCATACTGTATGAAGGAGGACCACTAATAGGCATGGCATTTTGTTGAAGGCAACCTTGGGACATGGAAAGGGCATGTAATACACTACAGTCAAGATGTTTTGTAAAGGTTTTGGTGACATGACAATTACATACCACACTGTTTTCTCAACCAACTTTGTAGCTACTCATGTAGCTTATGACTGTACAGCACAACGCAAATACTATAACACTTCGACAATATGGTGGGAAGCAGTGCAGAAGTACAGTAAGATGAAAACTTTCTGCCACACATGATCGAAAGACAGCTGTTAACAACGTTATGGAAATGGTACCTAACAGGGTTTTCACACCTGGTCCCCTTTAAGTGAACCAAACTCATTACCCTTTATGTGGACCAAAAACCGAACCGACAGCAAAAGGGCTCAGTTCTGTTTTTGTTCATATTGTGAATGTATTACAAAAAGAACTGGCTGATCTTTCTGGTCCAGGTAGGCTTTTATGATGTGTCACTCTTCTTTTTTATTACACCTGGTCCTCTAGAGCCCTCCTTAAGTGATAACACCTAGTCAAAAGTGTAACTTGTCAGAACTCATAAGCGAACCGAACTGAGACCACGTCAACTAAGGGGTCTGGGTACACTTTGTACCATTCACATACGCGACCTAATGCTGAGTCACTACTCTGAATTTGCTTAGGCGTCTGAAAGGGACCAGGTGTGAAAACACTGTAAGACTCTACAAACAAAATACTGTTACAGTTTTTCTTGATTGCTTTGACACAGTTGTCACTCCAAAAAGCACATTTTCATATCAGTTCACGCAACGGGCTAACCAGTTAAACCGATTCTCCAAACACAACATCTTTGTTTGCTAAAGGCTACTACGTTTCCAAAATATTTAACATATGTAATAAAAGCAAACTCTGTCTTCAGTCCAATACACACTGCATAGCAGTGTGTATGAACACTCCAGTCAGTCATTACACAATGGTCGTAAAAATCCAAAACACGGCTATCATGTTGACAGAATTTGCCGTTATTTAACACTGTTGTCAATTACATAACTTTCAAGCCAGTCAGTTCCACTGTTGTTTCTTTTACTTAGCCACTGACCCTGCTTGATCAGGATCTACTGACTGAGAGATGGCAGGCCCAGTAAATGCTTTGCATAAAGATTTGAGTTGTGTGTCTTTTCTTATGTAAAATTGTCAATAGGCTAGGTAGTGTAACAATAATGTCTTATTGCAAAGAATTGGATTGAGAATCAGAATGCTTTGATGTAGTTTTTATTTTGTTTTTGTTTGTTTGTTTGTGTTCATTTTTTTTCACTGTACTCAAAAATGTACTAATGGCTGATAACAGTATTACAGAAAATATGTGTAAAGTAAAATATGATGTTGCAGTACGAGAATTCACTTACAGTAAATTTGCAAAATAAGTCCATGCCAAGAACAAACAAGAAGACACTGTGTATAAAGACTGATTGCTAAATTAAGATTTTTGAGAAGGAGTGTCAAATAGGTGCTCTGGTGTGTTCACACAACTGACGGTAGTTTCTGAAAGTCAGGAGTAGATTTTTCTGTATGGTTATCAGAGCTTAAACAATGAAATGTGTACTACTTAAATGGCACATGCGTTAACTGTTTAGCAAAAACTGTGTTATATGAATGGGAAATATGTCAAGTCAACAAGAATGTGTTAACACATATGCACAACGTGTCTTTTGCTTTGCTGAAATAGTGATCATGACGACTTTGTGTGAGTCAGTTTAAAAAATCGTGTTAAAGCGATCAAGAAAAACTGTAATACCTCTATAAAACTTAATAATTATTTAATTTGGTACCTACTATTCATATGTGTCACTGTGCTCAAAGGATGCAACAAGACACAGAGCAGGAAGATGAAAACTTTCTGCCACTCATTCTAAAGAGTTGTAAACAAGTCTTGTAAACAAGCACTACTTAAAACACTGCAAACCTAGTTATAGTATAGTAACAGGCCAAATTATTTACATTTGTATTTAAATCCATTTATACTCTTCACTGCACTCATGGGATGCAAGAAAGCACTGACATCTGAACTTGGTATAGGGATTATGACATGACTTAGGAGTACAGTCAATAGATATACAGTATAAATTTAATTTATGTACATTTTTTAAAGCACTTGTTTAGTAATTTGTTGCAATTAGTTGATAGGAAAATGTAGCCTGCGTTAGTTCTGCCAGGAAGACTCAGGTCACCTGTGCATTTCGCAGAGCCAATCAGCGGCTGCCATTTCCTTTATAGCGACGTGTCTAACTCTCCTTTCTTGCTGGCCTAGGCATGGCCGGTCCGAAATCTCCTCCTCCATCCCCACCACCACCAGTTGGGTCCAGTCTTCCTGTCCTGGGGGTTAAAGGTCCAGTTCCTGCTGCACGGCTACGGCAGGCTCTACTGGATCCGCCAGCGCAAGACCCGGGCTGATGATTGGACCTACGCCAAATACTGTCTACTTATGCCAATTCCATTGTCAACTATGTTAACATGAACTCATTCAGTGCCAGCCATTTTCAAATTCAGACGGGGGGGTTGGCAGGCTTTTTTCAATGTTTGAGTGATTTTTCAAGAGTCATGAAAAATTGAGTTCTTTGGCCATGTGATGGCAACAATCATACCAGATCAATGTGTTAGGCCCCACCCCCCATTAAAAAAACGCAATTGACTTGCTATCAAGTCTTTGGCAATGTGCCATACATTCTGAAAAGACTCGTTTTCAAGTCTATGGCACTCAAAGAGCTACATCGTTAAATACGAATTCCTCTCTCTGCGTCTTAATGGCTGAAGTGAAGCTCACAATAGAAATGATTGGGAGGGAGAGATGGAGTATGGGGAATGACCCAGAGCGGATTTGAACCTGGGTCAAAGAAGGTGGAGCTAACAAGAAGCGACACTAACTTCTTGTTAGATCCACTTTCTTTGCCTGGGTCCCCACGGTAATGTGGCCGATGCCGATGGCATGCATGGTGTCTTAGCGAGCTATACCACAGCACCTCCCTATGCACTTGTGTGTGTGTGTTTATAGAGTCTCCATAGCAAGTGTCACTAATACTCATCCTCAATGTGCTCTTCAATTGCAAGGCATCATTTTGGAGTAGGCACTAGAACCAGAGGGAACCATGCAACTGTATACACGACTATATGAATGTGTGTGTGTGTGTGTGTGTGTGTGTGTGTGTGTGTGTGTGTGTGTGTGTGTGTGTGTGTGTGTGTGTGTGTGTGTGTGTGTGTGTGTGTGTGTGTGTGTGTGTGTGTGTGGGACTGTGTGTGTGTGTGTGTGTGTGTGTGTGTGTGTGTGTGTGTGTGTGTGTGGTGTGTGTGTGTGTGTGTGTCTGTCTGTCTGTCTGTCTGTCTGTCTGTCTGTCTGTCTGTCTGTCTGTCTGTCTGTCTGTGTGTGTGTGTGTGTGTGTGTGTGTGTGTGTGTGTGTGGGGACTGTGTGTGTGTGTGTGTGTGTGTGGGACTGTGTGTGTGTGTGTGTGTGTGTGGGAGTGTGTGTGTGTGTGTGTGTGTGTGTGTGGGTGTGTGTGTGTGATTGTGTGTGTGTGATTGTGTGTGTGTGTGTGTGTGTGGTGTGTGTGTGTTGTGTGTGTGGTGTGTGTGTGTGTGTGTGTGTGTGTGTGTGTGTGTGTGTGTGTGTGTGTGTGTGTGTGTGTGTGTGTGCACGCGCACGCGTGCAACTGCGTGTGCATGTGTGCATGTGTTGCTGCGGCGTGCGTGCATGAATGTGTGTGTGTTGACATACAGTACATGTGCAAAATAATGGGAAACTGAAAGCAGCTACACAGTACAGTACTTGGTGTCAGCTATAAATAGCGCCTCAGTGCTGGTGTGTGTTACATGACTTATTCTGTCGCCGGGTGATTGTCACCCTCTCCAAGAGCTTCAGTTTCCCCTTTCGCCTCTGGACCTCACATTTACACACCAATTACCCCACAGACGTCACCACACAGCCGCATCATCACACAGCTGTTATACTACTGGGTGTCCAAAAACTGTATAAAAAAACTGGGAAACAGCGGAGATAGATGTTCGGACAACATGAAAACAATGTTAAAACGTATCTGTCATAACCAACATTGTAACAAAAAAAAGGATTTGTTGACTGGTTGCAGTTGAACTGGTGTTTTACATTATCACAACAAAGTAAGTAAGGGTTAACGTTCGGCGAGAAGGTCGCTACCGTGGAATAGCAGCACGACAGAGAGAATCTTTAGACCCCGACGCGGAGCGGAAGGGTCTTGTTCTCTCTGAAGTGCTGCTATTCCACAAAGCGACCGACTCGCCGAAAGTTAACCCGCTTATTATATGGATATACTTAAATGATTCACACATGGCGGGGACATTTCTTTAGGCCTATTTAATGTTAAGATTGTTGCTGCGCAAAACAAAACAGTGCCGTTGTGGAACACCGCTAGGCAACAGCTAGGTAGCCAGGACAACAGGTGTTGTCTATCACAGCAGCTGATTAGAGTCTTGTTGAAAAGTCGCTTTAGCAGTGAAAAGTCTTGTTGCCATTGACAGCGGTCTGTTATAGACCAACCCGTCCGTTATCGAAAATTATTATATGGTTGTGACGTCATCTGTCGAATGCTCCATTCATTTCAACGGGGCTCCCCAACGTTCGGACGTCTGTTATTTTTCGATAACGGACGGGTTGGTCTATAACAGACCGCTGTCAATGGCAACAAGACTTTTCACTGCTAAAGCGACTTTTCAACAAGACTCTAATCAGCTGCTGTGATAGACAGCACCCGTTGTCCTGGCTACCGCTGTCAATGGCAACAAGACGTTCACTGCTAAAGCCACTGGCTTGTATACAAGTCAGTGGCTAAAGCGAATGTTTCATATCACTCCGCAGGGGGTCCGGTCTTTTGTCACTCTAAATCAGCTGCTGTGATAGACAACACCTGTTGTCCTGGCTAGCCTACCTAGCTGTTGCCTAGCGGTGTTCCACAACGGCACTGTTTTGTTTTGCGCAGCAACAATCTTAACATTAAATAGGTCTAAAGAAATGTCCCCGCATGTGTGAATCATTTAAGTATATCCATATAATAAGCGGGTTAACTTTCGGCGAGTCGGTCGCTTTGTGGAATAGCAGCACTTCAGAGAGAACAAGACCCCTCCGCTCCGCGTCGGGGTCTAAAGATTCTCTCTGTCGTGCTGCTATTCCACGGTAGCGACCTTCTCGCCGAACGTTAACCCTTACATAACAGACGTGCGAACGTTGGGGAGCCCCGTTGAAATGAATGGAGCATTCGACCGATGACGTCACACCATATAATAATAAGAGTTACCGCACATCCACTTGAAAAAATATGCGAAAGTATGTGAGAAAAGTATAGTCACTTGAAAAAGATGTAATGACCTGTGAGAAATAATCCTTCAAATACACCGGGTTGGGCATTTTCAATAACATGCTTACGTGTCGACGGTGACTCAATTTATCTCCGTTAAAGCAACAAGATGACTTCATTGAGTTAAGTTGAGCCAACACATATTTTTACAGTGAGAGAGAGGCCTATCTATTGATCGTTATCTCCATCTGTGCACATACAGACAGAATAACAATCAGGGGACAATCAGCGGCCATTTTCATAATTGCATTGTTACTTACGCACTTACAACGTATTTCGGCTTTTGATTTACGGTGTTCTGCAGAGTGCCCTTCCCTAAAACATTTCTTCTCAAAATACTTTTGTAAGGTTGGTATTAGTCACCCTTGAATATGTTTTGACAAACTTTAATTGTTTTTGTGTCTGTGTTTGGGTGTATGCACAGGCCATTGTGTAAAATGAAAAGGAGCACAAATAGGTACTTGCTGTAAACTGGCCTTACTAAGAGAAAACATTTCATATCATAACATTAGCATGCATACTGTTTTTTCTAGAAGTTCTCATTTTCTTTGGTTAGTACACCCAAGGTACATTTCGTATGCCCACGTACACACACACACACACACACACACACACACACACACACACACACACACACACACACACACACACACAGAAATGGACAGATAGTCGTTGCTCCTCATGTTTCCCGTATTCTTCCTCAACAAAAGAGACTCTTCTTTCCTCTCAGGGTTCCCTGGTTCCTCCACTGTATCACAGCCCTAGTAGTAGAAAGAATAGGTGTTGAATGATCGGGGGAAGGGGGACCCCAAGGGACAGTTATGGTAAATACCAAGGTTTCAACAACGGATATAGGGATTTTAAAAATGACAAAACAGGACCTTGATTTGAAAATGATGCATAATATTCTTTTAATATTATGAACTTCAGATTTCGTGTTGATTTAAGTAATCACAACACTAAATCAGAACACTGCACAACTATTAATGAGGGGAGTAGGTTGTTGTATAATATCCAACAGTACATAAGTATAACATGTAGTTTAATATTGAATAATGTTTATTTAGTATTCAAATGTCAAAACCTTCAACATTGATTCTCCTTGATTCTCCATGTTGCCACTTCAAGAGGCCAGATAACCACGTTTTCAACATTGTGTCACAGTGTTTGAAACATGGAAATTAGAGGTGTGTCGTTCATGAACGAGCCGGTTCTTTTGAACGGCTCCCTGAAGTGAACGATGGGAACCGGATCACAGCTGGGGGAGCCACTCGACCGTTATTTCGTTCATTTTTCATTCATTTTAAGCACGTGACCTCGACCAGAGTAATTCAATTTGGGAAAAAACACAATTGTTTGCCTCAAATATGGCTTTCAGGCAGACCAGAACGGAGCCGGTATCGGTGCTCGCACCAGTTACGTTCGGCACTTAAGTGTTTGTCTGCGAACCGCCAGTGTTCATACCGGGCTCTGAACTTTTTCCGCACGTGACTGTGTTACCCGGATGAACCTGCTGACGACCACGCTGTCGTCACGGTTCGCAGAGAAAAACCTGGTATTTTGCGGTTCGCATTGCGAACCAATTTTCCGGTTCGCAAACGCAAATATCTGTAGCGTGAACACGACGGTCGGTTCGCGATTAGTTGCGGGAACGGGCTCCAGCACGGTTCTCAGTCGGCCTGAATGCGCTAAAAGAGAGGCAAAAACGGTCTTTAGAAGCAGGAGAATAATCAGTTGTTGTTTGGACATTACCTTGAGGAGGAGTCAAAATATTACATTCACTGAATAAATAATTTAAAAAAGAGCCAAAAGAGCCAGATTTTTTAACGGCTCTTTGAAAGGAATGAGCCACTAAGATCCGGATCCCGAAAAAGAGCCATAAATCCCATCTCTAATGGAAATCCGTGAAAGATGTTTCTGAATGGCTGAAATTAGGGCACTTTCCATAATCAAAAGAGAATTTTACTGTGTACAGAAGACTTTGGAAAAGACTAACAGAGCATCATTAGCTGATATCTTTAGCTCATTCCATCCAAGCACATTGGCCTCTTTTTTCCTGTGAAATGAAGTCCAAGTTAAGTCTGTTTAATTGAACATGTCCATTTAAATATGTCAATTTGTTACCAAAAAGAGAGTCCTGCTTTTTAGTCAGTGCCAGCTCAATGCTTTGTTGCACATTTGATTGCAGCTCTCTCCCACACATTCCCTCCCATAATCTCCTAGTTTCATGTGTGTATTCATCAGACACGCATATCCATGCCGAGATGCCAGATGCATCTTCTTCAGAGGAACTTCAAGTTGGCTACACGGAATTACTGTGCTGTTGATAAGATCTGTGTGTGTGTGTCTCTCTCTCTCTCTCTCTCTCTCTCTCTCTCTCTCTCTCTCTCTCTCTCTCTCTCTCTCTTCTTTTTCCTGCTCTGGCTCTCTTTCTCCTGTCTACCACTCTCTGCTACCTACACACATGCACACATGCACACACGCACACGCACACGCACACACAGAATGCATCAGATCCAACATAAGAGAAATGTATGGGCCAGATATCAAAGCTTCTTGGCTAAGGTGTAGCTTTATAATGAGTCTAATCAAGCCACTGTGTTTATTTTCGCACGCACTCCCCCACTGATTGAAGAGTACTATTTTCCTGGAACCTTCTGTAGTTCCATGATTTTAATGGTACGATGTATCGCCTCTTTTTTGCTTGATTTTTTTTTACACAACTTTAAAGGAACAGTCCACCATTTTTAAAAAAAATATGCTCGTTTTACACCTTCCTTGACTGGACCCATTCGGTGTAGTGATGTAAGCTAAGAAGTAACATCATCAGAATCAGATAACGGGTGGAAGAACAGGAGAAAGATAAAACTCTATTATTCCATTCGAGGGGAGGTGTAAAAATGAGCATATTTCCAAAAAATGGTAGACTGTTCCTTTAAAACGGATTCTTTAGGGAGTCAAACTTAGATGCTACTTATGTACTTACTATCCCCAAGGCCCTTTTAGGCCCATGTATAACCACGATCCCCCACCATCGCATCGCATGCACCCCCTAAGGTCTTCGTATTTTGTTTATGGTGTGTAAATTTAGCTTAAATCAAGATGTGCCGCTTTGGTTGAAAACCGCTCCTGTCTAAAAAAGACCTGGGCTTAATTAGTGGGCTTCTGGAAACCAGATACCCTGTATTTATTTGCCCAAACATTGCAATTCTACTTGGACAGATGAAGCAGACCTTGGGTCGGATAATTTCTCCTGAAGTGTTTAATTATGTTTTGAAATTTTATTTTTTTTTGTTTTTTACTTTCTTGTTTTTTTTTTCAGAGGCTTGGAGCAGCGATTCTGCGGGAACGTTTCCCAGGCTAGACAGATTCAGAGTGAATCCTTTTACAGTGAGTAAGAAAAACAGTCTATTCAAAACGGAGTGTCCTCATTCTCAAATTTTGATTTTTTTCTTCTTTGTCAGCTGAAGAACCGAACATACGTTCACAGATCACACGCACACAGCCCACACACGGACACAGGGAGAGCGAGCGAGAGAGAGAGAGAGAGAGAGAGAGAGAGAGAGAGAGAGAGAGAGAGAGAGAGAGAGAGAGAGAGAGAGAGAGAGAGAGAGAGAGAGAGAGAGAGAGAGAGAGAGAGAGAGAGAGAGAGAGAGAGAGAGAGATTCACACACAGACACACACACACACAAACATGGTAGGCCTACTAAAAACGATAGCCATTTTGCAGGGCTTGAATACTAATGACACTACAATAGGGTGGACTGGCTAATCCTGCCCCGGGGCCAGAGACGGTTGGGGTCATCTCTCCGGAGCCTCAATAGAGGTGTCTCACAAAGGCAGGACATAGCCAGGGCCTCTCACAGCTTCAGCCGGGCCCGGGACGAAGTCATCTAGAAGCCCCTCCTCACAAAATACATACGATTCAATGGGGACCAAATTCTGGGCGTTTTGTGGAAAAAGGTTCTCACACTCCTAGAACCTAAGAAGAAAAAAATCCAAAGGAGTGTGCGAACCTTTTTCCACATAACGTTATTTTTTTTGTTCAGCACCAGGGATTGTGCCCAAGCAACTACAGTGACCAAATTCTGGGCCCCTCACCCTGCTCCCTGGGCCTGGGGACAACCGGCCCCTTTGTCCCCCGCCCTGTCGCTTTCCCTGCACACGACAGAAAGTAACCCAAGCTTCCGACTTACGTCGCCAGATAGCGTGCCGAGCCGAGTGCGAGAGGCCTAGATTGCGCTCCCAATTTTCCCGTGGCGCTCAGAGAAAGGAACCCGTTTCCCCTTTACAGGTGTCTGATGTCAGCTGGGCCAATGAGGAGTCCAGTTACTCTTCGTGCTATGTGTTGTCCCATACAGGGAAGTTTAGAACAGGAGAGAGAGAGAGACAGACAGACAGACAGACAGTGAGACAGAGAGAGAGAGGGATGAGTTGAGTTGAGTTGTGGGAAGAGATCTTGTTTAGGTGCCAGGTGGGTGATTGGTGCGTGAATTGTTATCCAGTTGCTTCATGGTCCATGTAATACTGTTTGTTCATGCATGTTTATTCATTTTTCAGTAACAGTTAGGTTACAGTAGAGTCCTTTTTAATAAATCAAAATTCTAATTTCTGTAAGTCCACCTTTGCTTTACAGACAGAAAACCAATAAAACCTTTTTTCAAGGAAGATAAAATCACCCTGAAAACATTCTTTGTGTGTCATGTGATAATTAATTGGGTGAAGTTGAAAAATGTCAAGATTGATGGCTGGGAAAGTGTAATAGAAGGCGTGTGGAGTGTTTATGATCAGGCAAGATTAACTTTGACATCACACACACACACACACACACACACACACACACACACACACACACACACACACACACACACACACACACACACACACACACACACACACACGCACACAGGTCATGATTCTGGGCGTTCTCCACTCTACTCAGTGATGAGTATCGTGTCTGAGCATACAGAAGACATGATCAAGGGAGAACGCGTGACTCAGTCCATACCATGTGGCCGCATGCATTAGCATGTCCGTAACTGCCATTGAGGACACAGAGGTCATGTCCTCTGTTTTTTTTTTTACAGTAATGTCAAATATATCTGTTGATGAAAACAGATATATGATCAACAATGATAAATTCAGTCTATATACGCCACCCCCATTTATCCTCAAGGCAGTGATTTATGAAAACAAACTTAAGAGTTTGACTGAAGCGTTTGAAGCATTCTTAATTTACAGTATGCATACAGCAAGCAGTATTTGACCTCGGTATTTGAACATGTCTGGTTATGGCCCTGTGCATTAGGTCAGGGGTTCTCAAACTTTTTTTTCTCAGTCAGGGACCCCTAACAGAGCAGAGGATGTTGCAAGGAACCCTTGATAATCACCCCACAAACGTCAGAGAAATGTCCGAATTCCACCTTTAAACCCACTCTACTAACGTCTATTGCAATACCAAACTTTTCCATGGAGCCCCTATCAAAGTGCCACGGACGCCCACACCCCACATTCAGAGCCACTGTGGTAGATCTAAACCTGGAAACGGACAGTTTGAAAGACGGTCAGTAGTGTGTAAAACCTCGCAAAAAGAGAAAGGTTTGTTTTTATTTCTTATACGTTTTATGGGAATGTTTACAAATGGGAGCCTGGGAGCTATTGTAGGATGGTGGGTTTCAGTTGGTTAGGGGGGTTTGAGTGAGGTGGCGGAGGGGGGTTGGAGGTAAAAGTAAAAAACCCAACCCCTCACTAGAGAGTGTACGTGCGGGGCAAGAAGGATGCGTGCTGAAAGATCAGAGAGCGAGTTCAATCATAAGAGGCACTTATGGTCTCTTTATACGACTGCTAATAGCATGTTTAGTTCGATATTTTTAGGAGCGAGAGCACACACAGGGCCCTGGCCTGAGAGATTGGGAATGGGAGAGAGAAGCCTATGTGCAATGACACAGTACAGTACGATGGTTGTGATGTGTGTGTGTGTGTGTGTGATGTGTGTTGTTGTGTCTGTTGGTTTTCCCAGACAAATGAAAGAGGGAGAAATGACAATGACAATGAGTTCTCATTCTATGAAGGATATGCATCACATCACACAAAACACTCGCAGTCAGAAATGTCATTCAGAGGCAGAGGTGCTTACGTGTCTTCCACGACTTGCCTGGTCACTAACATGATAGATATGGGATGTGTATGTGGTCAGTTGGAATACAGGCATAATGATGAGACTGTCTTGTGAGTGACTGTTCAAGATAGACAATGAAAAAAAACATACTGCGTATGTTTGTTTTTTCTAGGGTTTTTTTTGCTTTTCAGGATCTTTCTCTTTGATGTGGATGAACTGTGCCAAACCAACAGCATGCTTCTCTCCGCGCTTGTCAATATATTTAGTTTTCCCAGCGTGATCCTCTGAACATGTCGGCAGTGATGTAATCTCTCGGTTTATGTGTTGGCTGATCCTGTGAAATGAAGGAAAAAAAAACGCATCAGCATGTAACCCCGGAGCTAGAGCTAGAGGACCCCCGTTTGCCAGCTCCGGGGCTCTTCCCAAATCACGTCTCTGTTTACGGCATGAAACAGCTAAGTGGAGTAAACATTGCATCCATCAGAGACACATTTTCCGTGTTTTGCAATAACACAAGCGTCATAAAACAGTACAGTTTTTAACTGGACTTGCAAAAGGGCAACAGTGTATAGGCCTTCACTTTATTACTGCCCCTGTTCGATTAGTGTAACAAAGGATGCAATACCATGTACTGTAACATTACTTTCACTCTACACAGGGTTAAGGTTAGGATCAGGTATGCATGCACATTGTAACCGGGCGAATAGACCAGCCGCGACGAGATTTAAGCGACAGAGAATCGCTTCTGTGCACCAAGAGTGATACGAGCGATTGAAGCGACTAGATTATGTCCGTTAAAAGCAGAATGCAAGCATTCCAACATTCCCATTGGCTGTGGCGGCTGTCGCTGAACCGTGTCATAGCTTATTTGCATAATATTCTCAGGAGTTCAACTTCAAACTGTCGCTCTCGTCGCGCGAATCACCTTTAGTCGTAGAATCTCTTTTGTCGTGCGACTCAATACAAAGTCAATTACTTCCGTCGCTCGCCTCGCTCAGGTCGCGGCCGGTGTATTTGTGCGGTAAGTAGGCCTACCTACATCATAGTATTACATGTTGATACATGTAATTATTACACTAAAAAGTAAAGTAAAGTGTTACAACACAGTACCTAACCCCTAAGCTACAATGCAAGTACATATTCTCATCTTTTAGATACATAGGCCAACTTACTTGCTATGTACCTCATTATTGTAACAAGGATGTGAATACTGTATAAAGTATAATCCAGTCAGTCAGTGCATTGCCCTCCAGTCACCCTCCTGTAATGTTGTGTTTTCTGCTCTCAAAGTCTAATCCAAACTCTACTATCATGAAAAGGAAAGGTGTACAGGACTGAAATAATTCAAAATGTGAATCACTTTCATGTGAAATCTGTTTGGGATAGACTGTAGTGCGCCTGGCCTTGCACAATGGTGAAATGATATGCCTTGAAATGATACGATGAAAAGCCTTTACAAAAGGTTCAACCCAAAGGTAATATTTACCAAGCCAAGCTAAATAGTGAGATGTGTTGTAAAACAAAGTAGGCTATCTCAGACTGTCTTGCAGCTACAGCAATAACAGATGAAAAATTTGGGTCCAGAAAGCGAAAGCACTCCTGACACATACTGTATGTGCTCTAAGCCAGTGGTGTAGTCTACTTTTTTATGGTGGGTATACTGTACACTTGAGCATTTTTTGAAGTGGGTATACTGTATATATTTGTGCTATTCAAAACAATGGATTAATCAATTTTAAGTGGGTATACTGAAATCCCTGAAATTAAGAAGTGGGTATACTCCGTATATAGAATACTCCGTATTCTACGTAGACTACACCACTGCTCTAAGCCAGTGGTTCTCAAAGTTGTCATTGTTTCAGTGCAGTGCATACAATTGCTACAACAGAAGGTCCACATTTTTTTTTTTAAAAACCCAACCTGTTCCTACATACTATATGTCCCACAGTTGCATTAAAATGGCCATTTAAACGGCTGTGCTGTAATCTGTGGTGCAATTACAAGTGGGCCTTGGAAAATGTTCTGCTCCACTGAACCAGCTGATGCAAACGTCTGTGAGGATTCTTATTCATCCAAGCCATACTTCTCAAAAAAGCTGCTGTGAGGAACTGGCCTTCTTTTTTGACCTTGTCATCCTTTCACCTTACACGTGTCAGTGCTGACCTATCTGGTCTTAAAACACCCTCATACTCAGTTTTGGACTTACGTTTTTTAATTAGGACAAATAAAGTTATGTTGGCTACATATATAAAAGCACATAATGTCCAAGTTTTGATTAACAAGTGCATGAACAAATGCACGAACCCCAACTGCTGACATTTGGTTGCAATGTAGGCCCCTACTGTATGCAATGTGCCTGAGCGAGTGTTACAAATATGCTTGAGTTGACATCATGATTAACAACAAGCCTCCCCTAATTCGAATAAGCATAATGCTTAAGTCCTCAGCCAGGTAGAGAAACACAGTAGCGATGTCACCTGTGCTACACCTATAAGAGCACAGACTGAATGAATTCAGTAGAGGGCAAGACTTTTACTTTCTCGATCCGGTTCGTCTGCCACAAACGTGAATGAAACGTTGCCATCATCTTTCAACTCGTCATCATGGCCTACTAGCCTACTGGTATTGGGGAAAGCCCTGGTGTGTTCTCTCACTCCCACGCTCATTGTTGTATAATTACACCTTGAAAGTCGGCATACAAGTACACAATCTACGCAGGACTTACTCACCGCTCACGTTCTTCTTCTTTGTGCCCGCACTGTAGCAGGACTCAACTATACCGCCTCAGGGCCTGTTCACATGCATGCCGGGCGTTCAGGTAGAATGGATTCTAGGTGGCCCACATTGCAGTGACGGCACACACACAGCATGACGTAAAAGACAACACGAGATTCATTCATTCGCATGCAAGTGCATTTATGTTAATTTTGTCTTAAGACAAAACACTAAAGTTAGAACACTTAACATGACTGTGCGTACAATTGTATGAGTATATACAGAATGACGTGTGCGTGTGCGTGCTTGTGTGTGTGTGTGTGTGTGTGTGTGTGTGTGTGTGTGTGTGTGTGTGTGTGTGTGTGTGTGTGTGTGTGTGTGTGTGTGTGTGTGTGTGTGTGTGTGTGTGTGTGTGTGTGTGTGTGTGTGTGTGTGCGTGTGTGTGTGTGTGTCAGGGCTTGACACTGGCACCTGCCAACTAGTCAAATGCTGGTAAAACTTGGCTGTGGCTAGTAATATGTTCAGTGTCACTAGCCAATTTGGCTGGCAGCTTATGACATACGCATCATAGTAGCCTATATTCTGTTTGCCCCTTGTGTATCATCTTTTTTGTATTTCACTTGAAGAAAAAGCTCAGTAAGTCAGTTTCTATTTGCTTGATATACTTCCATGTAGAAAGCCGTACACTCATCTTGCTTTAGCACCTTATCTTCTGAGGTTAGATGTACAATATCATGATAAAGAAAAAAAACAATATAACAATATAACATCTGTGGCTAGTGGAATACCTAAATGGCTAGTGACTCGGGAAAACCACTAGCCACAGTGGCCGGTGGGTGAAAAAGTTAATGTCAAGCCCTGGTGTGTGTGTACTGCGCCAATCTACCTTCATGAGGCCACTGCTATTGGAGCCAACAAGCAGGGGCCCAAATCTCAGACCACACATGTTTTGACCCATTTTGCTGGGGTAAAGGTAAAAGTGTAAACATTTCCTCACTGACAGGTTAAGGTGAGGAATTGTATTGGTTTAGGTGCAGTTTAGCATTCTTTAGCTATTGTTAAGGTTCATATGAATGGAAGTCAATGGGAGGGCCCCACAAAGATATTAAGGTGGGGCTGTGTGTGTGTGTGTGTGTGTGTGTGTGTGTGTGTGTGTGTGTGTGTGTGTGTGTGTGTGTGTGTGTGTGTGTGTGTGTGTGTGTGTGTGTGTGTGTGTGTGTGTGTGTGTGTGTGAGTGTGTGTGTGTGTGTGTGTGTGTGTGTGTGTGTGTGTGTGTGTGTGTGTGTGTGTGTGTGTGTGTGTGTGTTTGTGTGTGTGTGTGTGAGTGTGTGTGTGTGTGTGTGTGTGTGTGTGTGTGTGTGTGTGTGTGTGTATGTGTGTATGTGTGTGTGTGGCAAGGGAGTTACAAAGATCCATGATTACAGACAGCGTCCAATCAGATGGCTGGCATTTAGGCATAATGGATTCGGCTGGCAGAGATAAGTCAGACATGACAGCAAAACATCCGATTCGCTCTGACTGTCTAGCAACAGGTGAAGGAACAGGTGCTGCTTAAGCCTGTTGTCAACAGCATGGCTCTATTGGCATATAACACACAGCCCTTACAGTATGCAATATTCTGTACCAAACATTATGTAGGCCTATATTTTACATAGGCTACCAAATGCAAGCCCTAACAAAACGGTACAGTACAAGTATAAGGTATACTTTGTCAGACGGTACCCAATTACTTCAAAAGGGACAGGAAAATAAAATGTAGGCCTAACCGAAAAGTAATTTAGACCACCTGCCATTGTCAGTGATCACAAAGCCATTACACTTGAAGGGAGTTCATATCTGTAGCCAATATTAATCATTTGTATAAGTGTTCTTAATTGTTCATAGTACTGTATGTATATGGCCCACTGGGTTCCTTGCTTCTGTAGGCCTACTTCATAATCTTATGCACTTTAGAGTCAAGGAAATGTAGGCATTTGGTGTTCTACAATTCCTTGCATAGCACGAATTGCATTGCAAACTAGGACAGGAATATAGCGCCCTGATGTAATGATGTGCGTTGATCATCTGAGATTAGAGACAGAAAAAAATGTGATGCAGGGTGAACTGAGTCATACGGGCTACTTATGCAGGTTTCTGTAACACTTTACTTTACAGTACAGTAATTACTGTGTACTTTCTGCATAACAACAGGGTAACAGAGAGAAGTTACATGGTATCTAATGGGTAAAAAAGGGTAATTACAAAGTAAATACCATGTGATACACATATCTCAAGAATTACTATGAAACTACTGCATATTTTCTAGCCATCTAATCATCTAACTTCTCTCTGTTACCCTGTTGTTACCCAGAAAGTACACTGTAATTGCGTATGGTAACTGTACCGTAAAGTAAAGCGTTACCCAGGTTTCTGTTTGAGGTTACTGAAAGAAAGGAAAGTAAGAAGGAACAAATTAATATGGGGGACGGCATGGCTTAGCTGGCTAAGTAAGGTGACATACCATACATGGGTTCGCGGTGTTTGTAAACACGATGTTGTGAGGAGGGTCAAGACACTGGCAGCCAACCACGTGAGTTATTTTTTTGACCAACAGCGGTTTCCAACAATCAGAGAGTTGTGCGCAGCTAGGTTCGCGCAACCAGAAGAAAACAAAAATTTAGAACACATGTATATACCCGAGGACCCAAGTTCAAATGTAGTTCAGGTTGTGTCCCTTCCCCATCTCACTCCCACTTGTTTCCTGTCACACTCGCTACTGTCCTGTCCAAAATAAAGGTATAAAACCTGCCCAAAGATATATATTTTTTTAAAATACAATGAAAGAATACACGGCAGTGTATGCTGTGACTCTCGACTATTCTAGATGGCGGGGCAGCTCTTGAAAGAATGGCTTCCAGATGGCTCATAACCATAACTTAATTGCATCCTGCGAGTCTAAATTTACCCAGGGTACAAACTACGCAAACCCACCACTTACTCACTCCTGATAAAAGATGGGATACGCTTCTCCATTGTATAACTGTCATGCATATGTAGTTTCACTTGTGAAAATAGGATCTTTTAATAGGCCTTTATACTATTTCAACAACAAAAAACATTTACCAAGTCTTGTCAGTCACTTTGTCTTTTTTCAAATCTAATTCCAACAAGCTTTCCAACAAAAAAAATCTAGTCACCTGTGAACTCTCCCAAGATTCCTGGTGCAATAGAGTTAAATTAGGTGGAAAAGTGGGAACTAGCTACCCACTCCCAGGGGTGCTGGCAGGAGCGGGGCCTCCTGCAATAAAATAGGTCTGGGCAACCCACATTTATTGCACCTAAAATGCTCAGAGAATTCCTTCTTGATGAAACATTGTATCTTATCAGCAGTTTTAACCATTTAGGTGCACCGTGGTACGTCAATTTCTCTGTGTGTGTAAGAAAATAAAATTAGGCAACCCACCCCTACAACTAGTGAAGGTGGCATCCTTTCCTTTGTCTATTTGAGCATGTCCCTCAATGCATAATTCTAAACGGGTTAGGCAGAAAACAGGAAAAAGAGCCGCACACAAGGATGGCAATCAGGAAAAACCGTATTGGGGAAAAAAGTAAAAGCTAAAGTAAAAAGTCGGATACAAACCTTTTGTTTTCCAGCCTATCATCAGTGTTCCAAGTTTGAAATAAGTCATCAGTACCAAAGGCCTATACAATACAGAATGCAGACTGTTGTATCCAAAAACCCACTCCTGCAATATATAATAGTGATTATGGGCCCCTGAATTGCCCTCATCAATTGTATTTCCCACTCACAGCAAATTTAGAATAACGAGATAGAGTTAAAGGAGAATTCAAGCCAATATCAACATGCTGTTGCTCACGCTGAGCTGGACTTGTCATTTTTTTTGTTCAGCCCTTTTCGAGATCCTATTGCCTGCTGAATGGCGGTGGTTTGTTTGCCCCCAGTTAGCTGGCTAAGCTTGTAGTGTGAGCAAAACAGCGGCATGTTGAAATTGGCCTGATATCTCCTTTAAGCCCTGCACAGCTCCAACGTGGACACATTATAGCTATACATCACATGCATATTCCTTTATCCTCCTCTCCATCTCTCCATCTCTCCATCTCGCTGTGACTTCCACATGTGTTCCTTTCACTCAGCGGGCCTAACTGCTGGAAGTGTTACTGCTGTCATCCTTTTATAACAGGATTTATGTGAGCCACCAGGGCATGCAATACATGTCACCCAGAGATTTTAAGGGGCAAGATTTGTAACGTGGACCGCTATAAACAGCTGCTGAATGTACCACAGATTGCCATGGAGACCAATGTATTGTGGAGAATGTTCTTCACTGACGCTTGGACTAAACGTCGTCCAAATCGTGTGTATATGTTTAGCGGTTTTGCAAAGTAATTTTGAATGCCATGTTATGTTAAACACATGGTATTAGGGCATTTTTATTATATGGTCAAATACCGAACACTTGCAATTGCAGGGCAGGAACATCCAAGATTATGAATCAATGACCTATAACACCATACAAAAGAATCAACAGGAAAACACAATATTTGTAGTAAACGTCAGAGACAAACATTTTTTGTCTGAATAGGCATTAACCCCTTAGTGCAGAGCCTATGTCATAACCTTACTGTCATCAGAACTGTAATGGCTATGCCTTAATCTGTTACTTAAGGCTCTCAGTGGCAGCAATCTTATGTAGTTGAGTATTTTCAGCAAATAGTTCATAGGGCCTCCGGTGACCCCACCTGCAGTAAGAGGCTATTAACTAACATGACTCAAGGATGGTCAAGTGGTTGTTTTCTTTCAAATAAAATAAAAAGTCTGGGGGCACTGAGTAAGTCTTATTTATCTGTAGGCCTATCTGACTGAAATGAACTCAGTTATGGAATAATTTAGCTTCTTTGGAAAAGGTAATCCAACAAGGCAATTAGGCTACCAACCCTCAAGTCATCCACAGAGTAATATCTTGTGCTGATGGTAAGTTATTGTTGCCGTGTTCTTGGAATTCGAAATGTGATTAGATTCTCTCTCCATAACCAAACTAACATTACCAAACACATCTCCTATGGACCATTTGCCCAATAGAGAACAGCCCAACAAGGGGGCTTAACTAGACACAATCAAAGCCTTTTTCTCTCTTACTCCTGTAACACATTTCAATTTCCATATAGGCCTACATTTCCATCCAGCAGATTTACATATGCTCTTTGTCTTTTCTTACTTTCTGTGAACTAGCTTCATCCAATACTGGAATCCCAAACACCTTCTCTACACAAGACTGAGTGGAGAGTTGTCTCCTTGTTATCTGCTGTAAAATGTCAGCAATGAAAATGCCTCCTCGTGCCTGTTAAGTTAACATAGCCTCCCCAATACTAAATCATCTCAAAGGCGGAAAGGCCGTAGATTCCTATCAACAGGATGTATGTATGTATGTTGGTTTAGGACAGGACAGTTTTTTTTTCAGAAGAAGAGAAAGACAGGGAGTTGGGATAGGAACAGAGGAGATGGAGGAATGTTGTGGTGGGGAGAGAGAGAGAGAGAGAGAGAGAGAGAGAGAGAGAGAGAGAGAGAGAGAGAGAGAGAGAGAGAGAGAGAGAGAGAGAGATGGGAGAAAGGACACTGAGAAGATTGTGAAGATCCCATCAGGGGTGATGAAAAGAGAAGAAATGGAGGAACAGAGACGGGGGGAGAGAACGAGAGAAAGGGAGAGTAAGAAGAAAAGGTCTCAAAGAGAACAGCTAGGAAGAGAGAAGATGGAGGGACAGAAGGTCAGGGAACGAGAAAGAGGGAGAAAAGAGAAAAGTGAGGGAGGAAGAGAAAGAGAGAACGAAAGAGAGAAGGGAGAGTAAAATGAGAGGAGGGTTCCAAAAGGACAGAGAGGAGGGAGGGAAAGAGAGAATGATTGAAGGAGAGAGGAAGAGCAAGAAGAAAAAAGCTCTGAGAGAAGGAGAGAGGTGGGATAGGAGAGAGAGAGAGAAGATGGAGAGATGGAGGAGCAGAGAGAGCAAGAGGAGGGAGAGAACGAGAAAACGAGAGAAAAGGGGAGAGTAAGAAGAGAAGAGAAGAGAAGAGAAGAGAAGAGAAGAGAAGAGAAGAGAAGAGAAGAGAAGGGAAGGGAAGGGAAGGGAAGAGAAGAGAAGAGAAGAGAAGAGAAGAGAAGAGAAGAGAAGGGAAGAGAAGAGAAGAGAAGAGAAGAGAAGAGAAGAGAAGAGAAGAGAAGAGAAGAGAAGAGAAGAGAAGGGAAGAGAAGAGAAGAGAAGAGAAGAGAAGAGAAGAGGGCTCCAAAGGGACATCTGCTTCCACAGGAGGTGAGCTGCTCCTCTCCTCCCACAGCAGATGGGAACAGTGTTGCCAGATTGGGCTGTTTCCCGCCCAATTGGGCTGCTTACCTGTAGGATGGCCGTGTGCGGATAAAAAAGGCATTTAGCGGAAAAACCCGCCCAATTTTTGCCATAGAAATCAATAGATTTGGGCGGGATTTTGTGCTTCTAGGCGGGCTTTGAGCATTTTCTGGGGCTGGAAATCATCAGCCTCATCTGGCAACCCTGGATGGGAGACTGGAAACACTGCTCAGGAGGAGGCACTGCATCCCGGGCTAAAAACAGGAGAGCGGGGAGGAAGGAAGGATGCACAGCACACGGCACAAGGAGAGGCGGAGGAGAAACGAGGGATGAAGGAAGAAAGGTGGAGGAATCGAAGGAGGAAAGGTGACCAAAATAAGAAAAGACCGGAGGAGGAGGACGACAAGGAGGGAGGAGTGGACATGGGGTCCCGTGCAAGGAGTGTGTGTGTGTGTGTGTGTGTGTGTGTGTGTGTGTGTGTGTGTGTGTGTGTGTGTGTGTGTGTGTGTGTGTGTGTGTGTGTGTGTGTGTGTGTGGCCCTGTGATCATTAATGACGTGACGATATTAATAGAGTCCTCAAAGGGGACCATGCCAATGCTGAGGCCAAAGAGTCATTCGCATCAGTCACCGGAATCTCTTAACCTTCAAGAGAAAAGATCAGCATTTTGCATTTTCTTTAATGATGACACACATCAATTACTTGGTGAAATAATAAATACATGATCTAAGAGTGTAATATCAGATTTTTTTTGTTTCTTTTCATGGATTCTTTGTCTTTTTTATGTAGTAATTGGCTTGAAGGGTACTTCTTGCATGGTATTCTTGTAGCAAAATATGAAAATTGACAGATTGCTCCAAGAAAAAAAAAAAAAGATGTGAAAGGCAGAACAATGGGAAACGTGAGGGGCATGGAGATGCGCATTTGTTCGTTCTTCACACATAGCCTACTGCTTGGTGGGATCTGGCAGCTTAGCAGACACGTGCACGAGTGCGTGCTGCATGACATTTCGTATGAAGCCCCACGCGTCGGCATGGCGTTGCTCGGTGGCCATTTCCATGAGCAGTGCCACTGCCGTGGGTGTGGTGGGATTTCCTCTCCCTGGCCGCCGGCTCCCTCTCATGTTTGGCCCTGCGTGCGATTAGAGAGAGAGAAAGTTAGCTCTCAAAAATGCCATGAATGACGGAAGCAATGTAGCCACAAGTGTCCAAGTTGCCTAATACTGCATAAAATCCAGTAATATTCCTCTTTCTGACATGCTAACCGTTTAGAAAGTCAGCTCAAAAATGCCATGAATGACGGAAGCAATGTAGCCACAAAGTGTCCAAGTTGCCTAATATTGCATAAAATCCAGTAATATTCCTCTTTCTGATATGTTAACCATTTAACACTTCCTGGGCAGAGGTCTGCACTGTCTGAGTGCTTTTCTTGTTATCGCTCTCTCTTTTTTTTTTTTTTTAGAAATGTAGGCATTCAGGAAGATGGCTCACTGCTTCATAATTTACAATTTCCATCAACAACTGCATCAACATGCATCCATAAAGTCTATACTTTATGATAGAATACCATATGTGAAAGAAAGAAACAGTGGTTGTCAAAGCATTTGTGTAGCCTCTTACTTCAGATGGTGTCGCCGGCGGGCCTATTCACTATTTGCTGAAAATACTCAACTACATCATAACAACATTGCTATGACAGTATCGACAGTCTTAAGTAACAGATTACGATATAGAATATCTTCGATATAGCCATTACACTTTTGGTGAGAGTAAGGTTATAACATCGCCTCTTCGCTTAAAAACCATTTGATTGTATACATACATATAATGGGCCTACTGCAAATCCCATTATGATTTGAGACTTTGAAGACCTATTTTTTATTGTCCAGAACCTTCCACACAAGTTAATGTTTCAAAAGAGGTTTCTCTCTCCAGTGAACTCCAGATGACTCATAACACACACTGTTCCACCAGTGACATTGTGATACTCAAAACACTTTACTACCATAGTACTACACTGCTACAACATTACACAGAGTCAGAGTAGGCCTACAAATTGGTAATTGCCCTTCTGGTAACATCAAATTTATATTGGGGGGATATCCAGTACATTAATGCACTTTTGCTGAAATCTTTTGATGGCAACAACAGACTGCGTCTATTACGCGAAACCAAGCTATGGTCAGTGTTGATAGATTCGGACAATGGGCTGGGTCTCCAGGAAAATGCTTCCATCTATTTGTCTAAGTCTGGGGACTGTGGAGAGACCCTCCATTTGACCTGAGGATGGCATATCCCTTTAATAGATTTTAACAGGAGTTAACTATACAAATCCTTTATGTAACTCATTCATAGATTCACAGGTGCATTGGACTAGCACACTGTAGTGCAGCTTTATATAATGAACATGTTGAAAATATGTATGTAAATATAGAATGAAAAGGTAAGCCAAATCATTTCCGTAGACCCGTAGCAACCCCCCTTGTGAAAAGGTCGCCCCCTCCCTCGCCCACGCTTGTTTTCTGGAGGATACCCACCTGTCCGCTACCTGGCCCTCCTCCACGTTACCCAGGGGGAGGAGGGCTAAAAACAGACCTTTAAAACACACATGGAGAGAAATGTGAAGGAGGTTTCTGAGTTCATATAGCATTTTAGAGAACTTTGTTATTTTTTTCTGAAAATTTAAAAAAGGCACAATGTATCATGAAAACTTAAATAACAAAAAAGCTGATCTTTCAGATGATTTATTTATGGTTCAGGTCTCAGAGGATAAATCCACTTATACAAACATTTAGCCATGTACGTAACTAACATGTGAACCCTGTTCTAACTCATTCATAAATTCACAGGTGCACTGGACCCGGCCTGTAGCTTTATATAATGAACATGTTAGTATGAAAAGGTAAGCCAAATCATTTCCGTAGACCCGTAGCAACCCCCCTGGTGAAAAGGTCACCCCCCTCCCACGCCCACGCTTGTTTTCTGGAGGATACCCACCTGTCCGCTACCTGGCCCGCCTCCACGCTACCCAGGGGGAGGAGGGCTAAAAACAGACGTGTCAGGAAGCAGACCTGTACAGGTGAGCTAAATTTGGACCGCACCCCCCCAGCGCCCCCCCACACCCAACACCGCCACTTGGCCCCGAGAGCCATTCCTGCACAGGTGCTCCATGTTTACCAGGGTAAGGTAGAGGGCTAAAATAAGCCGCCGCTATGTCTATTAATAGTACCAACCACCATCACCATCATCATCAACAGACCGGCTTCAGTCATGCATATGATAGACTCCTCATGCGGTGACGGCGGAAGCGAAGCGGTCCGCCCACGATTAAAAAAATAACATTCGTCATTGAGAAAAAACAAGTGGCTCGGAGAAAACAAGTGTGAGGAGAGACCAGCGGAATGTCAAGCGTCCTCAGAATGATAAAATGTCCTAAAAAATGTCCCTCAAATTCTCTTTAATTACCATTATACTGACAAATAGTGCAGTAGACTAAGAACTGCTTTTACAAATCTTTGCATCTTCTAATTTAATTCACTGGCAGCAAAAATCTATTGGCCGATCCTCTTTACTTATATTAAAAGCTCAATTTATACAATATTTATAGGTTTGCATTCATTGGATTTCTTGCCTCGTACCCCTCAGTAATCCCTTATATAATGTCCATGCTGATACAATAACTGTGTCATTAAGTCATCGTTATTGCCCCCTATGCTGTTGGGTTGGATTGGTGTTCCAATTGTTGTGTCCCAGAGCAGAAAGCTCCATATTGTTCTCATTAGCATCCTATTAAGTCTCTGGTCCAGAAAATGCACACAAATCCCAAGTCCCAAGTCCCCCCACAATAGATGCAAGCAGGGAAGTCTACAGCGGGGACAACGGGGTCAGTTGTCCGTGGCCCAGGGAGAGAGAGGGGGATACAGAATTGGGTCCCCATTACGTTGTATGTATTCAGAGGGGGGCCCTTTCAGATATTTTTTTCCTGGGCCCGGGTCAAGGCCATCAGCGGCCCTGGATGCAAGAACCAGATAAAGTGCACACACATTCAAATGTCCCCCATCGCTGATGACATCATCTCTGAGTGTGACAGTGAAGGTGATGATACACTGGGCATTATTGTGAGCCATGTTGCCAGGCAACGTAATTAACAGAGGGGGAACATTCCACTGATATTAGGCAATTTGTCAATTTCATCCAAAGAACAGAATTTTGTTGGGATCATCCAGTTTGTGATATTAGAGACCTACCATGTTAGTGTTCAGCAGTCTAGCTCAAAGAGAGTTCCCCCCATCATCATATTACTGTGTGGGTCGCAGTTTCAAATATTTTCATGTTTATTTATTTTCAATTGAACTACTTTGGATGTGTTCAAGCTGTCTTTTCTGTCAACAGGAGGCCTTTGTCATGTTAAAACAGCTACCTAATACTTGCGTAGCTTTGGGAATTTAATGAGATTAATTTCTGAATTAAATAGCCACGTCAGCATACTAATTCATTAATTGCACATTTTGGAAACGGTGAATGACACTTGATGAAAAATGTCTTTTTTCTTTAAAGGGGGGGNGGGGTATTGTGATATGTGTCTTCCAGGATATGTTCAGATTGCAGGCTACTCAAATCAGGAGGGCAGCTTGATTGTGCTCACTGGTGTGTGTATAATATATGTTTTAAAATATCTTATTGCATCTAATGGTTGAATCTGAGACATGCGGTAATTGAGTGTGTCTCATTCATCCACTGGAAGTTGGATATGAGATTCACATCTAGCCTACCTACTGTACATAGCAAAGGCAAATGCATTTTTGGGAATCACAAGTGAAGCAAACATTCATTTCCACTGCATCGCATCGCCTCCTGCAGTTTTGGCACTTATCTGGAAGACACTGCCATATCTTCAGACAAAAGGCCAGATTCCTCTTCGCCATGACCATATAACTGCCTTAGATTTCAGGGGTCGTTTAAATCAGGAGACGTGCGTCCAGAGCTGGAGACAAGATCAATACTCTGGAATGTTGAAGTCCCCTGACCCCCATATCCTGATACTGGAGGTCATAGCTCAACTTGAAGGCCTGATTAAGACCTGGAAGGGATCGGATTTTAATGTTGTATTGTTTTCTGGAGAAACATTGTGTGCAGCAGGCAGCCGCCTCTAAAATGCTCACCATGTTTGTCAAGCACTTGCGACTTGCACTTATTTTTTGGAAGACTAGGCACCTTCTTCAATTTATTATACAAATGTATCTCAACTTGAAGAAAAGAGAGAGTAATTTGAGAGAATGACTTGTATGTCATAACACACAAATAGTGAGACTGCACATGGTAATGGGAGACTGAATTGGGAGCATCTGCATTCTTGTGATAGGCACAGATATCATTTCAGCCGATGATTGTCAATGTCGTGCATACATAGAGAAAAGGCTGTGAATACAGCAGTTTACGAAACAATATATAGACTCCAGTGGTTGTGGTAGATTAAATTAAATCATCATGCGTTTGTCCATTTCTTTTTTGTCGCAATCATTTTGAGTCAGCATTTTTTAGCAGTTCTGACACTGAGGCACCAGGGGTCATCAAATGTGATGGGGATACAGCTCCAAAATACTGATACTTATAAGAAACAGATGACGCGCACGCACGCACACACACACACACACACACACACACACACACACACACACACACACACACACACACACACACACACACACACACACACACACACACACACACTGACCCCAAGGAAGCCAACAGAGCTGAAATCAGGTTTTGCAGAATAACGTGACAACCACAGCACCACCGTAAATGAAAGTTTGATTATAATTTGGTACCAAGAGACACATCAATCCATCACGTTAAATTGGCTGGTGATGGAAACAAGGCCTAGGAAGTATAGGCTTATGTGACTAGCCACAAGAAGGCGTGCCACAAGTTAAAAAATGTCTTTTCTTAATGTAAAAATATATATATATATATTCATCTTTTTGCACAATCTGCAGGTTAAGGTCTCGAAGAAGCCATTCATCAGCCAGAAAACAGTATTGATTTGCCTAAATGCATACGTTTTCTCTTGAAAATGGCTATCTTCATGTCTTTTCTACAGAATGAGCAAGGGAAGTCGTAGGGTGTTTGTCTAATTCTCAGTAAAAAAAAATTGAGTTTAGTTTAGTTTAGTTTAGTTTATTTGATAGGGACAGATACATAACATGTAAGGCAAGGCAAGGCAAGTTTATTTATATAGCGCATTTCATACACAGGTGCAACTCAATGTGCTTCACAAAGTTAACAAATGTAAATGAAAGGAAACAGGGAAGAAAGAAGGAAATGAATTAGAGTCAAAAAGCATTTAAAAACATTAAGATAAAACATAAGGTAAAAATAATAATAAAATAAAATAAAATAAAACAAATTAAATAAAAATAAAAATAATAAGAATAAGTAATTTAAGCTAGGGGAAAGCATCTGAGAACAGCTTTGTCTTGAGTCTAGATTTAAAGCTATCAATAGTGGGTGCATTTTTTATGTCATCTGGAAGCTGGTTCCAAAGCTTTGAAGCATAGAAGCTAAAGGTTGCCTCTCCACACTTTGTTTTGACTTTTGGAATCACCAGCAAATTCTTCTCCGTTGACCTTAGTGACCTAGTTGGTGCATACAGCTGAAACATATCCAGTAGATATGTGGGTCCCATTCCATTTAGTGATTTAAACACAAGTAGCATAGCCTTAAAATCAATTCTGTAGCTTACTGGGAGCCAATGCAGCGATCTTAAAATTGGAGTAATGTGGTCGAACTTCCTTGTCTTTGTAAGAACCCTTGCAGCTGCATTTTGTACAAGTTGAAGCTGTTTAATGGTTTTATTGGGGAGGCCAGTAAAAAGACTGTTACAGTAATCAACTTTACTAGAAATAAAGGCATGTATTAGCTTCTCCAGATCATGTTTAGACATCAGGCCCCTAAATTTAGAGACGTTTTTTATGTGATAAAATGCAGACTTAGTAATAGCTTTCATGTGACTGTTGAAGTTTAGGTCACTGTCAATGAGGACCCCAAGATTTTTAACTGTTTCCCTTGCTTTCAGTCCCTTCGTTTCAAGGATAGTAGCAATCTTTTGTCTCTCCTCTCTTTTCCCAAATATAATTACTTCAGTTTTATCTGTGTTCAGCTGGAGGAAATTGTGAGACATCCATTTGTTAATTTGGTCCATGCAATGATAGAGTGATTCAAGGGGGGTATAGTCATTTGGGGACATAGATAAGTAGAGCTGGGTATCATCCGCATAGCTATGGTAATTTATGGAGTTATTCTCGATAATGTGTCCCAGTGGCAACATATACAGATTGAACAGTAGTGGTCCCAGAATGGAGCCCTGGGGGACCCCACAATTCAGAGACATCGGTGATGAGGTATGTCTTCCAATGGCGACAAAAAAACTTCTTTGTTGTAGGTACGATTTTAACCAGTCGATCACTATGCCCGTAAAGCCAACCCAGTGTTCCAGTCTATGTAGTAGTATAGAATGATTAACTGTGTCGAAAGCAGCACTCAAATCAAGAAGTACCAAGACGGATGATTTGCCAGCATCAGAATTCAATCTTATGTCATTCATAACTTTGATAAGAGCTGTTTCAGTGCTGTGGTAGGCACGGAAACCAGATTGAAACTTATCAAAATAGCTATTAGACATTAAAAAGGCAGTTAATTGGTTAAAAACAATTTTCTCTATTATTTTACCCATAAATGGTAGATTGGATATGGGCCTATAGTTGTTTAGTACCAGTGCATCCAGGTTGTTCTTTTTCAGTAAGGGTTTTACAACTGCTTCTTTCAGACAGCCTGGGAATATGCCTGTTTGTAGTGAGGTGTTGATGATCTGAAGTACATCTGGTGATATTAGGTGTAAGATGGATTTGAAGAAGGCTGTTGGTAGAATATCTAAGTCAGATGTAGAGGAGCTAAGACTTTGTACCGTTCTATTAAGAATGTCCACATCAACTAAATTAAAATTTCTCATGAGGTTAGGATTTAACTTCACCGTAACAAGTTGGTCCGAATCTTGGGTCGGTTGCACATGTGTGAGTATGTTTGTACGTATTTTTTCAATCTTAGCTTTGAAAAAGGAACACACAAACCAAACAGCAAGCATCATAGCATTTATAGCCAAAAGCTAATTTCCAATGCCCGTCCCTAGAAGGGCTTTTAAAACAATACAATAGCAGCAATAACAGTAAAACAATATTATCATAAAAACAGCCTATACACTCATTCATTGTAATACGGTGAACCAGTTCAACCAGTTCAACCACTTCAACGTTTCCCACATGACACATACTTAGGCTACCGGTACTAGTGTAGACTTACTGGACACTAGCCGACAAGCTGAGTTGCAATTTGTTTTACAGGAAACGGTTTCTTATCCACCGTCATTGGAAACTTTGCTTGCACAACTGCAGTTAAATGTGATAGAAAAATCTGCATTGATTAACAAGTTTGATGTGCACCCAGGAAATGTTACTGTTAGTTTTTTACGTACCCTCATGAGGAGTGTGTAATTACATTGGATAAGGGCAGAGAGCAAACAGCTACTGCACAGTAGAAATGGCGAGTCGATATTTCAGAGTAAAAGCAAATCCAGATAGAGGACTTACAACATTGTGGCGTCAAAAGTCAGTCTAAAAGTCATTTCAACTCTACTGTATAGCTACCCCTTTAAATTAACGTAATCGCAACTCTTTAAGACTTATACGTATCAACATTATGTGGAGTCCAATTCTTGTAGTACGTCTGTAATTGTACTTGGGCGATAAAGCTGATTCTAATTCTGTTGACAAGAGTTGCATACATAGCATAATGGCAGGCAAAGTTTGCTTTGAAAACTCACTGTCTGTATTAACTAATATGCACTTAATGAGCCTGTGTCTTATAATAAGTCTGGGTCTCATTCGCTCCCTAGTCACATGGTTGCTACACTACTTTGCACTGCATATACTTTGCACATGAGCCTTTTATGAATGCCATGGCAGAAACCAAAATACTAAAAAACACAGAAATGCAGAGTGCACGTTTCCATGGAGACATTATAGGCCTACTGTATGACCCTTTCCCTTTTTTGTGGGATGAAAGCTGTAAAGAACAATCAAGACAAGTCGTGTCTGATTTGACTTCTTGAGCTTTATTGTTGATTGTGGAGAATGTGTTTGTTCTTTTTACATGTTTCAAATTTGAGTGTATCGTATGATGTTTTTTTTTCAGATACAGTAAAAAGAGCGCAATTAAAGGTTGAGTACAAAACCATATGTCACTGCTACTTGCCCCCTTTTCTCTTAAAATTTTAAGCTCACATTTGCAGAATTCATATCTTAAAACGATGTCATCAAAATAAACGTGTTGTTCGGCTAAAAATAACATCTTTCATTTAGATGGGTTATTTAGAATTAGCTAGGCCCACACGTACTTTGCAATCCTAGGCCTATGTCAGAGTCTTTGATAAGGGACTGAGAGAAGGGGTCTGATAACTAAAGCTTTGAGTTGAGTTAGATTTGATTCCCTTAACATCGCACAGTGACAGCAACGATGAGTCGCATATTCACACAAACTTAAGTAAACACCTCTTCCCTACACAGACAGAGAAACTTCATCCGTTCATGATCATATGATCAACCGACTGCTGAGGGCCAGAGACAAAGCCTTCAGAGCAGGAGACGTAGCTGGCCTAAAGACAGCAAGGGCTAACCTGTCCCAGGGCATCAGGAAAGCAAAAAAGGAATACTCAGACAAAATAACAACACACTTCAAAGACAGCAGAGATGCACAGAGCCTGTGGCAGGGCATACAGGCCATCACGGACTATAAGCCTGCACCACGAAGCTGTGACAACAACACCTCTCTGCTAAACGATCTGAATAGTTTCTTTGCCCGCTTTGAAGCACAAAATGACACTCACCCACAGAAAACTCCCCCTCCCCCCCATGATCAACCCCTTTACCTGTCCTCTGCCAGTGTTAAGAGGACACTGGCCACCATCAACCCACGCAAAGCAGCTGGCCCAGACAACATACCAGGCCGAGTGTTGAAGGATTGTGCAGAAGAGCTGAAGGATGTCTTCACAGACATCTTTAACATCTCTCTGGAGCAAGCAGTCATCCCATCACTTTTCAAAGCTGCTACCATCATACCTGTGCCGCAGAAATCATCACCATCATGCTTCAATGACTACCGTCCTGTAGCACTGACGCCCATAATCATGAAGTGCTTCGAACGGCTAGTCCTGTCACACATCAAAGCCACCCTACCCCCCACCCTAGACCCCTACCAGTTCGCATACCGAGCCAAGCGATCCACGGAGGATGCAATTTGCTCTGCCCTCCATCCAGCCCTCACCCACTTGGACAATAAAGACTCATATGTGAGAATGCTGTTCATTGACTTCAGTTCAGCATTCAATACCATAATACCACAACAACTCATCATCAGAAAACTTGGACAAACTAGGTTTCAGCACCTCCCTCTGCAACTGGCTGTGGACTTCCTGATGCAAAGACCACAAGCAGTACGGGTAGGGAACAACACCTCGAGCACCCTGACCCTGAGCACGGGGCTCCGCAAGGCTGTGTTCTCAGCCCCCTGCTGTTCACGCTGCTGACACACGACTGCACAACGACCCACAGCACTAACCATCTAGTGAAGTTTGCGGATGATACAACACTGGTGGGCATCATCACCAAGGGCGATGAGACTCACTACAGAGAAGAAGTAGACCTGCTGGCCAGATGGTGCAAAGACAACAACCTCCTGCTGAATGTCAACAAGACCAAGGAGATTGTTGTCAACTTCCAAAGGGTCCATAAAACAACTGCCACCACTGACCATCGACGGCGATGCTGTGGAGAGAGTGAGCAGCACCAAGTTCCTTGGAGTGCACATCAGCGACGACCTCTCTTGGACCACCAACACTACATCACTGGCGAAGAAGGCCCATCAGCGTCTCTACTTCCTGCGCAAACTAAAGAAGGCAAGTGCTACACCCTCCATCATGACAACATTCTACAGAGGAACCATAGAGAGCGTCGTGTCCAACTGCATCACAGTGTGGGGAGGAAGCTGCACGGAGAAAAACAGGAAGACACTCCAGCGTGTTGTGAACACAGCGAAGAAGATCATTGGAGTACCACTCCCCTCCCTGCAGGAAATTTACACCACACGCCTCACCCGGAAAGCACTGATGATCATCAAAGACACAAGCCACCCTGCACACAAACTGTTCAGCCTCCTGCCCTCTGGAAAGAGGTACAGGCGCCTCCGTTCCCGTACCACCCGGCTGGCGAGCAGCACAATGCACCAAGCGATCAAGATGCTGAACACTCAACCCACTCTCCCTCACACTGTCAGCCTCTAGCCAGCAAGGCCACTGACAACCCCCCCCCCCCCCCCCCCACTGTCAGCCTCTAGCCAGCAAGGCCACTGACAACCCCCCCTCCCCATCCCCACCACCATATCTGCGACTGAACATTCCACCTGCACTACTATACTTGTGACTGAACTTTCAACCTGCACTAACTCAAAACATGCACACACACACACACACACACACACACACACACACACACACACACACACACACACACACACACACACACACACACACACACACACACACACACACAAGCACACTGCACTTTCTGCACTAAACCCAACATACACACACTGACACACACACACACACACACACACACACACACACACACACACAGACACACGAACACACACACAAGACGCACACCGCACCTTCTACCTGCACTAAACACATACACACACACACACACACACACACACACACACACACACACACACACACACACACACACACACACACACTACACACACACACACACACTGCTGCTGGTGTACTTGACAGACCTTTTTATATTTATTTTCTTCAAAATGCTACTATTACCATGTCAGAACGCTATAAAGGACTTTTTTTAGGAAAAGCACAAAAACACAACAAATACCTCTTAATGTATGTCCTCTACAAGTCTTCTGTTGTCCAGTCTTGCACTTTAAATGTCTGTATGAGCACTGTCTATGTCCATACTGTCTTAAGTCCATGTATAAGTACTGTCTATGTCTATACTGTCTATGTCCTTACCTTAATTAGTCTATGTCTGTATGGGAAAGCAAGAAATGTAATTTCAAATTCTTTGTATGACCAGTGCATGTAAAGAAATTGACAATAAAACCTACTTGACTTGACTTGATATGCGAAAAGTCCCTTCCTCATCGGAGTAAGTTGTTCTTACTGCTTAGAAACAGACATCTGTTTACGTTTGGTCAGAATGCATAGAGCTGGAGCTGGAGCCTAATCATTCTCCCTTCGCTCCAAGAGTGACAGAACTTTTAATTGCTGCCAGACTGTAAAGTTGCCAACATTCCTCTAAATGGTTTGCTAAGCATTGACGTCAGCACCAAGCGGCCGAGGCGACAGCGAGGGGAGTGAGTGAGGGCAGCTCAGTTTAACGCGTTCCTCCTCACTCGCTCTCGCTCTCGCACTCTCAGCCTTGCGGCTGCATTGTTTTCATCAGATAAATAGTGCAAGGTATTTAACCTCATTTGCGTGGACTGAGCCTATATGTTATAGCCTTACTGTCACCAGAATTGTAATGACCCAAGTCTTACTCTGTTACATAATGCTCTCTGTAACAAGCAATGTTGTTATGATGTAGTTGAGTCCTCAGCAGGCCCATCTGTGCAGAGGCAACAGCAGGTTTTTTTGGATATAGGACTGGTTTCAGGGCATCCTAGTGTGGTTGATGTTATTATTGCATGGTATTAGTCTGGTTAAATCTATCTGATGTGTTTTTGGGGGTTTTGTCACACATTTTTTTACGGTTGTTTTTAGTAGAAGATTGCAATTGCATTTTTCTCATGTGAAACAGTCTGACAAACAAGAAGCCACAAGTAATACTCTGCATAACTGAGTGGTAATGGGGATCCATTGTGAATATGTTTGCAGAAGGTTGTAAAAATGGTGTTTCCTGCATGCTTAATTATGCCTAATAAATCATGTTAACTGCCAAAAATCTAATCATATCGTCCACATGAGCGGTCACACAAATACTAAGGCTAACTCAAGCTATATTCTGTAGTTTTTTCTTACATGTAGGTGGATTGTTGTTCCAGTATTTGTTATCATAATTGAGAGATTAACCCCGTATTGCCATGCACACACAACACTCCCAACAACAGTGGAGCATATAGGAGGGCCTGGGCCAAGGGGCCAATGCCCTGCTTGCCTATAGCTCCACCCCTGTGATGCTATCTGAAAAGGCCAGGTGGCTGACATGACTCAGAGAGGCGGTTTAGCAAGATTGCACACGCACAGCAAGGACAGTCCATGCAAACTGGGAACACTGAATACAAGCAAAGACGGCTTTTCTATTGTAATAGAATTTCAGATTCACTTTTTCTCATAAAGCTGTATAATGTCAAAAAAATGTTTAGTTGGCCCTATACCGTGGTTCTAACGGTAGGGCTCTCATCTACTACGTGGCTGACCCGGATTGGATTCCGGCCCGTGTCCCTTCCCCGTCTCTCTCTCCCCACTTGCTTCCTGTCACCGTCTTCACTGTCCTATCAAAATAAAGGCGAATTGTTTTGCCTTAGAACAAGCCACACTTTACTCAGAACAAGCCAGACTTTATTGTTGCACTTTATTGTAATTACCTCAGGAGCAAGCAAAAACGTGTAGGCCTATCCACGTTTAATACTTACCATAGTCACAGACAATGTCTTGAACTTAGTATATGTCATCAAAAACAAAAGATTTAGTAGGCTACAAATGGACTGACGTTTTCTCCTCGAAGCTTCTTTTGATGGGTATCTTGACACAGCCTACAGCACAGCAAAGTAACGCACACAAGTACGCCACACTGGATCATTCCAATCGCCTGTTTCCCATTTCAATGTCCTGAGCCTTTTTTTTTTGCAAACAGCTTTTTGTACGCCATTCCACCAGTGGAACGCTGTAATAGTCCTTGAAAAGTGAACTACCACAGTATTACACTACTATGACATGACACAGAGTCTTTAGTAATGCATAACGATTTAGTCATTGCCATTCTGGTTACAGCAAATTTTTCTAACAAGGGCGACGTCTTAACGGGTTAAATGTTGCAGCAGCAGTAGAAAAAGCAGGAACACTCCCAAGTCTCTCAGCTCTGCTGCAGGAGAGCAATGAGAGGAGCTCAGCTATGCTATGACTTCAGTATCTGATGCCTGCCTCCCTGCTTCACATAAAGCCATGTGCCACGGCTCCTGACGTCACTACAGAGGCCCCCGAAAACCACCGAGCTGGAGTCTTGTAGGCTTGTTTGGTAAACACTCCCTTTAGAAACTTAGCTAAGCGATCAGAATGTGGCGAGGAGCCGTGCCAGAATTAATATGAGGTTAATGACATGGTTTGGCCGGGTGCCTGGCTCTATTGATTAAATGTGCAGCCCCCCCACCCCCTCTAAAAAAAATCCCCACCATCTCCACAAAACATGAAGCTACAGTGCCTGCTTAATGGAAACCATTCCTTTTTTATTTCCTTCTCAAACTTGAGCGCACAGAAAAAAAAGAATCTTCCTCACAGATTTTTTTGCGAGCAAACTCTGCCTTGGTGAATTGGTGTATCGTTTCACTCTGACACACATCCAGACTATACGTTGACCCCTTGACACGTTAAACAACATGGCCTGCTCGACATTACAAGTCACGACCAAATATTTTGAGTAGTCTAATAGAGGTATGCCACTGATCACCTCGAAAAATATACAGTTCTGACATGCAATAACACAACACATAGCCCATTCATTCTTTAAAACTGGCTAATCATCCAACTAACTATGTAGGGACAGAAGACAAACTTTAGTCTATGTTTTAATTGTTTGAGTTGACAGAAATTTGAAGTGTTTCTTTCATTATAAAACAAATCTTGGCTTGATCAAAAGTGGTGCACGGACACATCTGGAGCTGATCTTGTGGGAAACGTATGTTACACTGAATCTTGGCTCGAAGGTAAATGAGGAGAGAAGTGGCCCAATTAAAAAAAAACAATCTCATCTAATGAACCAAGTACTAGTATTTCATAGCACCAACTAATCAAGAATTAAATAAACGAACGCCTATTTAAAAAAAAAGAGAGAATAAAATGTCAGATTTAAGTAAATGCTACAGTTACTTGAGAGAAACAACAATCAAAAGTGTGATGACCTTATATTTTGTAAAACCTGCTATGTATTGTATAACCTCGTTTAAACCAGCAATGTTTTTACACGTGCCTGTGTGCAGGCAGACAGTTCAATCAGAGTCTTTGGAATAAGGTGTATACATAGCCTAGTCAATTGGACATACTATCTGCCATAGCCCCACAAAATATTTTTGCCTGGCGAGTTGGTAGCTATAGCACCACACCATCAGCTACAGTCCAGAAGGACACAAATCTCTCCTGCAATCACTACACTATACTGTACAACATTTTGTTTCTGTTTGAGCCTGTGTTGTGAGTCATAGGGGAGGCCTGTGCTGGCCTATTTTGTACAGTTGAACAGTTTGAAACCAGTTTGAATGCCAACCGTTGGGCTCCTCAGCTTCATCAATGGAGCGTTGCCAGACTTCATGTTATGGTCTGGCTTCCAGGGTTAGCAATCACCCCGCATACTCTTTATTTTGTGGAATGCATACAGTGTACATGTGGAAATTCAAGGCCAGGACCCTGTTTCTCAAAAGCATTGTTGCTAACCAGTTAGCAACTTAGTGAGTTGCCAATCAGAAATCGCACTTAGATAGCAACGATGCTGTCGAGAAACACACCAGCCCTGGACACTGAAGTGCATGTGAAAGTACTTAGTGAGAACTTTGCCACCGACCTCTGTGGCTGCCACCCCCCCCCCCCCCCTCTCCTTTGGCCCCTGTCCAGGATGTAGGACCACTTTATAGGCGAAGAGATACACCATCCAAACCACAGCTGTTAGCAGTGCTTCAGAATGCTCTATTCAAGACAAGACCGGAAAGGTTGGTTTGGACTAGATGGCTTGGGTAGAAAAATGATTTCTTTTCTCTCCCTCTTCTGTCTCCCTTAGCTCAGTCAACATTTCTGGAATTCAGACTCTCTAGGCCCTTGTTAAACCAATTAGGAGTCTAGAAATTAAAAGTCTCTCTTGTATTGACGAAGTTCGAGGTCACTTGGGTTGAGTCAATTATGCATGTATCTGACGTGCAAGTTGTACACTAGCCTTTATTGTGTTGCCTTTATGTATCTCCTCATATCAAATGTGAATATACGGTAACACTTTACTTGACGCTGGCATCATAAGTATGACATAACGGTATCATAACATTGTCATAATGCAGTCATGAATGTGTCATAAACATTATGTCAATGTCATAAACATGGTATGACTTTGTCTTCAAGCGAAATTCGGTTATAACAAAGACAGGCCTAACAATGTCAACTTTTCATGGCCATAAAACGTTAATGACATTGGCATTATGTTTATGACACATTCATGACTGCATTATGACAATGTTATGACACCGTTATGTCATACGTATGACCCCGGCCGTCAAGTAAAGTGTTGCCAAATATACTGTACTGTACATGTGCCGTGAGGGGAAAATTGATGAATGCTTGTTTGGTTACACTTTATAATAATGTCTGCTTAGTAAAGACTTCATAAATCATTTACTAATGATGAACGAAACATTAACAAATGTTTTTAGCATTAACTAAGTTTTATTAATGCTTTATAAAATATCTACAAATAATATATACAAGATTTTACATACCTTATAACAGAGTATTTTATTCATTTACAAGCAATTTGTAAATGTTTGATAAATATAAGATGTTAACATAACATTTCTTAGTCATTTACAAACATTTGTTAACATTTCCTAGTCATTTACAAACTTTTGTTAATGTTTTGTTCATCAATAGTTAATTATTTATTAAGTCTTTATAATGCTTTTTTGCATCCATTATTATAAAGTGTTACCTGCTTGTTCTTTATACAGCAAAGTGTGAATCTTGACCTCCATCCATAATGCTTGTCTTCTAGCTAACTTTTAACACCAAACGTGCATTCCCCCAATCATGTCCTCTTGCCAGGGATATTGCACTGCTGGCCGCAACACTGAAAAACAAGACGCGGCTCTGTCCAGGGAGTCTATTACAAACACGGTGCGGGGCCAAAAAAAGCCAAGCATGGTCTGGATCAGATTGTTTGAATTAGTGAGTTTTGTGTCTCTTCTCTACTCTTCTCTTCTCTTCTCTTCTCTTCTCTTCTCTTCTCTTCTCTTCTCTTCTCTCCTCTGCACCTCTCCTTTTCTCTCATCTCTTTTCTTCTCCTGTCCTCTCCTCTTATTTCCTCTCCTCTCCTCTCATCTACACCTCTCATTTTCTCTCCTCTCCTCTCCACTCCTCTTCTTTCCTCTCCTCTTCTCTGCACCTCTCCTTTTCTTTCCTCTCATCTCCTCTCCTCTCTTCTCCTCCCTGCACTTCTCCTCTCCGCTCCGCTCCTATCCTCCCCTGTTCACATTGGAGGAGGGCCAGGTGGCGTTTGGGAGGAACGCCTGCCAAGGGCTCTCCATCCATCCACCCACCTGCATGCCTGCCTGCACGCCTTGCCCATCCGCCTGGTCATTCATCCAGGCCCACTCCGCCCTACCGCCCTCCCGCCCTGGACGCGCAGAATGCTCTCCCTGGCTGCAGGAGCCCAGTCAAAGGCCTGCCATGCTCACACACACACACACACGCACACACACATGCACACACACACACACACGCACAGCATACCAGCGAGGCCTCCAGGGGTCCCGGGATGACATCACGGGCTGATGTCATGCAGACGGGCGTGGTCTACAGAGAGAGAGGGGAAGCAGAGCAGCTGAGGGCCGGAGCGGAGCGGAGTGCAGGAATGCAGCTCAGCTGAACTCCACACTCTCTCCACTGGCCCCTGGAGAGCAGAGCGAGATAGCCTAGCCCTGGCCCAGCGGCGCATGCAGCAGCCCAGCTTGCGTAGTGTGGTGCTGTGATGTGATGTGATGGAAAAACAAAATATGCCATGACACCATCACCCCGTATAACTCATCTACATCTATAAAGACATGAACTACATAAAACAAAAACAAATAAACCTCCGCCCTCCTCCTCTTTAGCCTTTGGGCTACTCTGACTTAACCGTCAATTTTTTAAATATTTCTGGCCGAGTGGGTTTTAGTGAAAAAGTAAAAAGTTAGTTCTCCATTGCCAAGCCCAGGACACTGGCTCGAGGGAAGCTGTAGACCAGGGTTGGACTGGCCATCCCGCTTTTTTATTCTGAAAATACGAGGGCGCCGCACCCTCGGTTAGACAGTTCTGCGCCGCTAATTATGAGGGGCCCCTTTTAGCCAAAAGTGCCCGGGCCCTATTTCTCCTCCACCCAGCCCTGCTGTAGACAGTACTGAGATATGATAACTTCAAACCACAACAGTTGCTGTGGTGATCATGTGACTTCGGGTCAGAGGTGACATCTTGCAGCATGGCCTCACAGATTCTCACCGCAGAATATACCGTACCTGAGATACAATACCATCTGTAAGTAATTGTACTGAAAATAAATATCACATTCCTTCCCATCAAAGTTCATTATTCATTGTTAAGAGTTTGCTTCAACTGAATATTTAAAATGTTATGGTACGAGGCGTAAACACTTTAACCCAGAATTGCTTTCACTTAACCGGCCTTGCCGCCCACTTGAATATTCTATTATTAATGTATTCAAACATTTATGGCATTCATAATTAACAAGAGTGGGGCCATTTCTGTCCACCTTTAAGATGCATCATGCACCTGAAGACTGTTCTGTTCCATGTACAGTACACTGCCTATTATAAACAACACAAACCTCAAATAACCAACAATTTCCTGTATATGGCTTGTTTATCATGATGCTACTTGCTCTGCAGTCTGGGATTTGTTACGCTCTACACAGCTCAAGCTTGCTCTTCCATGCATACAGTAGCTATAGCTTGTTTTCAGTTCTCTATCTGAAGTCACTTTGGATAAAAGTATAAATGTAATGTAATGTCCCATCATGCAAGCCTATCATTTAATGATTAGTCCCAATAATGTTTAAAATTATTCATGTTGCAATTGATTCATGTTGAGCGGTGTGGGGGATTTTTCATTTTGCTGCTTTGCAAATACATTAAAAATCCTGCATCAGCTTACAGTCATCCTGCGCTCCTCTAGGTTCCTGTGAAGCCTTGGCAAATGCATCAGTCATCTAACGGATAGATGACAATGGTGAAACGATGGGACTTAGTCAGCAGAATCAGCCCTCTCTAGTTCCTCCTCCTCCACTGCTTTTGATGGCAGTTGTGTCCCTGAAGTATCCAAATTTACTGGCACCAAGGGACGTCAATCCCCCACACAGCAGTTGAAAGACGTCAGTGTCAGCTGAACTGACAGCATTTTTATTGGGTTGTTGTAATTGTTGTTGTTATGATGCTTTGTCTTTTAACGTCAATTTATGATCAGTGACTCTTTAAATCAATACCCAATACTGTCCAACAGTGACATAATGACATCCAATGTCTACAGTATGGGATATAATTTAGGAGAATCAATGATACACGTATAGCTTAAGAGAATTCCAGGGCATACCGGATTCGAAGAAGAATGAGGGTCAAAGACGTCCTTGTCATTCAGTGTTACAGACACCTTCCGCCGACTGTAACTGCAAAAAAACATGATTTTTAAATTGTTTCAAGTGAATGGATGACAGCCGAGGCTTTCATGAATTCCCTGTAACAATAAATAAATAAAAAGAGTCATGTTTTTTACAGTTACAGTCAGCAGAAGGCATCCGTTACACTGAATGACCATGCCATTTTGCACGTCTTTGACCCACGAGCACCTTTGTGTCCAACATGGTGGTCAGACATGGCTGCTGATTTCCAACTCAATAAATACTCAAAAGTCCTGGAGATACTAAATCCTGCCCAATTTGAGATCAATTCTATTGATTTCTATGGCCACGAATCTACTGCAAAGTCCATCCCATTTTATTGCCCGCAGATGGTCATCCTAAATAGCCCAATTGGGCGAGACACCACCCAATCTGGCAACGCATGTCTCCAGTCACCAGACATGTTTAAATGAGCAGCCATATGCACTTCTGTTGGCTTTGAACTGAACTTTATTAGCCTGGGGGACCCCAACTCGATCTTTCACTTCCTCAGACTTGTGCTTCCTTTCACTGCAAGGAATCTGGACACTCAATAAACATGAGCATTTCCTGGTGCTTTCACTTTTGTGTGAAATGTAACCACTGGGCCTGTCTTTTTAAACAATAGCTGTCTTCTGGTTGAGGTCATGGTTGAATGCACAATACATCCTCAAACTTAATGCTCAAGTACAATGTCATCTAAACATCTGCGTGTCGATCGGTTACAAGAATTTGCACTTGCAAACATACTGTAAGCCTACACAGAACAACTTGACTTGGCAATTCTGTGATTAAAATGAAATGATGACCATTTACGGGTAATCAAACTGATTGCTGTTGTCAGTGTCAGTGCAACCACATGTATGTCTCAAGAGGAAGGCTTGCATAAATCAAGACTGTGAAAGACTAACAGAGAACAGATTTCATGTTTTGGGTCAAAGGTCAAGGTCAATGAAATCATAGCATTCCTCCTCTTCTTCTTCTTGGGTTAGGGTTAGGGTTCTTGACAGTACTAGTTGTAGCGGTAGCAGTAGTATCCCTAGTAGTAGTAATAGTAGTAATAGTAGTAGTAGTAGTAGTAGTAGTAGTAGAAGTAGTACCTGTAGAAGTAATAGTAATAGTCATAGTCATAGTGGTAGTAGTAGTAAAGAGTTGTCAATACAGTTTTCCAGTGTGACCTATAAATGTAGATGTCCAAAAATGGTCAATTTGCTGATCCTGGTCCTCATCCTGCTGTATTCATATGTCACACCATCTATCTAAATCTGTATCAGGCACATATAGGGCCTACTGTATGTCTTGCACATACACGTATCCTGTATAGACATATAGGTCTTGACTCCCATGATTTAAAGGATCCATATTTGGCATGAAACGGTCTTGCCCTAAATCCCCATCCTGCTTAATAAAGTGTCTACGTGTGCTGTTGGCTTGTCAGGTGACAGGAAGTGCTTGTGAGCCGAGGCAGGTGGAGTGTAGCGTAGCGTAGTAGTGAGAAGGGTGGCTACCGCTACGTAGTGTTTCTCAAGGGGGTTCGTTACAGCGAAGCCCTAAGGGGGGGGGTTTGAGAAGGATACAGCTGAATGGGGGCGGGCTTAGTTCCCTTTGGGGGGCATTCATCTATTTTATTTTTCAATACTAAGAGGGTCGTTGGCAGGCTTATGGTGAGGTCAAGGGGGCAATGGGAGGCTTGAAATGAGGTCAAGGGGGCGTTTGTTCAAAAAAGGTTGAGAACCGCTGCCGCTACAGGGTGGCCACGGGCCAGCGGCGGTACAGGGCGTTAGCCACTGCTGAGCTCAACAGAACACTGCCAGACACACACATGGCCTCACACACACACACACACACACACACACACACACACGCACACACACGCACACACACACACACATTCCCTGGCACCACATCACATTATTTCCTTTTCTGGGTGGAGGAGAAGTTCCATGTGTGGTGTTGATAAAATGCCGTGTCATGGCTGGGAAGCGAGTCAGGGTGTGGGGCCAGAGTGAATGGCAGGACTGGCAGCCTGGCACGGCACAGGGCCAGAGTAACGCACAGGCTAGATGTGACTGCAGCCTAGGGGGCCCCCACCTACCAACCACCTACCACCTACCAATGGGGCACCCCCATTGGCCAAAGGGGTCTAGGAAATATTAATAAATGCAGAGTTGTGACAAGATGCGATATTGGAAAGAAATATGTCTGCCTTGTCAAGTAGACTTTTAAATCCTGTTACAGTAATACTCCTCTCCACAGTTGCCAGGTGCGTTATCCTTTATTAGCATCGGAATTATTACGCTGTCTTTGTAACTTCGTCATGAAATATGCCTTACACGGGGCCCTCCAGTAACCAGTTGTCTCGGGGCCCTGGTCCATCTTAATCCGACACTGGTTGTCTATGTAATTTTGTCCCGAAATTTGCCTTCTGCGGGGCCCCCCAGCAACCTGTTGTCTAGGGGCCCCAGCACTGGCTGGCAGTCAGGACCTACTGTACTGCAAGCTGAATCCATTTTGATTGCGAGGAGGCACCTTACTCCCGCGTATAAGACAAAACACAGCTTTGGGGAGATGAAAGCAGAACAAAGCTGAACAGAAAATAATAAAAACATTGCTAATGTCAACAGCAAGACATCAAACTGCAGAGAAAGTTTTTTTTTTTTTTTTTTTTACTGAAAGTCTGTCTCACCAAAGACTGTGTAGCCTTGCTCACTGTACCGGACTACAATGAGGTCAGGTCACTGGCTCGAGCCTGACAGCTCTTTCCTGTTGGCGTACAGGCCTTTTTATAGACCAGCTGAGACTACATGTATTGTTGCCAATATTCACCTGGACATGGACGTAATATACAGGGTAATATCATTACACACACAGTAAACTCTGAAGTGTTAATTCAACAGTTAAAGAGTTGAATTTATCCATACAAGGGTTGGTCCTACTCTCAACACGTTGAATTAGCGCTAGGACATGTTCTGTGTACAAAGTGGATGAAGATTGAATAATGTACAGACAGGAAGATCCAACCAGTTAATTTAAGTACTCTATCTATACTTTATTGGTGTCCCAAAAAACATATTCACACCTAGTCTTTTTCACACAGAGACAGACAGACACAGGCGCGCGCACACACACACACACACACACACACACACACACACACACACACACACACACACACACACACACACACACACACACACACACACACACACACGCGCGAACACACACACACACACACACACACACACACACACCAGACTATAGTCATGCAAAAGCGTATTTATATTACGCAAATGCAGTCCACATGGAGTTGCGATTTAAGTCGTGCTCTCGACCTCAACGCCGCGGTAAAGCACTATTGTCATATGATGAGGTTCGCACAGTTTTCCCCGCCGTGTCGCAGAATTTCTGTTGCTAAACGCGAAAATGCTCTGCTGTGCCCTGACCAAACCATGCCTAACCGTAATCAAGGGACGTGGTGAAATTGTGGCGAAATTGTGCCCTAACCAAAACCATGCCTAAACTTAAAGTGATACTGTCCCATTTTTGGAAATTAGCTTATTTTACACCTCCCCTTGAGTTAAATAATAGGCTTTTACCGTTCTCCTGTACTTCCAACCATTTTCTAGATATGGAAGTGCACATTTCACCTCCAAGCTAACAGTTAACATTGATTCCTATGAGACCAGTTAGCCGCGAGCTGGTCTCATAGGGCACAATGTTAACTGGTAGCATGGAGGTAAAATTTGCACTGCCATACCCACAGAACGGTTCAAAGTACAGGTATCACTTTAATCTGTCACAGGGCATTGTGGACACAATTGTGTACACACACACACACACACATACACACACACACACACACACACACACACACACACACACACACACACACACACACACACACACACACACACACACACACACACACACGCACGCACACACACACACACACACACACACACACACACACACACACATTGTCACACCCACACACACACACACACCAGTGCTTGACACTAACTTTTTCACTTACCAGCCATTTTGGCTAGTGGTTTTCCTGACTCACTAGCCATTGGGCCTTTTCACTAGCCATAATTTTCTTAACCATCATAGCAGCTTTAATTAATTATATAATAGGCTGTAGGCCCTAATAATGTAATGTAGGCTAATATAATATAGGCATAATATAATATAATATAATATAATATAATATAATATAATATAATATAATATAATATAATATAATATAATATAGGGCAATTAGAATTGTTAGGCCTATTAACTGGTCCATGCATGCATGCTATGCAAAGAACAGATTTACTGATCTGAGGAATGGCATAGCCTATTATATATTTAGGCTACCATGCAGAAACACCAAGCACAGTGTTGTGGAAGGGCACAAAGAGCCTGATCTCGAAGGATTGCGTCTCATTTATCACGCAAACCAAACTCAAAATTGCGTCAATATAAGGACGCATTCTCTTTTATGTCACACATGCGCAGTGGCCACTCTGCTGTCTGGAGCCCCCCTGACATCTTTGTAGCCTAATTTACTGAAAAATAAGCCGTTATTCATGTTGCTCCACATAACCGCGTATTGCAACTTCATAATTAAATCCCCACAACAAAATACTGAGCTTATGGGCTATTTTAGTCACATTTTACTTCCTAGACAAAAGTCTGTTTTGCTAGGATATTAATAAAATAACAGAAACTGTTTTATCCTATACGAGAGCATTTGTAGTATTTGTCCAGAAGACTTTTGTGGCTGAAAACCATTCAACCAGTAAGGTTTTTGAAATATTCATTGTAAATAACCCTGATGTACCCCCACTGTTTATGATGATGTCATTTCATCGCGACCTCCATGCATTGGATTGTGGATTTGATTGTACTGCCTGCAGTCTGGTTTGGCTGAGCTTTATTCATCAATTGGTAAGTTAATCTGATAAATTAGATATTTATGATCTACCCTATTTGAATGCTTGACACAGCAGCACATCGGGATGATCATGCAATTTGTTTATCACACAATTCCCACTTCATTTGTTAAGCTAACTTGGTTTTACGAGCTAGCTGCTTCTACACCCGTATTGTATTGCTCGCGTGATTTGTGATGTTAACAGTTTGTTTAGTCCATAATTTATTAACGTGATTGTTTATATGCGTGCCATCTCAGCCACATCCACCTCTGGTTTGCATGTAACATCAAAATTAGCTGCAAGTTCAGTGTGGTGCAACTAAGTTAGCCTAGCTTTACCAAAGGTGTTGTATGTTCTCCCTTTCCAAGGTCTCTGGCTTTTCCAAATTCGACATTAGCTCATTTTGCATCACTAACTAATCAGTATTAATGTGTATTTTGTGTGCAAAGTGCCGTTGAAAATATCTGAAAAAGGAGATCTGAACAGAAATAGGAGCTATTAAGTCACACCAACCTAATTGTCTCTTCCAAGCACAATCTTCTCGTTGATTTAATGCATGTTATATTTTCCATCCTCTCCACAGAATATGACAACATTGTCTTCATATGGCTGTTTGTATGCATTATCTAACTGAAGTTGTGTGTGGTTTTTCTGTTGCACATTTAAGAAACTTACTATTTCTTTTGGTCTAAATCTTACTTTACAGTTTTACGTCTCCAGTTTTCCCTGAGGTCCAAAATATTCAGTGGAGTGAAACTGTTGATGGGTAAGTAAGTTTAGTAGTTTCATTTAATTCATATGCTGTGTTTTTTAACTGAAGTACAACACAAATCTCAATCCCTCTTTATCAGATCTCATTCTATCTGGTGACATTAGGATATAATTATCAATATTATAAATGCAGTTTTTAGGCATGTCCTTTGTATGTTCACAAAACCTATGAACGAAAGAGAGGGAAGACTAGGAGGGGCCTAGCAAAACCAAAGAGGCACATTAATACTGTAAAAATGACAATGACAGCATAGACGAGCATCATCATATTGGCTGAGAGGACACTATGATACCTCTTCCTTACGATGGTGAATAGTAGATGAGCTGGATAAAAGAGGGGTTAGAGTTTATGCAAATAGTCTTCCCTTAAAAATATCTACCCCCTGCAACCTTGTATGGAAATGGTCTCATCTTGAAAATCACTTGTATTGATATCATTAATACAATTGCTGAGGGGGTTAGTAGACTTAAGTCAGTGATGTGTATTTCCATTGCATTGGTTAATGTGCAGTCTGTTCAAAGTAAGATTTAATATCTATTGGTTGTGTTTCTGTCAGAAGTACAGTGCATTACCAGGCGAATACACCGGTGGCGACAAGATCAAGCGACAGAGAATCGCTGGACTGTGCAGCAAGAGTGATAGAAGTATGTCCGTTAAAAGCAGAATGCAAGCAGTCCAACATTCCAATTGGCTGTGGCGACTGTTGCAATACCACATCATAGCTAATTTGAATAATAAGTAAAGCTACAAACTGACGCTCAAGTCGCGCGAATTGCCATCTAGTTGCCCGAATCACTTTTGTTGCGCGACTCAATGCAAAGTCAATTACTTCCGTCGCTGGAATCGCTGATGTAGTGCTTGGTCTATTTGTGACGGATATGTTGTGGTAGGCTATTCACCTTCTATTCTTGCTATGGTTCATTCTTCTGTTTCAGCAGCAAAATGTAACAAGCTTGTCCTGGAGGACTGCTCTGATGGGGAATGCTGTGGAGGAGAGACAGGCAGACTGTGGTCCATCGTGTGTGCTCCCAGTGCGTTAATACACGGACAGTCCTTTTTAAGTAAGATTTCATATCTCCTGGACCAATAATGAAAATTTGTATTGATCAAACAAAAAAAATGAAGGAGGAATAATATCCATTTATATAATCATTCAATGTGTCATTATGCATGTTTTTGTGATTTCACAGTGACACTTTTACATGTAGTTAAACACATTTCATATACAGACAAAAAATGTGCTAGGCTCCAGTGCTTGAGATTGTGACTGATGTAGACTTTGCAGCTGCACATTTAGTCCACCAGATGGCAGGATTAAGCTTACAAATCAAATAGTTACAATTAACAAAAGGCTTGACCTCAATGGGTGGCTGAACTGGTAGAAACACTTTTAGATGTTATGTTTAGTCATGGGAACTTGTGCCCAAGTCATGGAAAAGTCATGGACATTTGTTGGTTAAAATGTCTTTGAACTCTGATTGGTTGTGTTTCTGTGAAAAGTGGCACATTTAAAAAGATGCATTTCTGCATGTTGCTGTCTTTCTTTAGCCTCCTAGTTTCATAATCAAAAAGCAAGTTCACAGTAAGTAGTTTTGGTATTTTGGGCAGGTCTTTGATGTGCAGATTTAATGTAGTGGTGCGCTGATTTCTTCATCTACACCTTTCTTCATCCACACCTACTGGTGCTATCACAATAACTGATGTACACTTCTATCTGTGTTGTTTTCAGGTGCAACCAGAGGAATAATGTGATTGAGAGGAAGAGTGGCCCCATACATTGCTTGACCTGGAGCCTACCAAAGTCTAAGGTCTCAGGTAGGCAGCAATTGTGGGAATGTTGTTGGAATGTATTGTGTGTTGGCGTTACAGGGCATTCCACTCATTTCTTTGTGGTTAGACGATTCAATGTCATGAATGTCAGCCAAATCACTGGGGTAACATACTGTATGCTTTTAAACTAACCTTCTGTCTAAATTGGAAAAAACACTACTAACATGATGTTTGCCCAAGTATTGACACTACATCTTATGTGACATTTTTATGGTCGCCCTTTTACATGAAACTTAGTATGTTTCATAAGGGGCCAGTGCACAGTATGTTAGCATTTGACCACCACTGTTTGAGGTGCTGAGGAAATATCTTCAACTCCTCAACATGATGCAATTTCAAATGCCTGAATCTGGACTCATGTACCCTCCACAAGCCGTACACAAGTTTTGATGAGCCTGATTGAAATTAAGAGATGAAACTAAGGTGTTCACTCTTAAATTAGAGCTGATACTAATAGTATTACTGATAGTAGATACTAATAGTATTACTATCTCTCACAGTTTGTAATCATAATTTTAGCATTCCTGTTTAATGATGGAATGCTCTTGCTGAGGACTGCTGATTCTGCTGTGTTGTGTTTTGTAGTTGGTGTTAATGTTGTTTTTTTTTTTATATGGCCATATGCACCGTCATATATTTACTCATGCCCATGCATGTATATTTATTTTGTTTTGCAGGTGTCTCCAGAAGAACACATCCCAATGAAGACCCCAGTCATAGTCATCAACTTGACAGCTCAGCCTGTTACTTGAACTGTGTTCTTAGAGCCAAGTGTAACTGAGGTGTTTCCACACAGTCTGTCCCCCTTAGATCTTGAACTTGCCACCACCTAGTCAACGCATCGGTTCAGGTATGGGAGGCACAGCACGATACCGCTGAGCTAAATGACCAGTCACATAGCTCAGCGCTGCTGGTACTGTATGAGGCTTCGGGAGGGAGGTTTACTATCCTTCCACGCCACACTCTGCTAGTTGGCCTCCGTTACACAAGCTCGAATAATCCAAGCATCCAATCCAACTTCTTCAGCACTGCTTTTGAACACTATGAAGAACCACTCAGAACCACTGGTCCTAGAACTAAATGACCACATTATACTGTTAAAGGTCCACTGTGTAGGATGGTGATCAGAGCAGGTATTGCACCTATGCTGCTCATTGCAACTGTGCTACCTATTGTCCATTTTGACTTTTGAATTTTCAAGAATTTTACCAAGTATTTACTAGTATGTACCAATATTTACTAGTATGACCAAAATACAGTACATTATGCAACTAAATTCAAGATGGTGGACAATGGACTCCTTTCATGTTTTCATGAAAAGTGTAATTTTCCCAGTCATAATGAATACTCAGAATTTGATGGTGGTAAGTATTCTGAAAAAGGTTACATTTGTGAATGGCCTGAATGAATTCTGGAAAGAAACTGCTTAAAAATATTACACAGCGTACCTTTTAACATTTCATCTGTAGTAACAGAATGTAGCGTTTCTCAGCTGCGACTCAAACCTAGACCCTCTTTCGTGGTGGTTGTTGTAATGACACACTAAAAGCGATAATATCTGCATGAAGCTGCTCAAAAAGTGTCACTGGATATATACCTTGATAAAAGCAACAGAATCTTCAAAGAAGAACAGATACAAAATGGGATGCATGCATCATGACATTCCAACTGGTTACAGTGATATTCATGGGAATGTCTAATGCCTTTTCACCATTAACTTAAACTTCTTTTATGTTCTGTTCTTGTCTCTTTGTTATGATTGAATTAGGAGTTTTAATTTACACAAAAGCTGACACATTTCCCACCTTTCTGTTAAGACTTGGTCCTAAGTGTTCTGATTTGTTTGCTGTTTTATACCTTGTGAATATTGATGATTTTTTAATGATTTTTAATAAACTGTTTTGATCATTACATTGCACGTCTTAGTTATTTACAGGATTTTGGTCACAGTCCCTGGAGATGTGTGGGTTTAGGTGCGTTGCACAAGGGCACTTCAGCTGAGGATGTCGGGCGAGGTAAAGCTGGGATTCAAACATGCAACCCTCTGATCTTAAACTCATTTCCTCAAGCATTAGACCACGACTGATCACCTTGTTTTACTGGTGATTTCATGTTTAATGCAATAAATAAAACATCTTAGCATTGATGATGCCCTTAGTAATTACTGTCATTGTCTTTTAAAGTATGATCACTGCATTTTGGTCATGGTTATAAGGCCAAGTTAGGCTAACACTGACTTGAGGAGTCTTCAGTGCAGCATATTGATAAAGTCCAGACACTGAGTTAGTTGATTCAATACAGTATGGACAATGAGTCTTTTTGGGCTGCATTATGAAAGAGAGCTGGCCCAAAACCTGGTTTAGTATGTGTTGGTGTTGAATACTCAATAGAAATGCAGGAGCAAAGTGAAATGATATCATGCAGTCTTGTACATTCCTTATGATGTTTAAAGACTACATTCACCATTTCTAGCTACCTTCTAGGCCCATAAAATGTGGTAAGCTATGACATGCTGATGTGTGCTTACAACAACTGTAATCCAATCATGGCATGTAGTTCATGGAATTACATATTACTTGGGTCTCGGATTAAAACTATGCATGTGACATAAAATAATGTTACCTAAAACATTTCTGAAATCTAATTGCACTCTGTTGCATCCCTTTTATGATAAGAAAAATACAGCCACATGAAATTACACCATGCAGTCTTTTGTACACCCAGGGGCGCAACTACAGTATATGCGACGAATGCGTTGCAGGGGGGCGCCAGAGAGAGGGGGGCACCAAAGGGAGGGCATTGGAGGGCGCCAAATAATGGTTTTTTTTTGGTGGGGGGGGGGGACGACACACCTAATAGTTCTTGCATACCCCCCCAGAAATGAGTAGTTGTGCCCCTGTGTACACCAGTGATACACATATTTCAAGACTACAAGACCACTAGGATTCTATCACCATTTCCAGATACTTTATAGGCTGGTAGAATGTTGATTATATGCTGCCAGGACATTCTGACATGTCCATACAACAACTCACCCAGGCATGGCCCGTATTCTAAAGAATTGTATTATTTGAACCCAAGATTTAAGCCATGCATGTGACATACAATAATTTCCTGAATTATGCTGTGTAATCTAATTGCAATTTACACACTCACTGGTTCTGTAGCACCACCTTATACACCACATTTTATCCTTAATCCAACAGGGGTTTCATCATTTTCAGTTTGTTTCATCATTTTCAATTTGTGTAATCCCTAACAGTAACATAATGTTCCACGTGCTCATATTTGTTTTCAATAACTGCCCTATAACTCTATTACAGGCTATTCATTATGGAATTCGTGATAATTAGGGTTAGGGTTACCATTTCTAATTTCCTTTTATTGCAGGATGACAAAATTTGGTATGCAACATCAATGTGTAACGAAAAACATGGGATTGGAGTCTGATTGTGGATTACTCATTGTTAAACTCAATAGCGCCCCCTAGGAATTATTTTTTTTGACATTTTTGGCACCATCTGCTGGCAACATGCAACAATCTGGAAATCTAAAATTTGGCATAGAACATCTTTGTGTCTCCCAGAATAAGTAAGTTAAGTCAAATTACAGATTTCCTAGCCACAGACTCTGTAGCGCCCCCTACAATTTCATGCACTTTCTCTCTTTTTGACAACTTTGGCCCCACCCCCTTGGAATTCAAAAGTACATACAGACTTCATATTGGATATGTCACTTATATAGGTCACACTGAACATGTGAGTGAAGTCAAAATGCAGCCAACACATTTGCAGACTCAATAGCGCCCCCTAGAAATTCTATTTTTTGTCAGTTTTTCCTCATTTTTGACCCAGTCTACAGCCAACACATAAAAAGGTAGAAGCCTGCAATTTGGTATGTTAGATCTATGTGTCACACAGAATAGGAAAAATAAGTTAAATTACAACTTCCATGTTCACTGGCTCTATAGCGCCCCCTAGAAATTCCACATTTTTTATTTTTGGCCCCGCCTCCCAGTCACATACAAGCAGGTAGAGGGCCAATATTTTACAGATGTGTTTGTCACTATAGCCTCTATCAAAATATGTGCCATATGTTGACATTCCATGAAAAAAAAGGTGTTACGCCTACCAAGCTGTAAATGGCTCCTTCGCTTCTTTTAATGGTACCTTTTTAGGATGGCTGTGGGCTAAGCATCGACAGAGCATGAAAATTTGGTGTAATATTTTTTTTTTTTTGCAGATCATGTATTTCTGCATCAAGACAAGTCAAAATAAGAATGTTTTGATGTTTTTTGACCAATTTATTGACTTTTAAGCATTAAAAGTCACAACCGTTGGATGCCAAAATTACACATGGCAAGCATTTCCCTTTCCCCACAGTGGCTACTATTAGTCAAATGCCTGAAAAATGGTTAATATAATTTCAGCACATATCCATTTGTCAATTCAAGTACATATTGGGATGTGTAAGTGGGTAATAAATGATTTATTAACTTAAAATTACCAACCGTCATAGCCGTTTCCTACCAAAATTATGCATTTCCAAGCATCCCAGTTTGCCCTACATTGACTCAAATACCTGAAAATTGGTTTATTTCACCACAGCACACATGGCTTTGTCAATCCAAGCACATATGGGGATGTTTAAGTGGGTTTTCAATCATGTATTTACTTATAAGTATCAAAAGTCTTAGTCGCTTGCTGGCACAATTATGTATTTCCAAGCAATTCAGGATGCCCCACGCATGGCTATTGAATCAAGCGTCTAAATCTTGGATTATTTCCTATCAACTTGCCAATTCAAGTGCATATGTGGATGTTAAAGAGAGTTTTAAGGATGTATGGACATAAAAGTAGGCTACCAAAAGTCATAGCTTGCTGCCAAAATAAGCATATACGTTCCCCCCAGTGGCTACATTGAGTCAAATCATGCTGGATTATTTCTGCAAGGCGTATGTTCACCTATCAATTAAACTAAAATGTGGATATTCAAGTGGGTTTTGAATTAGGCTATGTAAGTTATGTGTGTAAGCAAAACATACCTATTTTAACAGAGAGAAAAAAACGAACTGGCAGCATATCCAAAACGGTCTCAGATTTGACATTGCAAAACTGTTTTTTATTTTTATTTTAGAATGGCACACATCTGGCCTATAAGCACAACTCAAAATACATATTTACAAGTGGGTTTTGAAGGATCCAAGCCAGGAGTATTAAGACAAAATGCCAAAATCAAAATCTGAAATAAAGTTAGGCCAAACTAAATATTTGTTTTGTGTGTAATATTTTTAGTATTATTTCCAGAGTAATACTAATACTACTGCTGCCCATTAACAGATGTTAGGAGACCTTTTTAATGAATACTTACCACCGTCATGAAATTCAAAGTAGGCTATTTGTTATGACCGCCATTTTGAATGTCCAGAAATAGAATTTTTAGCTGCAAAACTTACTGTACTTTGGTCATACTATTAGATATCACTTTAGGCCTATTATTTAGTAATTAATCATGAAAAGATCTAATTTGGCAATGGGCAGCACTGTTTCAATGAGCAGCATAGTTGCAATACTCTGGCCAACATCCTACACAGCGCACCTTTAAGTAGACCTAATATGTAACGAATTGGTCATTGCCATTCTGGTAACAGCTAATTTAGGTCTACAGGGGTAGTGTTTTAAAATGTTACATACACTCTTCTCCATCATCATGCATGGTAGTTCATATTGTGTTACATATGAATGAGCTGTTTCATTGGCCTGGGCCCACTCATATTCCTCTGACAACCAAATTTCATGTTCAAGTCTTGTTACAACATACATTAATGGTGTATGTGGGCCAACTGTGTAATACACATTTGAAATGATCCCATGGGCTGCATGAAATTAAGATTTTGCCCCCAGTGTTATGTACAATAAAACTGTAAACAATACGCTACACACAGAGCTGTCAAAGTCTAGCCATACCAGACGTTTATTTCACTGAACTCGGATCCCAGCATGCCCTGCACAAATGTTATTATGTTGTCTTCAAGTAGCATCAGGAAATATGAAATATCAGCACAGGCAACAGAGCAGACATAACATTTCCCCCCTCCCCAGGGGAGACCCAGGAACATCATTCATATTGTCAGAGTACATAGTCCCTGAGATGGCCTGGATGGGCCCTTGTACGGGCCGGTCGCCTCCAGGTCTGTTGCAGTAGGCGGCGGCACCTTGCGAACACGGCGGAAAATGGCGGGACCCAGCTGCTCAGTCACTTGCAGTGGGGCAGAACAGAATGACTTGAGCTTGTGGCCCCGGGTAGGCCTGCGGATCCTCAATCAGTCCAGTGGAGCAAGTGTGGGGCTTTTAACCCTGTGGGAGCGGTCAAAGCACTGTTTCACTCTGCGTTGATGAGTGGCGACCCAGCTGCTCCAGTGTCTGGTGTCGCGCACCATGCGGGGCAGATGGTAGTGGGCCAACAGGGAACTGCAGACGATCCAAAGGTAAAGGCAGTTCGGTCTAAGTTTAATGTGAAGACTAGCAAAAAACACAGTCTATTAATTTAACATATACTCAACTCCAAGCTCAAACCTGATAAAGGCATATAGTATATTGACAATTCAGAATTCAAAACAAGGACCAACCAGATGTGTCAATTACGTAAACTTTGACAAAGTTTTGTATAAAAATCACCTGTCACATCGACTTGACTGGTCCCTTGAAGAAGAAATATTACAGACTGTACACAATTCAGAATCGTTGGCAGGCATCATTAATGTATCACAGCTATTCAAACCACCTGAAATAAAATATGACTTATAGTGGATCGTGTAGAATTATACTGTGAGTCTCCATACAGCCTCTGGTCAGTGAAGACGTATGGCAGTTCTTCAGTCACTTGGTCATAATTCGGCATCCTGGGATGGGAGAGAGGAGGGACGATTCGGCATGACAGTCTGGTAGATGAAGATGTTGGCGAGTCTGGAGTTGCGGAAGCAGATACTCCTGTACCTCTACCCGGAGGGCAGCAGGCTGAACAGCTTGTATGCGTTGTGGTATCACTGCCAATAATCAGTCCTTCATAGGTGAAGCAGGTGGTAAATGTCTTGCTTGAGGGGAGTGGGGTCCCAGAAGCCTTGTTGTAGTCTGTGCAGCTTCCACCCCATATAGTGATGATGAATCTACGGAATTCGGTGACACACTGGAAACAACATAAAAAACAGGAGATATATATTTTAAACAAATATATACTTTTTTTTTTTTTAAAGCAGGAGATATATACACAGAAACATATACATAACAATCTCAAATTAAATACAGATTCAGACATTATAATGGCTTTCCACTTGTTGCTGCATTTGGGGAAATTATACATTTTTTTAGTGTACTCATCCCTCTCAACTTTCAAGCAGTTTGTGGAGACTCATCTCGTCTGAGAGAGCTCCCCTACATAACAAAGCATTCATTCCTAATCTGTAATTCATAACCCTATGCACTTACTTTATCCTGCTTACACACGATCAGTAGGTCTTCAGTTTTACAATGGTTTACTTGTATACAGCTGTCCTCTGTGTTCACCCCACACTCTGATCCACATGGATACACATTTGGATAAAGTGTCTGCTAAATGCATTGTAATGTAATATAATGTGATAAAATCACAACACCAAAACAACAACTAAACTGTACTTAAGTTAACCTTCCTCTACTTGGTGGGTTAAAAGATGTCAAGTAGACATATTCTTTTCAGCTTTACAATGTAGAGGGGTGATATTTGTGTGGAGATCTACAAACACAACTGGGAGGTTAGCATGGTCCATTCTGCAGGAGCAGCACTGAGCAATGTGTGCGGTGTGGGGGAGATAATATGGTTAGGTTGAGAAATATGGTTAACTACTTCTACTGTGATCCACCTTCATAGTACACGGACGTAAGACACTTTACCACTGACAGATATTTGGTTGTCTATTGACCCCAAGTGATGGCCTTCAAAAACATCATAGGCAGGATAATGGAACGCAACTTGAAAAGAATGTGCTTTTTCAACAGATAAAGTAAAACATACCTGCAACCAAACTGGCAGCGTGTTCACTCATCATCTCCTTAGCACATACCCATTAGAATCTGTGAAAAGTGTAACATGCAATGAAATTAGAGTTGTCTGCCTGTATTGTGAAACTCAAACATTCTAATGACTAATCTTGCGGAGCGAGTAATTAGTGGTGTGTGTGTGGAGTCAAGTCAGTTATATTGTCATTTTCTTCATATGCACAGGTTATACAAGTAAAATGAAATTCTCACTCTATGCCATGTCAGGACATAGTCTGTAAATGTCAGTTCTGTGTATGTCTGACATTAGTGCAAGACAGGACACGTAACACTAGTAACAATAAAGTAATTAATTAATAAATAATTACAACAAGCAGCGTTGGTGCATTGTATGTTACAGAGGCCAGCAGTTCTTGGTAGTGGAGGTCTGAGGTAGTGCAGGTAAGGTGCAGGTAAGGTGCAGTCACATGGTGCGGTTCCATAGGAGCTGTCTGTGTGTGTGTATGCGTGTGCGTGTGTGTGTCCTTTCCACGAGGGACAGGATGAACAAGCCGGTATGTACAGTATGATGTCAAACGCAAACAGGTCATTTGAGTAATCTGGGTCTTCACTTTTTCCCTTGGATGCTCATCAGTGTAGGGCCTCTAAAACTTGGTCGAAGTAGACAAATACTGAGGCACTCAAGGTAACATTTTTTTCTTTTATTATTTGGCTACAATGCCTACGTGTTTCGATCCTTATGTCCCTTCCTCAGGGCATATGTAAAAATTGTAACCTTTAGGAGTTTAGTGCCTCAGCATTTTTCTACCTATGTATGATGTGTTGTATGTTGTTGCAGGGTCCAGACAGCTATTGTTGGGTAGTGTATGAATGGGATAGTGGGGTAGTGTGTTTAGAGAATGCCAAAAATCTGCACATAAGCAGTGTAGTCAGTAGATCCACATCACAAGATGAGATTCTGGGGGGTGAAATGGGACGAATTTGATGTGCAAAATAGAAAGACCACAGCTGACCGACCAGTATGACAAAATGTTCAGTTTGTGTATGCTTACCTGCAAATTAGTCTCTGGAAGTAGGAGGAGGAGGGCTGGATTATCTGACGGAGGCTGGACAGGATGAATTCCATGGGAATGGTTGAAGAGGGCAGTCGGGGTGCCCGGAGTGTTATCACTACCCCTCGCTGCAGCTCCTGGATCAGCTGGGTTGTTGGCACTGCCTGGGCTGAGGAGCTGGATTTCTGTTTTTGCCATGATTGGTAGACCCTTTGAATAACTCGTTACCAGCATGATCTATGTAGGTGGGAACAAGCAAAATCCACAAAGATGGTGTGTATACAGCAGGGGTGAAAGTAGTTTTCATGTCTTACAGGTGCTATACCCCACCCATCCCCACCCTCAACCAAACAAAATAAACATGAGCACTACAGATCTATAACTGACTCTTTCAGGTGTCTTCATAGGACACTTGTCTCAAATGGCAGTGTATGTGTTTTTCCACACCTTGCTTTTTCAGATGAGGGTTTTTGTCCAGCATTAACTCTGTTCTCTTACCAGCTATGTGCTGCTGCTGTAAATGTTATACCAGTCATACACACCTGTGCGCAACGGTACACTTTCAGATGCCTAGGAGCGATGCGATGGAGATGCCTAGGGAAATGCAGACATAACATATGATGACCATATGATCACAAGACTACTACTACTACTACTGTAACAAAACAACAACAAAAAAACACAAATAACAGTACTAAAAACATTATGGTAAGCTTATTTAGTCACACAGCATCTCATTCATATGCAGTTAAAAAAAACATGAAAAAATAAATAAAACAGCCCCACCCAATGAAGTTCGATATAGAGTTGGGGGAATTAGAATATGTAATGGAAATGGGCCATTTTATACAGAGAAGCATTTGAAACAAGGTAGACACAGTTTTGGCTGCAATGCTAGGTTGGGTGCCATGGTCAATAGGACTTTTTTTTTTTTAAATTACTATGACATTATACTTTAGCTGACGCTTTAGTCCAAAGAGTATTGGTTACAGTCCCTGGAGCAGTGTGGGGTTAGGTTACGTGCCTTGCTCAAGGGCACCTCAGCCATGGAGCAAGATAGGGAGTGGAAAAGTGGGATTCTAACCTGCAACCCTCTGATCTGACGCCCGCCTCCTGCTCTAGGCTGCCTACTTCATGTATAGATGCAAATGTAAGTTCAAACACATTTTACCTGCATGTACAGAAAGAATGGAATTTGAACTTGAAACACCTAACCAAACCTGTAGCCTACACACAAAATGACTGCCCATGTAGCCTACCTGGGACAGAAGCACCAGCTCAGTAGGTTAATGACAGAACCAGTCCGAAGCAGGTACAAAATACCCGGTCACCTGAAAGTTGGGGGGAGAGAGAGAGAGAGAGAGAGAGAGAGAGAGAGAGAGAGATTAGTGAACCTGTCAAGCAAGTGCTCTGCTCAGAATGAGATTTCAGAGTACATATCGCGCTATTTACTCTCTTTAGCAGAACTTTGGCGCATCTGACGTCGTTTTCAAAGTTCTGCTTGCTTGATGAGGCCGAGATACCGCTTGTAAAACCAAACAGTAGGCTATAAATAATTATGGACAGAATAATTTGCCACGCGAGCAATAATGGGTAGGCTAGGCTAGGCTACACAGTAGAAGCAGCTGGCTGGTAAAACCAACTGTGACAGTCAGAAAAGTTTGGCGACTAAACCAATGATGTGACCTGGAAGATGCATTCAAATATAGCAGTTAATGCACATTCACCTTATCAATTAAATTAACTTACCTCCAGTCCAATACGGTCCAGCTAAACCCAGTACATGGGAATGCAGTCCGTAAAATCCACAATCCAGAGAGTGGTCGCAATAAAATGACATCATTGGTGTAGTAGCAGAGGGAGGGGGTCTGGGGATTTATGAATGAAATATTTGAAACTATTCAAAACGTTGTAGGCCTAGAGGTTGTTGTGCGCAAATCACGCTCTGGACAAATTTATGTCAATGTTTACAGGGTTCGTTTGAATTCAATCAAACAGAAAAAGACTTGCTAAAATCAAAACTTGACTTTAACAGCCCAAAAGAGCTCAGTATTAGTTTGTGGGGACTTAACAGCATATTTATAATGAGTCGTTACGTTAAGCAACGTGAATAACGTTTTGTTTTTGTTATAAATAGGCTAACAATAAAGCCTCTTGGCCTTAAAAGATAGTGCTGGCTACTGCGCATGTGTGACATAAAAGAGAATGCGTCGTTATATCGACGCAATTTTGGATTTGGTTTGCGTGATAAATGAGACGCAATTCATTCGAGATCACGTTGCAAATGTAAGCTACACGAGAGCAAAATATTTTTGTCTTTAATCTGGAGGGACTTCTTCATATCATATAGGCCTATCTGTGGAGGTCGCCGTCCACATTCATGCGCAAAGTAGATAGCCTAAAGTCATTGCCAAGTTGGCCGGTCCTCGGACATGGATGTGGAATAACACCTCTTCTGGAATATTTGCTTATAAAAGTAGAACTATCCACTAGAAAGCACACACAGATGCGGTAACTACAGAAGGGGCTACGACTTCCTTTCATTCCGTTTAATAGTGAGTTGTTTAAAATACAAACGGGCGAGACGGGCACCTGCGAAGGGACATGCAATGGGATGCTTTTGTGCAGTCTGGAAGGCTACTACTGCGCGTTTTTTAAAGAACGGTTTGACAGTCGGGAACAACAGTACAAGAAACATGGAGGAATATTAAGGTATGAAGACACAGGCAAATCAGAAAATAATTTAAACCAAACATTATTAATGCCGCATGTGTCCTTGTCTTATCACTGCGCTAATAAGTCTTGAGACTTTCACAAGAGTAAGACAGACTGACGTGTTTTCCTCTCGCTTTGGTCATTTTAATGTCCACTACTACTAAGTATTGTACTAATGACAGATCGCAAAACAGGTCAGTTGAGATGAACTTCGCTACTTTATTTTCACGTGAAGGTTTCCAGTGGCATTTCCAAACGCACGCTGATGTCCCGGTAGCTCGCTGTCACTCCTCTTCGCAAGACTAGCTCTAGGCCTATCAGATTCCTGGCTTGCGTGAGACACAGGTGACACGTGACACAGGTGCTTCATGGGTATTGTAGGCTCGCGAAATCGCATTGTATTGCTTTTGTAGCAAAGACGGTCCGAAGAAAAAAACTACAAAATGCGGTGCCTCATCATTCAGAATAGTAAGGGACCCGCCAGAATGGCTAGTGAACCTTCGGTATCTACTAGCCAACGCCGACTTTCACCCGCATTTGGCTACCTGGCGTGTGTTAGTGTTAAGTGTAACGGAGGCTAACTAGCACAGAGTTGGCGTAGAACGTTGGTAAACCTCCCTCCGATAGCCTCATACAGTCTCGTGCCGTTGGGCCGAGAGACTAGTCTCTTGGCCCAGCGGTATCGTACTGTGTCTCTCATTGCCGAATCGTTGTAGTTGACGAGGTCGCACGTTCGATCCCCGAGGGGGGTGAACAGGTGCAAGATGACCTCCGTCACAGTGGTGCCGTATGACCCGGGATGGGAGTGAGGTTTAAGGGGGAGAGTGTAACGGAGGCTAACTAGCACAGAGTTGGCGTAGAACGTTGGTAAACCTCCCTCCGATAGCCTCATACAGTCTCGTGCCGTTGGGCCGAGAGACTAGTCTCTTGGCCCAGCGGTATCGTACTGTGTCTCCCATTGCCGAACCGTTGTAGTTGACGAGGTCGCACGTTCGATCCCCGAGGGGGGTGAACAGGTGCAAGATGACCTCCGTCACATAAGCACACACACACACACACACGCACACACACACACACACACACACACACACACACACACCATCCTAAGGTGTATATTGTTCTGCTTTAGAACGGCACCAATTAAAATGGCCTTTGTTTGGATTCATTGACCTCAACATCGACAGCAGTAGTCATCAAATAGCCTATTTGCACCCGCCATCGAATCATCACAGCAAATAAAAAGAAAATATAAGACAAAAAACCACACACACACACACACACACCAAAGTGGTTGACAGTGGTTCACAGTTTGGCCCTATCCAACACTACGCTCGCTCTCTCGCTACGCAGCCTCCTCCTTTCCTTCCTCTGAAATCAGATCTGAGCCTGCTGTCTCCACGCCTGGCCCCCAGAGAGCAGAACCGTCTGTCCTCGCCACTTCCTCCGCGGGCCAACTCCGCCACCGCTGCCTCTGCCGCTGCCGCTGCCGCAGCCTGCCTGCCTGGCTGGCTGGCCGTCCAGTCAGGCCCGCGTTGCATAACCACCTCCCCGGACCGGGCCCATCCCACCCCGGCCCGGCCCGGCCCGCCCTGCCCCGGCCCCGTCTGTCTACCCGCCCAACCAGACCCCCAGCGTCTAACATGACGCCACCAGCCATCCTGTGTGTGTGTGTGTCCACCCTGTTCGTCCACCACCACCACGAGCCCCGTCGTCACATAATATGCAACCCCCTCCGCCCGCCTCCAGGCTCCCCCCACCCCTGCCACCACCTCTCCTCACCACAACTCCGCTCCACTCACGGCTAGTCATTCATGGCTGCCCTACTTTGAGGTCATGCTCCCGTTGTGGTCTGCCTTGAGCTCGGCAAGCTCTCTGGTTAGTTGAGTTGCTATACCGGAGTAATATACAGTACAAACAAAAAGTCAAACTGTGTTTTGTTTTGTTAACCCTTTTCGTGATGATCTGATAGATAGAGGACCGTGTCCAGTACTGCTACTGCAGTCAAAGTATCCACTTTAAGCCCAAGCATATTTTTGCCAACACAAATTATAAAACCAGGGAGGGAAAAAACAAGATTTCAAAAAACGACACTCAGAGCTCTATAACTTTCTGTGTAGCTTGAACAACTACAGCCCTGTGTGTCTGTGGTATACTAAAAAAGTTTTTTTTTAATAAGGGAAACAGTCACAGCTCCCTAAAATACCAATTGTGCAGCAATTGCCCGTGAGTGCATACACAGGTATGTATCCAAAGGAAGTGGACCTGAACGATAAACAGCCGCTTCCTGTCCTTTCTGGGCACCGTGGTCGAACGGCGAGAGCAAACAGGGGTGGAGGCAGAAAGCAACCCTTAAGTCTGGACAAGCAGGTGCTCTGTCACGGCATCCCACTTTAATTGCCATGCACCATTGCCCTCAGCTTATCAGATGGAGAGGTAATTCGTGTGGGTAATGGTGGGTGTTCAGCAACATGACTGTTTGTCTAGTCTAATGTCACAAAATTACGACAGTCGATGGATGGAAAAATGAGAGTCAGAGAGTCTGAACTGAACCATGTTGTCCCAGAGAGTGTCAAGTCGTACGTGGTGACATAACTGCTCTTCAGTGTTCTAGGAGAACCTGCATCCCTAGTCAAGGAGTCGCCATGACGTTTAGCCAACCACAGAATAGGCTTAGTAGGCTACATACCAATAATCTACAAAATATGAAAGATTGTTTTTTACGTTTTTCCAATTTCCCCATTTTGTGACCATGCCAACGTATGCTTTTGGATTCTATATCTTTTTTATTTCCTTGTTTGCTTGTTTGTTTGTTACTTTCTTCTGGTTCCACCCTGACTCTGTCTTTCTGTTTTTGTGCATGCCTTTAGAATGGGGTGGCTGATCCAGCCTGAGAGAGAGAGAGAGTGTATGAGGGTATTCACATTCACCAGTAATGGAATTCTTGTGTCAGATCTGATGCACTGCACTGCACTGCTTACGCAGTCCGCCTATCTGACTCACTCAATGGGAGTAGCACCATTCATACCCAAATACAATTATTTTCATGGGAAAAAAGGTGCACATTGCCGAAACAGGTCTGACATCCAGTGACACGATTGTCAAAAAAAAAATGGGCGTGACAAGATGCAGGTATGGTTCTGAATGTACACATATGTAATTATATGGGAGACCTAGGGCTTGGTCACCAGAGATAATCAACATCAATGGTCAGTTTGGATAGAGATATGCCCCTTAAAATTGGTTTGTCACTACATGTACATTTGGTTTAAAACATTTTAAATCAATGATGCTTTTTATGAGATTCATTATACACATATAGACTAACTTGCTTGCCCATTGTCATAAGGTTAACAATACTTAGCCTTAATCCAGTGCCTAACTTATCGCTAGCAACCCCAAAGAAAGATACGGACCGAACAAATAATTATGATGCCTCTTGGCTATTATTATATCTTGCCATCATGGTAATTTGGTAAGCTTCGTTAGCCATGAGCAGGTGTTTGAGTTAAGTGGAAACCAGTTAGTAATCAACCTGGTATCTGTTCAGACACATGAACTGTGGGCCGCTTGACTCATATCTTGACCTTTTTCGTTTTTGTCACAGACATGATGGGTCTATTGTAGCGGCCATCCAGTAACCACTAACCACAGCCAGTGACCATGCCGTAGCCTACAAACTCCCACCACACTGAGGTCAGATTCCGGCCATATATTTGTGCAGCGGATTCTGGAGAAAATAAAGTCTCTTAATGACTAACTGTACTTACAGACTTGTGACAGACATCTGTGACACTCAGCAGTATATGAGTCAATTTTTTCTTGCTGTTCGTGGTGTGTCGTTGTACAGTAACAACATCAAATACACTTTCTCACACAAATCTGTCCCGATAACCCTGAGGTGCAACATAATGTTAGAGCTGTACCTTGGTCAGTGAAATAATACTATGTAACTTAAAGGGACACTGTGCAGGAAATGGTCAAAAAAGGTACTGCAACTATGCTGCTCATTGAAACTGGGCTGCCTATTGCCAAATTTGATCTTTACATGAACGTTTACAAAGTAATAAACAAATATTTTCTAGTATGGTCCAAGTACAGTCATTTTTGCAGCTAAAAATGGCTATTTTTGGAATACCAAAATGGCGGACCATGGGGAAGATCCCCCTTTTCATGTATGAAAAGTGCAATTTTTCCAGTCATAATGAATACTTAGAATTTGATGCTGGTGGTAAGTATTCATGAAAAAGGTAACATTAGTGAATGGGCAGCATGAATTCTGGAAATAAACAACTAAAAATCTCACACAGTGTCCCTTTAATGTTAACTGGGATATATGTATACAACATACTGTATAAGATTAGATTTAAGCAAACAGCAGATCAAGAGAATACATCATTCATCATTCTTACTGTGTTTTCAACAGTTTAATTCAAATCTCTCACAGAAACACCTCAGATGTTTTTCAACAACAAGTGCTCTTAGAGTCAGCGATCATAACTATAGTAATGATTTTCATGTGATATGTGTTGTTTGTGTCCTACAGTAATAATCATGATGAGAGTGTAGGCATTTGAAATCACAGATTTCAGTTTTTATACTTCACCTTTAATTCGCAGTGGGCTAGAAGTTAGTTCTCCACTCTAAATTCTATTCCTCCCATTGACAGCCTGTCAGCTCATCTGCAGTCACTTGCACAAGAAACAAGAAACTCAAAAAACAAGTGAAAATGTACATTTGACTACGCAAATGGATTTTTTTTTTATTGCTGAATATTTGGTACACATTTCACGCCACTGATGCAAGGCAGAGCTAAACATGAGGCCTCGCGTTGCAGTGTGTCTCCATCAGGGCTGGACTAGGGGAGAAATAGGGCCCGGGCACTTTTGGGTTAAAGGCGCCCCCTCATAATTAGCGGCACAGAACTGACTCATCGGTGGGCCCCGCACCCGCGTGAGCCCCTATTTTCAGAAATATAAAAAAATAATAATAAATAAATAAATTGAAACATTTCTGAAAATAGGGGCCCACGAGGGTGCAGGGTCCACCGGGAAATGCCCGATATGCCAGATGGCTAGTCCAACCCTGGTCTCCATCTATCAAGTGGTGATAGGCTAACCACCAAATGTGGCTGGCAGGCACATAGGAATGCACACACTGAGCCATCCAAGAGCCTCCAGTTCTCTCATTATATGAATTATAACTCATAACTTTCCCGCGATATGAAGAATGTCTGGCTTTCCTGTCAAACGGAATAATGGCGAAAACAAATTATTGAAATGGATGACGAGCTAGTGTGAATGTGCTATTGATGCTTGCCAGACATTGTGGAGCACCAGCACTAAACGCTATCTTCCCTTTGTCAGTGATGATATCAATGTAAGTGACTGGGCCATTTCCATCCATTTACAGTGGACCTATCTGGTTGATGAATCACCTTGGAATACAACTACATTTACTGCATGTAGTAAGTCTACGTTGAAATATCTCCATGATGAATGGTCTTGAAATATACAAGTGCGATAAAACTGAGTTGTTTATGTAGCCTATGCTGTGTGCTATTTGTGATATGAAGCCTTGTTGTGTACATCTGGAAACAGCTCCATACTCCGGCCGAGCTAATTTCTAACTCCAGGTAACATCACACCAGTAACAGAGGTTGTAATTAACACTGCTTATACCAGCCACGTCATGGGCAGGAACAATACAAGGAATTTTGGCAGAGCACAATTCCCCAAAGTCCTATTTTCTGCCTTTTTATATTACTACTGATGTTTTTTTAAAATGATGACCAGTGTTTAGTTTATTACAGTGAGGGAGCCCTGGGACTGTTGCTCGGTTTAAGACCGCCCCAACTCCCACCTGTTGCTTTCATAAAAATATGTTTTATTTTTACCATTTCCACAGATTCCAAGGCCTGTAAAGAATTTAACCTTAAGATAAAGGAAACCATAAAAATATAGCAGTGGGAAAAAACCCTGACAGAAGTGAGGATATTTTTTTCTTTTTATTATTACACAGCCCATGCATCTACACAGTAAAAAATGCAGCGTTAATTCAACTCTTACAGAGTTGGTTTAACATCTGCGAGAGTGTATTTAGACCCAGAATACTCTAATGTGTTGAACTGATAATGTGTTTTTTTAACTGTGTGCTATTACACAGCCCATGTGTCTATGGAACCGAATGACTGCATTTCAACTCGACCCCTCTGCATTACCATTCCCATTCCCTTGCCCTGCAGCCGGCCGAGTCTGACCGCGCCACACAGTACACGCAAGCCCTCAGCAATCCAAGAGGAGCCTTAAACATTAATAACATCGGAAAAGGTCACACATTTTTGTAATACCCTGGAGAAAGGGGGGGAAAGGAGTCCACACCTTTTCAAGTGAATGCACGCATGCACGCACGCTCGAAGGTCTGACAATCATTATGTGGCCTCAAATACCATAAAAATGTATATAATATGCGTCCGACTTCATTGCTGTGTCTTTGACTCCTGTGATTGTACACGGGCGTACCAGGAGGCACCCGGACCATGAAAATCCAAAGGGTAGCATGACGCAAGTGTCACTTGATATTTTACAATATGAACATGAGATGGTTCAGTTATAGGGAGTGCAGGTTTACGCATACAAAGGAGGGAGACCTTTGCCATTGTCATGGGGATGGCTGGATATCTGCACTCTACAGTGAATGAGACAGGAGGGCTATGAGAGGAGGTCTTTAGAATGTCTGACTGGTGAAGCGCTAACTCCAGAACTCGGAACTAGAACTGCTCCAGAATTCCAAAACTCGAAACAGAAAATGAGGGAAATTAATGATCTGTGCTTGCCTCATCATTAGATTTTTTTAAAAAATAAAAGATGTTGTATACTATATAATTAACGTTCAATGTCAGCATCACAATATCACTACTTTTTGTACATCTAAGTGGCCTCCAGGTACATAAGAGAAGCCTGAAAAAGCTGTCATTGTTTTGGATCACTGGACAAGGTGCATATTGTAGCCTACAACAGAGCAAATGAATTGTTGATGGTTGTAATGTACACTGTTTACTTTCACTAACCCAAATGGGATAGTCAAACAAGGATTTTATAGGGCCAATCTCTCTCTGAGAATGAGTGGGACTGAACCTGGCTGCTCTGCTCTGTTTACACCAGTGGTTCCCAAACTGGGGGTAAGGACCCCTAGGGGGCCGCAGGGGGGGTGGGGGGTGGGGTGGGGGGGGGGGGGGGGATGAGTACTGAAGGGGGGTCGCGGAGGTACTGAAGGGGGGTCGTGGAAAAAAGGGACATTGCATAAAAACAGGAATTCCACAAGTTAACAGCTAACAGCTAACATAATTCCATCATTTGGTTAGTAACAATATTCGCCTGTATGGTTAATAGATGTATTTCTGTGGATTTAGCGGACAAATCATTAGGCCTATTGGAAAATCTAACAATATTAATGGACTTTTATTGTCAATTAATATTGCTAGATTTTCCATTAATAGTTTATCCGCTAATATTTCTAGAAATCCATTTCTAAGACTAGTGGGCGGGTCACGGAAATATTCTAGTCCAAAAGGGGGTCCCCGCTGAAAAAGTTTGGAAACCACTGACTTACACAGTTTGAAAAAAGTGCAACGTCAGTTCAACACATAAAGAGTCTATTTAACAACATCTTAAGTGTATTTGGTCTCAGAGTACTCTGCACGTGCTGAACTAACTCATTTTACAACATGTTTCACTGTGTATCTGACAATCCTGCTGTGACTGAGTAGTAGTAGTTTTAGGGGAATACCACGGTACGCTCATTTACGTCTCTCTGCTGTCAGACTGGGAGAGGTTTTTCTTTTAAAGGTTAAGTCTTTTATTTATTTCTGTGGGCTCTCTTTGCTGGACCGGAGTTGCGCTTATTCAAACACTGTTTCATCACCCGTCCTGAGTGATCTGGACCTGGGCCCGTATCGTCCTCACTGGGCTGTGACTCTCTCCGAGAGCTATGCAATTAGGCCTGGCTTAAATGTAACACCATTTTTTTTTTCAAAACGAAAAAGAAAAAATCAAAACACTTACATATCTGATTAGGGGAAATAGTCATGGCCGGACTGACGGGCGCACTCACACTAAATAAATAATTTGTTATGATTTGTGCATTTCCCCCATTCTGCTCTCTCACACACACACACAAACACACATGTACACACGCACGCACACACTCACACACACACGCACATGCACACACTCACGCACACATTCTCCCCTCTCTCTCTCTCTCTCTCTCTCT